>NC_063162.1:79307601-79635443 GCF_023159225.1 Perognathus longimembris pacificus
CTGGGTCATAGGGGAGTTCTACATTTAGCCTTCTGAGGAATCTCCATACTGCTTTCCAGAGTGGCTGAACCAGTTTACATTCCACCAACAATGAAGTAGGGTTCCCTTTTGGCCACATCCCCTCCAACAACTGTTATTGTTAGTTTTCTTGATATATGACATTCTTACTGGGGTGAGATGGAATCTCAATGTTGTTTTGATTTGCATTTCCTTTATGGCCAGTGATGTAGAGCACTTTTTCATATATCTCTTGGCCATTCTCATTTCCTCATCAGAGAAGTCTCTTTGTAGGTCTTTAGCCCACTTGATGAGTGGGCTATTAGTTCTTTGCGGTTTTGTTTTGGAGGAAGGTAATTTTTTTAGTTCTGCATATATTTTAGATATGAGGCCTTTGTCCGTTGAATGGCCGGTAAAGATCTTCTCCCAGTCTGTGGGCTTTCTGTTTATCTTGCAAACTATGTCCTTTGCCGTGCAGAAGTTCTGCAGTTTGATGCAGTCCCATTTGTCCAAACTTTCTTTGATTTGTAGCCTTTCTGGGTCTTTGTTCAGGAAGTTCCGTCCTGCGCCAAGAAGCCCAAGTGTTTCTCCTACTTCTTCCTTTAGTGTTTTCAGGGTGTCTGTTTTGATTTCGAGGTCTTTGATCCATTTGGAATTGATTTTGGTGCAGTGTGATATATAAGGATCTAGTTTTAGTTTGTTGCATGTGTTGAGCCAGTTTTTCCAGCACAATTTGTTAAAGAGGCTATCTTTCTTCTTAGTCTTTGTTTTCAAGCTTCCGACTGATGGGGGTTGCATTGAGGTGCTCACTGGAGGTTTTCCCACAATGCATTGTTATTTGATTTCATATGGGATGGAACATTAAGGTTCTGACTCTGGATTTGGCCTTCCCAACAAACTGTGCACAGGTCTAGGCATACTGGAGGAACCCACAAGAATATTCTAGAAAAACCAGACTTGGCACTTTACTTCCAAATTCACAATTGGTAAGTGAAAAAATAGAGATCAGTCTATTATCATTGGTGTATTATTCATTATGTTAGAAAAGAACTTTCAGCAACTATGAACTGTATTGGACAAAAAATCATAGGTAGATTTCTCCCCAAAAAGCTTGTGGTTTTGTTTAATAGTTACAGAAATTGATCATAAATGCCAGGTTTGGAAAGTCTCGTTTCTTATTAAAAAAAACCACCACCACAACAAACCAAAAACCCTTCATAGTACCCAAACATATAAACAGAAGAAAGGTGATTTATTGTGTTCAGCACTCTTCCAAGCTTTCAAACGGCAGATATCTTGTAAGCTAAGTGGAAAAACTTGTGTGTGGGGATGTCAAAAGGTCTCACAAAGGTCTTGAATCAAATGCCAATAATAAATAAATAAAAGAGGTCAGAAGCACAGCTATGCGACCATGGGGGATCTCTAACCAAAGGAGGAAAATATTATGCTGTCTGCACTTTGGCTAAAAAGAGCAAAAGGCAGTAGACAGGAATCAGGACAAATGGAAATGTAGAAATATAACAGAGAAGAAGCTGAGGCCAAACGCCATGACAGACAGTT
The DNA here is from genome assembly GCF_023159225.1 of Perognathus longimembris pacificus. Lineage (NCBI taxonomy): Eukaryota > Metazoa > Chordata > Mammalia > Rodentia > Heteromyidae > Perognathus > Perognathus longimembris. The sequence continues at coordinate 79,309,159 of NC_063162.1, forward strand.
GTCTCTTCGGAAAGCCCCTGGTGGGAACATGTGTGGAAAAGCTCAGCCTTCTTGGAGCTAATGGGCTCTTAATAGGTAAATCTATGAATAGCCTAGAGACCCTGTGTGGCACAGAGGGGCATTTTAGTTTTCTCTGCAGTAGTCACTTATTTTCAATGACATGCTTATTTTCTGAGGCCCTGGCATATGTGCCAGCTTGAAGCAGTTTTCATTAAACCTGAACATGACAGGAACACACAGACAGTCCCAAAGCTCTGGGAGATGTATTTTCCTTGCCTTGAATTTCTGCTTCCTCTACCATGCTTTCAGCATCTCCTCAGTCCAGCAGTGACATCCATAATCCCACAGGAATGTGCAAGAGAGGAGAGAGGTGCAGGGGAGAGAGAGGGAGGCCAGGCAGGTCATCGAGTGGAATTCTGAGGCCCTTCCTCTCTGAAGAAAAGGAAAAAAAAATTAATGTGTTTCAAAAAACAACAACAAACAAACTGGAAAAACATTTCCACATGCTTTTTTTTTTGTTTCCATTTGTCTTTGCCTGAATTTCTACAGATTTTCTTTGGTGCAGATTTTCTAGCCATTTGTGGGTAGCTCAGTGATGAGGTATTCCCAGGGCTTTGCAGGGTCCTGAGGGGTGGTAGATGGAGGAGCCATAAATCATTCAGCCTCAGAAAGAGTTTTGTGGGCTGGGAATATGGCCTAGTGGCAAGAGTGCTTGCCTCGTATACATGAAGCCCTAGGTTTGATTCCCCAGCACCACATATATAGAAAACGGCCAGAAGTGGCACTGTGGCTCAAGTGGTAGAGTGCTAGCCTTGAGCATAAAGAAGCCAGGGACAGTGCTCAGGCCCCGAGTTCAACGCACAGGACTGGAAAAAAAAAAAAAGAAGAGTTTTGTGAAGAAACCAGGGTAGAGTCACCGTGTGAAGACATAGAGCAAGTTTGCTCTGGAAACAAAAGAAAAAAATACACATTTATTTATAGTGGTATTTAAGTTTGAGACACAGATCAAGTTTGTTCTGAGGACATTGTGTGTGTGTGTGTGTGTGTGTGTGTGTGTGTGTGTGTGTGTATTTAAATTTGAACTCAGGCCTTAGGTCTTGCTAGGTAAGTGTTCTACCACTTCAGCCACTACTTAGTTCAAGAAATACCTCGCCACTGCCAGGAAATCCAGTGAGGATGCTCATAGCTATATTCAATTGACCATCATTCATGTAGGCTGCAGCTTCTCAGTGCAGCCACCTCTGAGCTGGAGCTATCCATAAGAGGATTTCTTCTCCCTCTCTCTTTGAAGTGGGGCTCCTGTCTTCTTCAACTTCAGCTTAGTCCTTGAAGGTGATTCAGGAGTTGAATGCTGGAGGTGACAAGAAAGACAGCGCTCATGGCAGTATACAGACAGAAGGCAGGATCTGTTTTAACATTAGTTCTGTATACTGTGTCCATTGAATTTTATGTGGTGATAATTGAAAGGGGGCACTGGTTCCATAGATAAAATCCTAGAACTGGGAGGCAAGGAGCTTTCTAAGGTTGCACCGTAGGAATTTCTCTGCCAGGGATTTACACTGACTTTCAGTTAGAGTTGGCTAGGACTGATGCTTAGAGAAGTCAGACCCGAAGAGAGTAAAGAGCTCTTCTGCATAGCAGTGCCCAGGACAACTCTGTCTGTGGGGTGAACAATTTGAAGCAGAGAAAATAATACCCAGGGTAGAAAGTGATGATGGAAGATGTCAGCTTGCTTCATAGGGAAGAGAATAAGGTTGAAATGTGAGGAAAATGCAAATTGCATAGAAATCCATAATCCAGCGAGGGCAAGTATATCAGAAAGTTCTACACAGTGCTGGAGGCTATATGTCACAGAAGAAACTGAAAACAAGCACCAGGAAAGGAGACAGGATGAAATCTTAGTCTGACTACTGATCTTGAGCTAACAACAGGAAAGCTAGTAAATTTTTTAAAATTGGTGCACAAGCTGTTTTCTTTCTTGAATTGTAGAGTAAGACAAACCACAGCAGCAACACTGTTCCGACTCTTATCATGAGGAAAGACCCGAGTTTGCTAATTTATTGCCAGCCATGCAGGTAGAATCTCTGGTGTCACTGCTGACCCTTCTTCCTTCCTCATCTCAAGTCCCTGTCTATCTCAGCCTCCAGTAACCTTCAGAGATGCCCCATCTCTTCAGCAGAGGGGTCACCTGACCACTGCTGTCTCTCTGGGAGAAATGGCCTGAGCATGAAACTTTACCTTCTCCTAAACTCCCCTGGAACCTAGGCCTTCTCTGTAAATGAACTCAGACCCATGGCCTCCTGGGGAGGCCAACCTGCTCACCTTCCATGAGCCCCTGTGGCCCAGGTAGGTCAGAGCATCCCAGCCCTTAGTCCTGCTCTCTGCCAGTATTATTTGGTGACATAAGAGTGACAGGATTTGGGGTAGAGGGAGACATGACAACCTGTGATTCATGATCACTGCAAGAATAGAGTCAGATTGTGGGAAGTCATGTCCTGAAATGTCCCCAGGACAGAGAGAGAAGACATGAAGATGTGACACTGTAGGTCAAAGGAAGAGGCTTGTGGAAGGAGGAGATGTTCAGAAGGGGATTTGCACCACATAGCTGTATGGGAAAGACATGGACATGTACCTCTGAGTCCAGTATTCCTAGATAGGATATTTGTCCTCAAACTTGCTCTTCCATTCCCTCCCAGCTCTGCTCAGGAGTGGACTTGGTGGCTGACTCCAACAGATTTCTTCTAGTTTCAGCCATTGCAAATGATGCATAGTAGCATGTTTATTTCATCCATCTGTCAATTGATTCCACTCATGATCCATCAGCTGATTCCATATCTTGGCTATTGTGACGAATGCTGAACTGAACATGGACTATGCTGACTTAATTGCCTCCTGGTAAGTGCCAGGAAATAGGTGGCTGGAATACATACTAATTCCACTTTTACTTTTCAGTTCTGGCTACACTAATTTACATTCTCACCATCAGTTGTTCAAGGCTTCACTTTTGTACACACTTTCACTTCTGTTTATCTTTACTTTTTTGAGACTACTTCTAGAAGTAATATACCTCACTGTGGTTTTAATGTGCATTTCTCTATTATTACTTAGGCTGGGCATTTGAATATGTATCTGCTGGCTGTTTTTTTTTTTTTTTTTTTTTTTTTTTGCCAGTCCAGGGCCTTGGACTCAGGGCCTGAGCACTGTCCCTGGCTTCTTCCCGCTCAAGGCTAGCACTCTGCCACTTGAGCCACACCGCCGCTTCTGGCCGTTTTCTGTATATGTGGTGCTGGGGAATCGAACCTAGGGCCTCGTGTATCCGAGGCAGGCACTCTTGCCACTAGGCTATATCCCCAGCCCTGTTTGTTTTGTTTTGAGAGATGCCAATTTTGTTTCTTTGTTGTCCATTTTTAATAGTTTCCTTGCTGTTGAGTTCTTTCAGTTCCTTATGTACTTTGAATATTAGCTTTCTATCAGAAGTATGACTTGCAAATATTTTCTCACATTCCTCAAGCTGTCTTTTCACTGGGCTGATTGTTTCTTTTGCAGTACAGATGCTCTTTAGTTTGATGAAATCCCATTTGTCTAGTTTGGCTTTTGTTGTCTGCACTTTTGGGGTCATATCCAAGAAATAATTGCTAAGATTAGTGTTGTGGAACATTTCCCCCTGTTTGCTTTAAGTCATTTTACAATTTTAGTTCTTACATTTAAGTATTTAATCCATTTTGAATTGATTCTTGTGTATAGAAGGAAATGTGGGGCCCATTTTATCCTCCTGCATTAGTGAAATAAGCCAGGCACAGAGAAACAAAAGCTGTATGATCTCAACGATAGCTGGATGTAAAAATTGGACCTTAGAGATGTTGACAGAAAAAAAGGAGGTTACCAGAAACTGCGGAGGGTAGTGGGGGTGGACAGGAAAAGAGGACATAAGGGTCATAGGGAATGAAAGAAAGATGTATATCTCCATTGTATCCTAGGCAGAATGTACTTGGTAGTCATGAGGTCTGTATTTTAAAATCACTAAATGAGTAGATTTTAAATACTTTCACTATAAAGCCAAGAAAGATATGTGAAGGGATCTGTAAGTTAGACTGATTTAATCCTTGTGTAATATGTACATGTACCATGATATCGTAGTGTGTCTCACAGGCATGTGGAAGCTTTGTTAATTAAAAATTAGGCAAAAGTAAAGAAACCAACAAACCAAACAAATGTCTAGTCACTGCAAGAGAGCAGCAGGAGGGAAGAGAGTCAGGTGAGATTTACTCCAGTAGTCTCCTGAGCTATATCTAGCTCCAGACCAGGACTCTGGGGTGCTAATAACTTCTCTCCCTCCCTCTTCCTTCTTCTTCCTTTCTCCCCATCTTTCCTGCATCAGCCTGAGGGTGTAATATCCCTGAAACTGGTTGTATAATCCCTCCATTCCGCACTCTGCATCTATACTTTCATAATTTCTTTGATTTGTGAGTAAATTGTCCCTGTGTTACCATGTTTGCTATGAGATCTAGCCTGGCTTGGGTGCTCTGATTTCAAGATAAAACAGAAAGAAAAAGGAGACATAGGACAAGACATTTTCTGAGGGCTAGGTGATCAAAAAGAGGACGTGGATTTAACAAATGCCAGATGTCTTGTTTTTACATAGTAATTTTATTTTTTAATTCACAATAGAAGGAAAGATCTGGTGTGAGTAAAACAGTAAAACTTCTACAATATTTTTATTTTCCTCCCCCTCTCTCCCTCCTTCATTCCATCCTCTTTCTCTCCCTTCTTCTTTCCTGTCTCCCTTCTTCTCTTCCTCTCTCCATCCATTTCTTATTTTTGGTGCTGGGGATTGAATCAAAAACCCTGCACATGTCCAAGACACACTGCCATGACTCCAGATCCTTTCATATTAATATGAGAAAGCAAGGCTTCTTAAAGCTACCCAAGATAAAAAGAGCTGTACTGAGAACTCAAAGGTCTTCAGGATGCCAGAGAAGCAATTAAAAGACAAGACTTGGATGGCTCTGAGTTCTTTGAAGCTCTTAGATTCTGTACTTTCACCAGTGTAAAGCTTTGTTTCTTCAAAGGATCCCTATCCATCTATAGCTAGGAAGCCATCAGTCTATAACCATGTCAAAACAATATTCCATGAGGCTAATCCTGAGAATAGCACCAGAAGTTTGCTTTTCTAGGTACTAGTTGCCTTTTGTTACCTTCTCCTGGGTATCTTTCAAGGGAGCACTGTTTGGAAACATGGCATGTTCCTGGTACCCCAGAAGAGATCCAGGTTTGTGGGAGAGGAGAGATAGGTGCTTGAGGTCAGGCTTTCCCTAGAAAGTGTAAGCTTTGTTAGATTCCTCCAGCCACAGAGGAGGGGCAGCTGACTGCCTGGAGACCTGCTTCCCACAAATTCCCTTGCTGGCTGCCAGTGCCATTCTGTTCCTAGAATTCATAACTGAATCTCTTTAATTTGATTGAGCTGCCTTTGGCTTACCAGGCCCAACTCCAGCTTGCAGCCACATTCTACCAACAAACTGCAGCACATGTTGGTGGGCATTGCAGAAGCCCAGAGAGCCCAGGAAGACAGGCACTAGATGCAACTTACACAAATGTGGTTTCCTTTCAGCTCAGTTTACCTTGAGTTCTCCTCCCTGGGGGCTCCCTCCAGTCACAAAATCCATTTCTCCTAGGAATTGGCATAAAGATAGCTTCCCTTCCCTTGGGGATTTATACAAAAATACATTTTTCAAAATGCTTATTATTACGTAAAAATTCCCTTTCATTTCCCTCCCCTTCTCCTCCCTTCCTCCTCTTACTTCTCTTTTCCCCTCCTTCCCATTCCCCTTCCCTCTCCCTTCTCCTTTCCTTCTCCCTATCCCTTCTTCCTCTCCCCTCGCCCCCATTTCCTTCCTTCCTTCCTGGAGACAAGACCGTATTTAATTTGTTTAGGGATTCAGTATGCAGGATATTATCAGTTACTTTTCCCTTGAAAAAGAGAACCCAAGGCTTTTTAATTTCATTTTAATTTTTGGTTTGAGGGCTTTTCCTTTTTTTTTTTTTTTGGTTTTGGCTCTTTTAATACCACACACTTGGTGTTAAAGCCTTACTATATGGCCAGAAGAATTTGATTTCTCCAATTTTGTTTACCCTAAGCAATATAAGACATTAGGATCAAGGCCAGTTCTGTTTCCTACACCTTTGTCTTCATTTACTAAGCTATAGTACTAGGATCTCAGGCTTGAAGCAAAGGCTTCTCATTGGTGGAGTGTCACTACTCCAGGAAGACTTTGGCATCCATATTGACCCTATGGTTTTCCACAGAGAAAAAACTGCCAAGTTTGGGCCAAAAGTATTGATATTGGAGGATCTCTAGCTAAAGTCCTTTTAAATAAGCCCAGAAAACTTTTGTTTTGACTTAGAGACCTGGCAGTTTAGGATCAGAAACAATAGAACTACTTTCCCTCTTGGGAATCTTGGTTAACATCTTGGTCCCTCCCCATTTTTATTCTTAGTAAAATGCCTACATACTGGTTGCCATATGGTTTTAAATTGATACACTGAGGAGAAATGGGACAAGCCCTTTATAGATGATATTGTCCCAGAGAACAGCACTTACCCAACACAGGCATGGGCCTAAGGTGTGCTGTTCAACCTATGTCATTTCTGTGCAAGGGGTACATTATGTCACTGAGTCTACATTTACTTCAGATTCTCTGTGGATACAGCCAGACCAAGGTAAAATAATATGACTCATCTCAACCAAAGAAGAGCTAGTAAGCTGTGTCAGTGATTTATCCTGAAATTTCTTGTCCTTATCTGCTTTTATCTAAGAAGGTTCAGAGGGCAATACCATAAGAGGTATTCTTCCTTCTAGAACATTGTTACACTTCGATAAGCTATTTCAGATATGCTTATTTAAATGGTAAACATCCACAGAGATTCATAATGAAAAGTTTTATCCCTGGATTCTGTTTATAACACCTTTGCAACTCTTTTATTTGTTTATTGTCAAAGTGGAATACAGAGGGGTTACAGTTTCATATGTAAGGCAGTGAGTACATTTCGTATCCAACTTGTTACCTTCTCCCTCATTCCCCCCGCCTCCTCCTTCCCCATTTCCTTCCCCCCCCCCATGATTTGTACAGTTGGTTTATACCATATAGTTTGATAAGTATTGCTGTTGCATTGGTTTGTCTTTTTATCCTTTGTCTCTCCATTTTGGTATTCCCTTTCCCTTCCCTAGTTCCAATACACACACATAAATACCCAGGCTACTAAAATCAGTAACTTGTATTGTTTCTCTTTTTCTCTTTCCCTGAAGGTAAACAATGCATACTGACCTTATGATACTTTATCCTACCTCTCTATGGGTGAGTTCCCTAGATACATTAATGAACTCAATGATGACAGTGTGGGAGGCAGGAGCCACTGGGGAAGCTGAGGTGCGGGGGTGGGGCGTGTAGGGAAGCACTACTGGCCAGTTAGTGGAAGGCTATATTATGACCTATTCAGAGGAGCTGAGATTTCATCAAGAAATGTGGTTGTTGACGAATTTTTTGCATTGGAGGGAATTCTTATGGACAATATGTTCATTAGAAGTCTTTGCAAATCATAACATGGATTTTGCTTTTCTTTCTTTTTTTTCTTATTTATTGTCAAAGTGGTTACAGTGGTTACAGAGAGGTTACAGTTTCATATGTTAGGCCTTGGGTACATTTCTTATACTGCTTGTTACCTCCACCCTCATTCCCCCCGGCCCCCTCTCCCTTTCCCTCTCCCCTTATGAGTTGTTTAGTTGGTTTATACCAAATGGTTTTGCAAGTATTGCTTTTAGAGTCGTTTGTCTTTTTATCCTTTGTCTCTCGATTTTGTTATTCCCTTTCACTTTCCTAGTTCTAATACTAGTGTATACAGTATCCAGTGTACTCAGATGAGATACAGTGATACTGCATGTACAACCACAGGAAGAGGATACAAAAGGATCATCAACAATAGAAGCTACGGTTTCACATGGCATGCTGAAAGTGATTACAGCAGTGATATAATAGTTGTTTCCATAACAGGATTTTGCTTTTCTTAAAAAAAACAAAAACATTAGAAAGGTACTGAGCAGAGTGATAGACTCAGCCACACCAAGGATAAACCCTTGGTGGGCCAGGCAGGTCATTGCCAATTAACTCCAGTTGCCTTCTGGAGCTTTCTTTTGGCAAATTCTCCAAGGGTGTGTTCAGCCCTATGTTCCGGCTGGGACAGAGGAAGTTGGGTAGGAAAAAGACACAGAGCCTCCAGGGCGCAAGAGGGTCATCCTCAGCTAGACCAAAAACAAAGAAGTTTGAACTGACTAGGATCATGGCCAAGATTCTGATTTGAAAAGATAGGTCTGGATAACTTCTTTTGTCTTTAAATATGTTTCATTGTTATTATAGAGGTGATATACAGATGGGATACAGTTATGTAAGTCAGGAAATGAATACATTTTTTTTGAGCCGTATCACCCCTTCCCTGATGTGCTGTCCGTTTTCCCCCTCCTATCCCCACCCACAAGTTGTATAGTTCATTTTCCATGTAGTCTCTAGTGAGTACCACTGCTGTATTTGATCACCCTTTGTTCTACTTTTCTGTGTTTCCCCTTACCCTCCCAAAGACAAGCATACTAACAACAAGATGAGAGAGAAATTCAATAGCAACTGCAGCTACAACAACAACAAAAATTTCTTGTTTCCATTTCTTGGAGTTCATTTAATAAAATGAATTATATAATCATATGCACATAGCTTTTGGGCCTTTGTGATCTGCTCCTATGAATATCCTTCTTTGGTCTCACTGTGTGACTGTATAGAGACCTGTATAACTTATCATGTCACAGTGCACTTTTTAAAAGCATCCAGTGTGTTTAATTGTCGATTTATAGTCCCATTCTAGTTACCACAAATGAGGGAAACCATGAACCCTGTTTGTTTGGGTCTAGTTTACTTCACTTATTATAATCTTTTTTGGTCCTTTGCCTATGATCAAATCTGACAGATATCCCCAGCAGCTGCATGTCAACAGATACTCTGAGATGTTTAAGGCTATTTGAATAGTTTAGGAGCGCCCTGGAATCTGTTTGGACATCATCTATATGGGTGCAGAGAGTGATAACCAGTTGGATTAAGGAGGACACACATGAACAGTTGGGCCTTCTTACGCCATGGACTCAATGAACTATGGATAATGTTTGGAAAACAAAAAAATTACATCTCTACTGAGCCATTTATGGTTTTTTATTCTTGTCCTTATTGCCCAAATATTGTATCATATCCACTATTTCCAGAGCATTAACATCGTATAAGGTATTATAAACAATCGAGAGATGACTTTTTTAAGTATGGAGAATATGTATATGTGAACTATAAGGATGTCATTTCATATTTGTGACTTGAGCATTGTTGAATTTTAATACTGAGGTGGGACCTGGAATGAATTCCCTGCAGATGTCAAGTATATGTTGCTGTGCTTGTGTATGTGCATGGGTGCTTGTGTGTACATGCATTTCATGTGCACACATGTGGACACATGCATGTGTGGGTGCATGCACATATATAGGTGTGATCAGGTGTGTGTAATGTGTGGGCATGGACATGTGTAAATATGCATGTGTGTCTATGTGGGTGTGTGCATGTGTTTGTGTGTAAGTATATGTGTGCCATAATGTTTCAGATTTACCAGAAACCAGTTTATGGGAGAAGAGCATTTGCTATAGACTTATAGCAACCACATAGGGCAGTGAAACTGTCTGCTAACACACACAGATTTTAACTGTCCACACTTGAGCTCACTTGAGCACATAACAAAATGTGTGACTGCACATAGCCCTACTGAACTGACCAGCAGAGTAAATCAAATCAACTTAGCAACTCATTCCTTGATGAACTTTTCTGTGTGTGCATGTGGTCAGAACATCTAAAATCTATTTTAGCAAATGTTCAGTAAAAATTACAGGATCATTAGTGTAACTTCAGTCCTTAGCTGGGGATAGATTTCCACTCAAATCTGGCTTGTGCCACATGACTAACTCCCCTCTCTCCCCATTTCCTTTTCCCTCATTGGTGGTAACTGCCCCTCTACCTTTGAATTCTATGTATTTGACTTCTTTACAGATCTGCCTAGGAGAAATCGCCAATATTTTTCTGCGTCTTTTCTATTTGTCTTGCTGTAAATGAAGAGGATCTATTCTGAGGCAAAAAGAAGTTTCAGGAAACCAGAGACAGTTTAATAATAAGGCTTTTACTGCCCCTGTATTTCTTGAGATGATAACTATGGTTACAGGACAACTGGCTTGTGCCTCAGTGGTACTCCTTGGCACAGCCACACACTGTCCTGTTCGTCATGTACCTAGAATAAGGTTGGGCATTCAGCCTGTTTGAACGTCTTATGTAGATCCAGAAGACCTCTTGTGCAAGGGATGGGGGGTGCAGCTGTGACATCTGGGTCCCTCCTGGTGACTTGCCTACTCTCCTTCTTCATGAAACCTGGGCATAGAGGTTTTTTATTCTTGTGTAGTCTAGAGCAAACACAATAATACATGCTTTTGGGTTTCTGAAAGGTTTTATTTTTAAAATAAAAACAATTCCATGGCATTTGTTGTCACCTGATGATAACTCAGTGGACAAAACAGATGTTTTCTTAAATTTCCAGCAAAAAACACTGAAAGGAAAAAAAGAGAAACAACTGTATCGGATTCTTAATATGTTCTCACTTCACGAATCATTTCTAGCTGGAGACACTTCATAGTAGAGCGACATTATCTCCTTTTAGCACAATCTGACCCTGCTGTTTTCTTGACTGTTGTTTTAGAATGCATTTCTTCTGCAACATCTAACACAGGGTTCATGTAAGATTCCATCATGGCGTATAGTGGCCAGGGCCAGAAAGTGCAAAAGGTCATGGTACATCCCATCAATTTCATCTTCAGATAATTACAAAATAGTCCCCAAATTCAGCTGTGGCTCTATAAGCAGGCAAATCTGCAGATAGAGGGCCATGTCCATTGGTTTTGAGAAATACACACATCTCCAGGCAGGTTTTAAGGGGCAATCTCCCCTATGGTTTGAGTGTGATATGTTCCCTCTAAAACTCACATTAACATGGAGTCCTCATGATGAAATAGTAAGAGAGGACATCAGGCTGAGGAAGTAACTCGGAGATATAGTGCTTGCCTAGTGAGTGCAATACCCTGGGTCCATCCCCATACTAAGGTCAAACAGCCAAACAAACTGAGGGGAGATTTCATTGTGACATTTCTGTGCATGTGTACCATGTATTCCAATCAGTCACTTCATCACTCTCCCTTACTCCTTTCCTCTTTCTAATGCAATTTCAGCAGCTTTGATTTTCCTTTTTAAATACATGTGGACAATCTATTGTGAACATATCTATCCTCTTGCATTCTTGTTAGTCAGCCTCCTATTTCTAGGATTCTCCCTCCTTCCAACAGAGCCTTTCTTTGCATTATCTTAGGGATCAATAGCCTTCATTGTGGGGTGTGTGTGTGTGTGTGTGTGTGTGTGTGTGTGTGTGTGTGTGTTTGTGCGCGCTGGTGTCCCTGAGCTTTTTTGCTGAAGGGTAGCATTCTACCACTAGAAATACAGTACCACTCTTTCTTTCCTTCCTTCCTTCCTTCCTTTCATTTTTTCTTTCTTTCTCTTTCTTTCTTTCTTTCTCTTTCTTTCTTTCTTTCTTTCTTTCTTTCTTTCTTTCTTTCTTTCTTTCTTTCTCTCTCTCTCTTTCTTTTTCTCTCTCTTTCTTTCTTTCTTTTTCTCTCTTTCTTTCTTTCTTTCTTTCTCTCTCTCTTTCTCTCTCTCTTTCTTTCTCTCTTTCTTTCTTCCTTTCTTCCTTTCTTTCTTTGTTAATTAGACATAAGAATCTCAGAGACTTTTCTTCCTGGGCTGGCTTTGAACCGTGGTCTTCAGATCTCAGCCTCCTGAGTTGTTAGAATTATAGGTGTGAGCCACTGATACCCAGCTCATAGAGCTTCTTTATACTGTATTTAAAAATAGTTACAGTGTATGTGAAATTATTCACCCTCTCTTTTATCTCTGTTCCATTTCTTCTTTCCTAAAGAGTCCCTAAATTAGACTCATGTTCTATATTTTCCATATATATGTTTATGTCCATGAATGTATATGTCTTTTTTTTCTTATTTATTGTCAAAGTGATGTACAGAGAGATTACAGTTTCATACGTTAGGCCTTGGGTACATTTCTTGTACTGTTTGTTACCTCCTCCCTCATTTCCCCCTCCCCCTCTTCCTTTCCCTCTTCCCCCAATGTATATGTCTTGTAGGTCTTGCTTCCTCATATGTGAGAATAGATGCTCTATCTTGTTTTTGAACTTTCTTGTCTCAGTCATTATGAGGTCTTCTAATTATACCCATTCTCTTGCAAATGACATGGTTTTATTTTTTCTTAATGACTATGCAGTATTCCATTACACACACACACACACACACACACACACACACACACACACACCACATTTTTATCCATTCATCTGTTGTTAGACATATCATAAACCTTTTTATATTATGTAATCCATGGTATTGTGTTATACATTATAAGGGAAAAAGATCATGTCATCTCTTTGTTTAGTTTATGTCAAAATTTTATAAAGTAAGGCTACACAGCTCTCAGTTTCACTTTAAAAACAATAAAAATAGTTATAGTGCTTAATAATTCAACCTACTTCCAAAGAAAAAGGGAACAACATTCTAATGCAGTTGCTAAAGAGCCTCATAGTAAAATCCATAACTGAGCAAGGTGCTCGTGGCTCATGCCTTTAACCCTAGCTACTCAGCAGGCTGAGCTCTGAGGATTTGGGTTTGGGGGTAGTTAGAGCAGACAGTCTTAACAGTTTGATTTCCAATTAACCAGCAAAAAAACCCAAATGTAGATATAGCTGAAGGGGTAGAACTCCCACTATGAGCAAGCAAGCTGAGCAAGAACATGAAGCCCTGAATTTAGCTCTAGTCCTGGCACAGAAGAGGCAAAGAATAACAACAACTGATAACTAATTACCCAGGACATTGTATATTAGTGTGTTGAGAGGAAAAACAGTTGTCAGGAGAGAGCCTTCAGCTTGTCCCTAATTCAGATGAAATTTCCACATTATCTGGCATGTTGTATGCTGTTTGCTCAAATCACAAAACGAGGCAACCATATTTTTCTTCTTTATGGTGTGTTTATCCACTCCTTCTCACACTGTGGTGGTAGCATTTATGGTACAGACTTATGATGCGTGGTCTTAATATGTTTGTAGGAAATTTGACTTCTAAACTATATATGATTCAAGTAACTTTTTGTCATATCCAAACTGACGTGTCAGCCCATATCCCTTGCATGATTCCAGGCTTTTGGCTTTCTTGTCAGAGTCACCTGATTTTAATTGCATGGTGTTTGGATGCTCAGCACCTAACGTCTCTGATTGTTCTGCCTCAGCCTGGGTGGACAGATTCTGGCTATTCACAGTATTTTTTTTCTCACTCCACCTCTACCATGGCCAGCCATGTAAAATCACCCACTAGTGTCTTGCTCTGTGTAATCTTCCTACCCAGGTTCCAACGAGTGAGCGAAATGTTGACTGCATGAGGTTCTTCTGTTTCTTCCCACCCACTGGAAGAACACTGATGGATACTGAGATTGGTATCTGTGAGCTTAGGAAGGGACAGAAATAGTGGAGGATTTTGACCAGTCCCTTGAGGCTGAAGAAAAGGAGGACACTGTGACAATTATGCCCCATAGCAAATCAAACTCACTAGTACAACTACCTAATGTAAGTACTACCAAGAGTGGCAGGTGATCATTAGGTGACACATGTGGGGCCGATGAAGCAGTTGGTGTTGCTAAGGCAGATTCTTATTGTTTATCCCTAGTCACTAATAATGGTTGAAACCACAGCTTACCAAAGGAGAAGTATTATTTCTTGCCATTTCTTTCAGGATAAATGTTAATATGTATTCCTGCATGTCTTAATTCTTGTGTGCCCATTCTGTTTTGGAGGAAACAACAGGATTAGCATTTAGGTTATGTATCTCAGAAGGATGACATGAGGCATGAAGATTCTCTGTGGTAATTTGTGAAAGCATTTTGTGACCCCATACAATGCTCTGCTCAGCTGATATTCAGATCCTTGCTGGCTGTGAAGGGAACTTAACAAGAGGTGTGCTGTCAGCTTCCCCAATTAAGGTGTCCATCTGCTTCTGTTTGTGAATGAAGTTTTGCCTGTGGTGGCATACTGTACAGTAAATGTCCCTTTTTGCCTTGTTCTGTTTTATGTGATTGACAGTTTCAGTTTTTTGTTCAGCATGTGCATAATGAGCAAATAAAGAGATGTTTGATGATGAACCTTAATGAGGGAGACTTTGAGAGTGGGTTTGATGTTCTCAGCTCTTTAACTTGTGAAATCCAAATTAAAATTAGCAAATAGAAGACAGAGAGAAGAGAGAGAGAGCAAAAGAATTAGAGAGGAAGACAAGGAGAGAGAGAGAGGGAGGAGAAGGAGGGAAATGAAGAGGAAGGGAGACAGAGAGGGAGGGAGAGAGGAGAGGGAGAGGGAGTAGCGGCCTATTTGAGTAGCTGATATACAGAAGGCACTGTTATTAGAATTTTGTTTGAACTATTTTGTAAGGAATTTCCTTTGGCTTCTTAGAACACTTATTGCCATCTTCATTAACACAGCAGAATTTGGGGCCCTGAAATATTAAAGCACTTTAGTGTTTTAAAAGTTTGATTTGTGTACCAACAATATGTGAAGTCAGAGTCACAGAGAGAGAGAGAGAGAGAGAGAGAGAGACAGACAGACAGACACACAAACACACACACACACACACAGAGAGAGAGAGAGAGAGAGAGAGAGAGAGATTATCCTCTTATTTTATTTTGTGCCAGTACCAAGGCTTGGGCTGAGCGCAGGTCCTTATTCTTTTGTTCAGCTTTTCCACTCATGGCTGGTTGGTACCACTTGAACCACAACTCCAGTCTGGCTTTTTCCCCCTGGTTAATTAGAGATAAGAGTCTTTCAGATTTTTCTGTCTTTCCGGTCAGACCTCAGGCTTCCTTAGTAGTTAGGGTTACAGGTATAAGCCACCAGAGCCTGACACTGTCATATTTTAAATGTTAGGTGTGTGTGTGTGTGTGTGTGTGTGTGTGTGTGTGTGTGTGTGTATGTGTGTATACAGGTGTGACTGCTAGATCCTTAAATTAGTATAGCCTGAGATAAACAGAACACAAAGAGAGGAAGTGGTAGAAGTTAGTGTGTCTTGGGGTAGTGTTTCCTTGTTAGGGTATGCTGAAGATCAGAACAAACCTCAAGCAAGACAAGCATGGGGTCAAAACCGCAAAGGCCAGGTTCACAACTAAAATTTATAGAAAGTAATAACTAGTTTTTGTTTGTCTAGTATTCCTTTTTTCAAAACACCATTGAGAAAAATCTTGCTCACAGAAGAACAGAAATAACAGATGTGCAGAAATGGACAAGGCAGAGGATGTCTCATTGCCTGCAGTGACCTGCATCTTAGTTGTTGCTAGTCAAAGGAACCAGCAATTTTCTGTACTCATCCTGGAGTTTCTACAGCCAGTCCGTGGCAATCACAGGTCTGACAATAACAGGTCTGTCCCTCTGGGGAAGCTTCAGACAGACTGTGGACATAAAGCAGCAGGATTCAGGTCTGTGGGCTCAATGTCCTTCCTTCTTGGTGAGGATGCTTGGTCCTGGAGAGTGCAGATGCCCTGGAGACAGGAAATGCCTTGGAAGGTATAGTGCCCTAGAGGCTAGGGGAGACCCTGGAGGGTAGAGGCATCCTGGGGACCAGGATGCCCTGAAGGCCACATTGCAGGGCTCTTGGCTGCTGTCCTGCTGAGTGTGGTTGAAGCTTTACCTGGAGGTATGAGGGAAGCTTTGTCTTGAGGCCTCAGTCTAGAGGTAGGTGGGCAGCTCAAAGGTTGAGATCCTACCAGGCAGATTCCAACCCCTCAGTTTCGGGTTAGTTAGCATGCCAATCAGTATGTTTTGGGGTAGGAAGTAAGGGATGGTTTATTCAATTCTAGGTGCCAGACACGGCTTCTGTATTAAATTTTGGTTTTTCTTCTGTCACTCATCCTCACTCTAATAGCTCCCCACCCTCCTAGTCCCGATTCATTGAGACCTTCTGACCACTTCAAGTTGGAGATATACTGCAAATACTCCATTTAGAATTGGTATTAGTACTAATATTTCTAAAAGGATTATTAATATTATTTACTTATATTTTGCTATACTGATGATTTAACCCAGAGTTTTGGGCAAGTTACAATCTCCCACTGAAATTATCTATCTATCTATCTATCTATCTATCTATCTATCTATCTATCTATCTAGATTTATATCTATATATCTCAGTGGGGAATTCTAACTTGATATGTATAGCTCAGTGGTCAATAAATATCTATTTACGTATAATAATGGGTATATAGCCACTTTGTTAATACTTTGTATGTTTTTTACATGTTGAAATGATTTCAGACATATTTGGCTGCAAAAGTTATTAAAATTAAGTTGGCCTGCTCTCTTTCATTTTAAAAAATGTTCTGTTATCCTATTAAGTATATGTGCAAAATCAAGAGGAGTTGTACATGGATTGTTGGAAAATTGCTCAAATACAACACCAAGCCACTTGAGTGAGCTACCTCCTCAAGAATTTGACTAAAGTTCACTGAGCCAGGGGAAGTGGGGGGGGGGATATAATTTAGGTGTGAAGAAAGAGAGGACAGAACTGGAGAGAGCATGTGATGTTGACTCTAGGGGAGGGCAGCTGGCAGCTGGGGACTGAGCTTGCTCTACTGCATTGTGCTCCATGACCTCCTCAGTCACATGAAACCAGCCAATGAGTAATGGAGCCACAGGGATGCGATTTGCACCTCAGCTCTCAGCACCACAGATGCCATTCCCTGCAAGGTCACAGGCACCAGGATCTCACTCCTAACTCTCTCTCTTTCAGCTTTCCAGCCATGCAGTCCCTGTCGTTTTCATGCTATATCAAAAAGATCCAGCTTATTCTAAGAGAAGGGAGGACCAAAATCCAAAATTAGAAAGCTCCCCAGAAATCTTAGGAAATTGAGTACAAATCCAAATGTGATCAATTCATCTATCAGTGGGCCTGCGTTAGGCATGTAGAAGTTCTCTTATCTAGTTGTGTTTCAGGAAATTGGTGGTGATGAATGCCTAGTATGAACAGTATTGGTAATAGAGTTCATAGAACCTGCCCAGACAACACTAAATTTTCGCTGAAAATTCAGTACATTTTGTCAAATATAAAAAAATTTCTGCTTGGCCAAGCAGCTTGGGAAAATGTTTACTGGCCCTTCAAAATGTCAGCAGGTGATTCTTTGCTTCCTATAGTCTAAGCAAGAATATATCAGGAGTCTTTCTGTCTCCAAGGTGGAATGAGAATTACTCAGGGCTTCAGGCTGTATCTTTGTGGCTTTTTCACTTTACTTGCATGTCTTTATGTTATGATTGTGGGCTTGTTGTCATTTTACTTTTTTACATATGGTTGTGCGTGGTTGGAAGGCTTTGCAGGACCTGAGAAGACCTATTAGAACATAAAATATTCAGTGTGAAGCATTTTGGAAGTTGTTAAAGGTGAGGATGAGACAAGATGGCTGAGGTACTGTTTCCTTTTTTCCACTATACCTGCCTTGGTGCAAGGCCCTTCACCTTGACCATCTGAATCCCATGACAGCCTTGGGAGGTGAGTGCAGATTTCCCTCATGCATCAGGGGACCAGATGTTCTGCTGCTTATTCAACTTACCAATGCCACCCATTTCATGGGAGAGTCTCAGCTTAGTTCATTCCTGGATGTATCTGCAGCCTCTACCCTTCTGTATAACTCTGGGACACAGAAAAGAAGCAAACATGCCTTCTTATAAGAACTGGTTGGGAGCCAGAGAGGACATTTTTCTATGGTAAATATCTGGTGCAGATTCTCCAGGTAGATCCCAGGACTCCCATCACTTTAAACAAATACATTTTTTTTTTTTTTTGGTGTCAGTCCCGAAACTTTAACACAGGGTCTAGGCACTGTCCCTGAGCTTTTTGTTGCTCAAGGCTAGTGCTCAAGTACTTGAGCCACAGCTCCACTTCTGGCTTTTTGGGGGTAGCAGTTAGAGATAAGAGTCTCAAAGACTTGTTTCCTCTGCTGGTATCGAACAGTGATCCTCATATCACAGCCTCCTGAGTATCTAGGATTACAGGACTGGGCCATTGGTGCCTGGCTCAAATGCATGTCTTTAAATTCTGTACTCAAAACAACAACAACAACAACAAAAACACCCCCTCCCCCCAAAAAAGCTTTTATGAGCTTTATGCGGGTTGGTTTGCAAGACAGCTTAGACATCAGTGACCATCAGCATGGTTTTGTAACCTAAATCTAAGATCTGCCCCCATGGAATTAGGCAGGCGAAGGTGGGGGAGAAATCCTGCCACATCATGTTAGTCTGAACCAACAGTTAATGAGATGGCAAAGTGGGCACAATTTTAGCAATGCTTGCCTCAGAGAGATGACTGCATCTTGGAATATTTTAGCTGGGATCACGGTCTCAATTTCCCCCTCCTATCATTGCAAGCTCAGAACCAGTAGGACAGCCAGTAGGATGCTTACTGGGACTGACTTTGTGAGCCCCAACCCCAATCCTAGCCCTAACATTCTATGTGACCTTTAGGATCGCAGATCACACAGAGCCATAGTGGGAAGGCAAGATTGTCCTTCCCTACCTGAGCCATATGTAAAGGAAATGGAGGCACGATCCAATGGAGCCTGTAATTCTTTGGTACTCCAGACCTTTCCTTACAAAGACAACAGGAAGACCATGATGAAAGGACTCACTTAAATCCTTGTAACACGTGTCTGCTATGACTGAGTTAGATCAGAGAACAAGGCCCCAAGGGGCTAAATGATGATTTATCTAGTGGCAAATGGATAATCCAAAGGTTGGCAACTCCTCAGCCACTTCAAGTACATTTGAGAGACAGAGGTGCTTATGCTGAGGAGGCAGGAATCATGAAGGGTTATCAAAGCCCTAAGTCAGAGTGGACCCAGCAGCAGCAACCATGCCATTTCCTCCTGTCTCTGTATAGTCCACTTGGATTCTTTATGGAGCATCAGCAAAATCGCAGAGCCCACATTGAGCACAGTTTTCCAGATTGCTCCCTTGTCTCTGTGCTCACGAAAGTCTCCATGATAATTCAGGAAAATATTCCTGCTCTGATAGATGATATCTAAACAAGGAAACACTGTTATTGTGGCTGAAGATCTAGGGAATAAGATCAATCACATGATCCCCCAAAGGAATTTGGGCTGCAACAACCAGGAAACCATTGAAAGAAATATGGTTGTAAGATACAGGGTCAAATGCAGATATACACAAATAAATACAGAACCCACAGAGAGAAGTCTAATGGTATAACTCGTGTGAAGAATTAACTTTTAAAGACTAACAAAATGAATTCCAGGAATCTGGAACATATGTTGTTGGTGGGGGAGGGGGATGAAGAGGGAGGAAGTATATGAATGCAGTGAGGAAGAGTGGGCAAAACTGTCATCATATCCAATGTATATGTTAAAATGGTTGCAGATAACTTGAGGGGGTAGGTGAGGTTGGGAGAGATGGGGAAGAAATAAGGAATGACTGAAGTAATGACATTGATCAAGATGTATTGTATTCTAATAAACTGGCATGTTGAATTAAAATCCTTTGGTACAACTACTTAAAGATCTTACCACTATTACTACTACTGTCACCACCACTACTACTATTACTACTAATGTACAGATAAACAGGGTAACACCCAATAAAATACCAAATAACCAGGATTGGGAACCAATGGTTCACACATTCCTGACAGATTTGTTGCTATTTCTTTTTACATGTTTCGAGCAACGAAGGAAGGAAGGAAGGAAGGAAGGAAGACAGGCAGGAAGGAAGGAAGGAAGGAAGAAAGAAAGAAGGAAGGAAGGAAGGAAGGAAGGAAGGAAGGAAGGAAGGAAAGGAAGAAAGAAAGAAAGATAGAAAGAAAGAAAGAAAGAAAGAAAGAAAGAAAATGGCAGCATTTTAGGGAACAATAATAGAAAATAATCTTTAAGATATATTGTCACAATAATGATGATGGAGCTGGTCACTTGGGAAAAACATGTTTTTAGTTATGTCAGTAAGATTACAGATAGATGATAGACAGACAGATATGTAGATAGAGATGTAAATGAACATGTTCACATCTTTGTCACTGGTACCTCTGGTTGCTTTTCTGGAGGTAGGGGTGGGGAATGAGATAATTGGGGCTTAAGGGAGGAAGTAAGATTTTTATTTCCCTGCATATTTTTCTTATGTATACTAATATTTTATCCTCTGTAACACCTATGGAAAAGAAATGTTCTGTCTTTCCTTTCCATCAGCTTTGTGCTCCTTGGGTGATTCTCCCTTGGGAAGTTGTGGGCAGAGGGAGCAGGGAACATGGAGGGATTAGTGTTAGGTCATCACGGTATGGCTCAGAACACAAGGAAACAAAACTTAAATTTCTTTCAATCTGTCACTGAACTAGAGGATATAATTTAGGTAATCATAAGCAAAATGGTTCAGTGAACTTGAATACTGTGAAAATGCCTCTGCTAAAACAGTCAACTTTTATACTCAAGGGCTTACAGGAGCTCTGATTTTTTCATTACAATTTGAGGTGAATTTGTTCAGATCTACCAAATCATTTTGACAGTTCAGTCTCTTTATTCTCATTGACTATTTGAGATAGGAGGTAATTATTAAATATGGGATAATGCAGAAAAGGAAGTGAAATTCAGCATGAATTTAGAGCTATGTTGAATGAACTTATGGACAATAGAGCTGATTGCTCATGCTAAAAGCACTTGAAATAGAATTGTGGGTCTTCTTTGTAAAATAAAGTTAGCATATTTCTTTCATTTGTTCAGTATTTAACAGAAATTACTCTTTCTATAGCTTTCCCACTGAACACTTCCAGCATCTATGCATCACCTGTTTTTCTTTTCTTTTTTTTGTTTTTTTTTGGCCAGTCCTGGGCCTTGGACTCAGGGCCTGAGCACTGTCCCTGGCTTCTTCCCGCTCAAGGCTGCCACTTGAGCCACAGTGCCACTTCTGGCCGTTTTCTGTATATGTGGTGCTGGGGAATCGAACCTAGGGCCTCGTGTATCCGAGGCAGGCACTCTTGCCACTAGGCTATATCCCCAGCCCTCACCTAAGTTTTTCTTAATATTCTAATATGAATATCTGAAATCTAGATTGTAGACTATGTAAAATACTGTTTTAATAGTATGTTAATAAGAATGCACACACACACACACACACACACAACTGCATACACACTCACACATTTCTTTCCATATTTCTGATTGATAACTTTGGTCCCTGTTGGGGGAAGATGTAGAATGATGGTTGGAGCTCAAGGGAGGAAAGAGGTGGTCATGGTAATGTTTCTGAGGCCGTATGTTCTTCCAGGAGTTTGTCCTTTGCTCTCAAGAACACGAGTCTCTTTCCTTGAGCCTGGGCACGTCTAGAGCTACTTTTACCAAGAGAATGTGGTAGAGGGACTTCTAAGGCAGGACCAAACATGATCTGTTGAGCACCCCCCACCATGTCTTTGTTTCTGCCTTTCTTTACCTCATGGAACACTTACCTTTGGAATCCACCCTCCATGGCATGAATTAACTGAGACCTACCAACCTCCCCTGCTGAGTTGGCTCTGTCAATAGCATGCAGAAATCTCCCACATGGGAGTGAGAAGCCTACCTCAGAGGGCTTTACCTCTGCTCTCAGCCATCCCAGGGACACAGATTGGAACAGAAATACCTTACCATTAAATTCCTGCTTAAAATGTAGATCTATAAACAAATATTGTTGCTTTAGGACTCTGATTGCCAAGTGCTATGTTCCATTCTGCTGTAAGCTTTCCCCAGTTCCCCACAGCCCTGTCCACATCAGCCTCACTTGCTCCCACTTGATCTGTCTCTCTTCATTGAACCAATCCAGGAAGTTTTACTAATGGGTTAGGGCTGCCATAACCAAGTGCTACAGACTGTTTTAAATCAAATGTAATGATTCTCAATTATGGAGGATGGAAGTATTTGCAGGTCTCCGGCCCTCTCAATGTTGCCACAAACTGACCTGGAGTAGCAGGCCAGGCACTGGGAAAGGATCTGTTCCAGGCCTCTTTCTGGCTGCTGGTAAACCTTGGCAGTGGTATCATAACTCGAGCTACATATAATCTCTCCCTTGTATACATATCTGCCTCCAAATTTCCCCCTCATCAATGTACCAGTTATATTGGATCAGGGACTGCCCTAGTTCACTATGATCTCATGTGAAGTAGCTCCATTTGCAAAGGTTCAATTTCCAAATAAGATCACATTCTGATACACTGGGGTTGAGATGCCAACAAATCATCCTTGGTGTTGGGGGAGAGATAAGGGCAATGCTGACTCACTTCTTATGAAGAGTCCTGGCTTGTGGCTGAGCCCTAGATCTCTAACACTCTCTGGCTTGCATGCATGGCCCATGTCTGCACAAATCAGGCAATTCTTGGTCACCTTTGCTACAGGAATTTTGTTGTTGCTGTTGTCGGTGGTGGTACTGTTACTTGGGACTTGGTACTGTGTCTGAGTTTTGTCGTTAAGGTTGGTGCTCTTGAGCTACATCTCCACTTCTGGCTTTTTTGCTTATTAATTGGAGATAACAGTCTCATGGACTTATGTACTTGGGCTGGCTTTGAACCATAATCCTCAGATCTCAGCTTCCTGAGTAGTTAGAATTACAAGTATGTGGTTCAGGTGATCAGCTAACTCCAAACTTTTATCCCTTGCCTTGAGCTTCACCTTCCTGGCAAAGTGAGTGCAAACAAGGGTTGTTTGTTTGCTTGTTTTGGGGTCGGTCATAGGGATTGAACTCAGGGCCTGGGCATTGTCCCTAAGCTTTTTCCAGTCATTGCTAGGCTAGCATTCTACACTTTGAGCCACAGCACAACTTTCAGTTTTCTTATGGTTAATTGGAGATAAGAGTTTCACAGGTTTTCTTGCCTGGGCTGGCATGGAATCTCAATCCTCAGATATTAGTCTCCTGCATAGCTAGGATTATAGGCATGATAGTGCCTGGAAGCAAACAGATTTAAACACACACACACACACACACACACACACACACACACACACACACACACACACACACACACACGCTGGTGAGGCATCAGAACATTAATGGCTCTGTTGTACTACTTTCTCCCCAAGCCTGGACTGGTTCTGAAGGCTATGGCTAGATTACAGCGCTCAGGTGGCCACCCAGAGACACCTGCCCATGAATATTCTAAGAAATTTGGAACTGAGTACATTCTCTAAAAACATAGCCCACCATCCTGCACAACCCTCTGTAGCCTGGCTGAGACCAGGTTCTCCCTCGCCAGCACTGTGGTGATTTCAGACCTGGAGAGGCCCCAGCACCCGATCATCTCTGCTGATGTATGTCTGGCCTCTCAAGGTTTAAGGAGGCTAAGTGGCTTCATCCATCACCCAGAAGCTTTTTGTGGCTATTCTGTATAGCTCTCAGACACTTAAGAAGAACACAAAGTCATAGATAATTTTAATTGCCTTTGTTTACTGAGTGCTTGCTGTGAGCCAGGCTGGGTGAAGAAGGAGCCCTGCATTGACCCACTTAATCCTTTGTGAGATCATGTTGTCTACATCTCCCACACCCCCATGTTCCCATGGCTGGCTAGCAGCAGGCAGAGTCTAACCTTCAGCCTTAGTCCTTGCCTCAGTCCTTAACACCCTGATCTTCTTCTGCCTGCCATACACAAATCTCCCTTCTCTTTATGACCAACTTGATTTAAAGTTTCTTAATCCAATCCATTGGGGGTGAGGCCTGGTTGTCCACTCTGGAGGGCAGTGTTCAAGTGCAGATGGCCTGGCTCACCCCCACAGTGGAGGACAGCACGTGGTCCATGTGGAACCCTTCTCCTGTTCTTAAGGGGTTCCACCCCTAGGTGGCAGTGTGATACCATCCTGGCTCCCACTGGCCCTTGAGCCAGAAGCCAAGTGCTCAAATCTCCAGGGCTTTTCCACCTTCCTTGGATTCAGGATTGATTCTGACCACTTAGGGTTATATCCTTGTCAGAATGTAATCGAAAGTATGAAAATGGGGGAGGAGGACAGGGCCTGAAGAGAACTCTGGGTTCAGTATTTCTGGTCCTGATGGGAATGACAGAGGACCAGTGGAGAAGGGAAAGGTAAGTCCAGGGTGAAGTCAGTTCTCAGAGCCCTGACCCAGCGGGGAGCTGTGTCAGGAGCCAAGGGGGAGGGTGGGTGTGTCAGAGCATACATTGAAGTGTTCTATGTCCAGCTCTGGGCTCTCCGGGCCCTGGACACATGCAGAAAGCTCACTAACCAATAGGAGCTGTAGCTTTTATTACTCTCCTAAATTTAATACTGTAGAAACTGAAATTTCAAGAAATTAAGTTAAAGAAGCAGGTGGAACTATCAAGGTACAGCCAGGCAATGGAAACTATCTTCTCCAACATGCTGATGGCACTCTAGAGCTTTAAGGGTTTGTGGAGCCTTGCGTTCTCTCTCTCTCCCTCTCTCTCTCTCCCTCTCCCTCTCTCTCTCTCTCTCTCTCTCTCTCTCTCTGTCTGTCTCTCTCTCTCTCTCTGTGCCAGAAAGTCTCCAACTAGTGTGAATGAAAGTGGGAATTGAAGTTGAAACCAGCCATTTGCATAGTTCTTGCTTCCTTGCAGCTACACTTTACCAGGATAGCATTTTCCCATGAGGATTTTGAAAACCAAACAGTATGATACAAAGTAAGAACTAGCCTCACCTTGACTTCCACCATATGGTGCTTTCTTAAGAGTTGGGAAGGAGAGGAAAAAGGGCAAAGAATAACAAAAAAAATCTAACATCTGAATATTCTGTAAAAGCTAATAAGGTAAGGGTTTCTGGAAAACTTTATATAATGAAAAATTAAGGCAGCAGCTCTCATACTTCAAATACAGCTCTATGCATATTACTATTATGATGATGATGATCTTTAAGTAATTGTATGAATATGCCAGTTTATGGGTACAATATGTCTTGATCAATGTTACACCTTTCTCCATCATGCTCCCTCCATCTGTCCTACCTTCACCCATCTCTTCAAGTTATATAGTTCCATTTCCCCCATACATACTTCATTTGCCCACCTTTCTCTGCATTCATCTATCCTTGTTTATCCACCCAGAAAAAATATATTTCAACTTCCTGAGATTTATTTTGTTAAAGTGTAAGTTACTTATTCCAAAGAGTTACACCATTGGACTCTGCCCTGTGTCTATCAGACTTTAGTCAATTTGTTCATATTTATGTGTATATGCATATGGCCCTATATCTGTTTACATATATGTCTATAACTTAGATCTAACTACTACATAGGAGAGAAAACATGTGCCCTTTGTCTTTCTGAGACCAGCCTATTTTACTTAATATCTTTTTTTCCAGGTCCATTCATGTCCCTACAAATGACATAATAATATTTTGCCTGAAGGATGAATAAATTTCTATACATACCCCACATTTTCTTAGTTTCTTGGTCCATTCATTCATTGTGGGGCATCTGAGATGCTCCTGTAATTTGGCTATGGTGACTAGTCAGCAACGAACATGGTGTATAAGTATTTTTACTCGTAAAGAATGGCTTTGATGAATCTTAAAGTAGTTTTATGTTTAGATTTTTGAGGAATCTACAAACTGGAAGCTCTTATTTAGTAAGTGTGGATTCTGGCACATAGATGACCCAACAAACATTTCTAACATTTACATACAAGGACGTATAGCCTGGCCCTTGTCCAGAGATAGGTTTATTTATTTCTTTTTTAAATTTTTATTTTTTTAGTAGTCAAAGCCTTTATTATTACTACTATGCATACAAGCCTAGAAATGTTTTCTGTTTTTTCCAGTGGGCATGTCATGGCACTAATTCCACAAAAATTGATTTCTATGCCCAGCATTTTGAGACTCTCATAGGATAGCAAAATTTCGGACACAGGAAATTTGAGAAGCCGTGAGAAAAGTCCCTTCACCTTTTAGATTGTCGTGGAGTCTGGCAGTTGCTTCTCCAGAACTTTCTGTTCAAGCTGACTTGGATATTTTATCTTCAGTGTGAGTAGCTGGTTCTTGAGCATGAATGGCTGTCGTACGTTGACTTCCCCATCTTCAGGCGTGCCGTGTTTGTCACAGAGGAGCTGGTATTGAGGATAGGCAGCAAAAAATTCTTCATCTGGTCTGTTTCTGTCTGGATCATGGTGTCCACCAACCTTTTTTCACTCCTTCACAAAAGCCTTGAGGTAATCCAGCTCCACCCCACGTCTTTCCTCTGGGAAGATCTGACATTTGTTTAGGGTCTGCAGCTGACCAAGTTTGGCAATGATAAACTGCTGTGTGGTCTGCGCCTCTTTGCTTCCTTCAGTCAAGGGGTTTCTGATGCAGGACAGAGTGTGCAGGTACTGCAGCTTATCGAGTTCATTGATAAATGACCACTGGGTTATCTGATTGTCGTTTAGCACCAGGTACTGCAAGGCTGGGAACATAGACATTTTGCCCCCAATTCCAGCATCTGGAAAATGTGAAGATGTGAATTCAACTTTGGAAAGGATTAATTGTTCTAATCTGAAAGCAAAAGTGTTAACTTTTTAAAAATTTTTTATTTTATTTTTTTCAAATTTTTATTATCAAATTGATGTACAAAGAAAAAGTGTTAAATTTGATTACACAGAACAGCATAAAATGTGTGGGGCATGAGCTACTGTAGTATTGGGTTTCCACCCTGTGGCAGCCTCTGGCAGCTCAGAGGCAGCTCAGAGGCAGGCCCGGCATGGCGTCCCAGTCATATTCTGGAGCCTACTGTTGTGTGAGGGCTAAACAGCTCACATGCCCTAAGTTTATCAAGTGCCCCCAGGGTCAAGTTCCCATGCTTCAAATTATGTAGTAAGCACACACTGTATAAGTTAACTTCAAAAATTCAGGTTTATTTATTTCTGAAATCGCCCTTCTAGTCTACCTTTAGCCTTATGCCTGCAAAATGAACACAACTTTTGCAAAAGAAGAAAACCAATTCAAATTCCCCCTAATGTGAGAATGAATGTTCAAGAAATTCTCCCACAGCAGTGTTTGCTAAGAACAATTGGGGAGTTACTAAAGCTCTTGGTGTCAGAGGGCCCTGGATGAGATTGGTGAGACCAGACAATAATTGTCTGCTCCACAGTGGGTGGTTGTCATGGCCACTGCGTGGGTGAGAGGAACATGGTGGTCACATCTACCAGCCTTTGCTCAGACATCTCTGAGTCACCCCATGTACTGTGGGTGGTGATTATCAAGTGTTAATGCTTCTGCCCTGACATTAACTCCCACCGTGTGGTCTGACAAATGGCCACATTCAGCTTTCCCCTTCCTCCTCCTCCTCCTTTATTCTGGCTGTGAGGAACCACAATGCTCTAGTTTGTTGCTATTTATTTATTTATTTATTTATTTTTCTGTGTTGGTTGCTGGTAGTTTTTTCTTTTGTTCAAACCTTTTGATTTTTTCCAAGAACACCTGCCAAGTGCATGGAGATGCTGTAAGCCAGTGATTTTGTATTGGCATGGCTTGGCTCCCAGCCTGTTAGCTATAGTTACTAGGCTGGCTTCTGTCTCATGTCACAAAGAACCCTGTGAAAGCCTCGGTAAACACTATGAAGTCCTAAATGGATGATGCTCCTACAATGGGCTCTAAGCGGTGGCTAATGGAATGATACATCCATTGTGCTGTCTAAGAACAAGGACAAAGAACTGGACACATGCCCTGTTACATATGCAAGAAAAATGTGCCAAGTAACAAATAGCTTTTGCTTTTCTACAAGCTGCCTGCTCACAGGGCAAGGCCCAGGTGGTGTTATGGCCTGTTCTGTGAACCTGTAGAGGCAGACATTGAAACGGTTGCACAGCTGTCTTGTGTTCCTCTTTCTGGCAGCTTCCTACACCTGCTCTGCCATTTGGAAGAGGTTGAAATGCTCACAGAGAGCAGAATGAAATCCCTTGAAAATGTGTGAATTGGGACTGGTGTCTGTGTTGGGGATTTCTGCCTTCTCCCAGAGGAGATGGCATTGAAGATGCTTCTCAGCTTAAGGAGAATCAGGAGGGCAGAGCTGAAATTAAAATTCTGCTAACTACTGGACTTAATAACAAACATGATTCTATTAGGGGTCATCTTTACTTGGATGCTTCCATGGATTTATTACATCAGTTCTATTCCTACAAAGAGCAATGAATGATGTTCTTTCTTCCACATAAGGCTTACATATTGTTCTCAGTCTTCTTATGCATTTGGATGCCAAATTAAAATGATTCTGGGAGAAAACAGATCAAAACAATACCATCCTGGCTCATGCCTGTAATCCCAGCTCCTCAGAAGGCTGGGGGTTGAGGATCACAATTTGAAGCCAGACCAGCCCCCCTCCCCCCAAAAAATCCCTGAGATTCTTATATAAAACTAACAAATAGCCAGAAAGAGAGCTGAGGCTCAAGTGGTAGAGGATCAGCCTTGGATCATAAAGCCAAGCGAGAGCACAGGCCCTGAGTTCAAGTCCCAGTACCAGCATTACCACATTTACTTTATACTACTTGCCATTTTTTTTGTCACAACATCATCAGACAATAGTTTAGACAGCTCACTTCCCCCATAATTCCTGGCATGGACTCCTGATTCCCATCTCTCTGGTTCTTAGAGCCCCTTGATTTTAGAGCTTCATGGAGATAGCAGCTGTGGTTCTCTTGAGTTCACAGACTAGGAAATGGTTTCTATAATCATACAAAAATTTCACAATGTACTGTTTTTATTTCCAAGGGGGAGACAGAGTTGGTTTTGAGTTCAGGGCCTTATACTTGCTTGTAAATACTCAACAACTTGAGCCACAGATCTTTTACTTTTACATCTAGTTCTTTTTTCAGGCAGGGTGTCATGTAATTTTGCATGGGCTAGCCCCAAACTATGATCTTCTTCATGCTATCTCCCTTGCAGCTGGGATACAGATATAAACTACCATAAGACACAACCATAGAGTTGGAAATTAGTGAATGTTAAATACTGAAAAATCAAACCCTAAAAGATAACAGTTATGTGTTCTCCCCAAATCTCTGTCTCTGTCTCTCTCTAGTACTAGACCTCAATCTCAGGGCCTCAATTAACTTTCTTTTTCTCTCAAGGGTAGTGATCTACCACTTGACCCACACCTCCACTTCATAGTTTTTGCTGTTAATTGGTGATGAGTCTCATGTTTCTGCCTTGACTGGCTTTGAAACTTGATCCTCAGGTTTTAGCCAAGCTAGGGTAAGTCTCTCTCTTTTTGCTTCCTCAGCATAAATCCTGCAATTTCTTCCCATGTAGCTCAGCTGGGATTTTTCTCATACTGCTATATTTCCTCCGAATGTGTTCTGGCCTGTCTAGATATTACTACATGTGAAATTTGAAAGTGAACAGAATAATAGTCCAATGAGAAGAAGGCAGATCAGTCTTGAAAGTTTTGGTTAAGCCTTTGTGCACTGTTGTATTGTTGCAGTCAAACATTTTAAATTACGTTATTGCCACCTTGCAAGGTGCAGAGCCTCTGATCCAAAGGAGGTAAGTTATGAATGTAGGAAGTTCACTCCAGGAAACTTGAATGTGAGAAATGGCAATTATAAAAACGCTGGTGGGAGCTGAATAGGTATTAGAAAAGCCTGACACAGGTGCTATCAAATGGAAAAGATGGAAATTCGTGTTTGTGAGTTGGCAATCCTGGACCAGGCACTCTGCTCGTTCTTAGTGCCATCAGTGTGTGGACAGTGAGAATGGGGAACAAGAACTCATTCCACAAAGGAGAACTACACTGAGGTTACAACTCAGAGTTTTACTTTTCTGTTTTGAAATAAAGCCTTCTTGGGGTTAAGAGTGGATCTCAGTGGTAGAACCCTTGCTTAGTATGACCAAGGCTCTGGGTTCAGTTCTTAACATAGTTATATAAGAGAATGGGGAGGGATGCAGACAAGAATCCAATGGACATCCTACAGCATTGTAAGAGGAAAGGGGTGGGTAAGAGGGGGATGGGTGAGAATGTTGAAAGAGATGACATTGATTAAGGTATATTGTACTCATACACAGCTTTGTTTAATGACAATTCCTTTGTACAACTACCTGAAGATAATAACAAAAATTAAAAAAAATATAAATTTAAAATAGACAAATTCCATCCATATCAAACTTGTCCTCTATGCTCAATATGAAATCTGTGTTGCTTTTGTTTATGACAATTTCTGTTCAATAAAAATTCCCAATAGATTAAAAAAAAAGAAAAGAAAGAAAGAAAAAGTGGACTAAATTCAGTTGCTTTTGGTTGTTGGGATGGAAAAAGATGTGATAGTGGACACTGTCTGCCTGGGAAAGGGTGAGATTTCTAGCAATGTTTGTGTCCCTGATTCTACAATGATTTTCTTCCTGAAGGTAAGATAACCTACCTAACCTAGCTTAACCTAGGTTAAGCTAATTCTCACTTAGATTTAAGGAGCTCGGATTCCTTCAACAAACAAAGATCTTTGAGAGCTGTTAGTTTTCTCTGGCTTTTCTTTTTCTATTGACTTTTCCTGTTTCCATTCTGAAACTCTGATTCAAGGAATATCATATTCTTTCTATAGGGATTCATCCAACAGAAGTGCTTATTAGAGTAAGATATGCCTAGAATAGATTTTGCTAAAGGTAGGGGAATAATGAAAGAGAATAAAACTTCTCCCTACTCTTCTTTTTAAACTCACACATATCACTTTCAAAAATAAAAATCCACAAAGAATAAACAATAAAGTTCAACTGTATACATCAGAGTATATGTAAATTTCTATATTGGATTTCTAATTTTCTTTTAGTTTCTCTATGCTTTATCATTTTAATGAATATTTATTGCTTTTATTATGAGGGAAAAGAGGGAAGAAAGTAATATTTTTAGTTAAATACTTATGTAAGAAAGTTCTATTTTCAAAGGGTCCAAGCCAGAAATCAATCGTCTTTCTTACCTTGCCCGTTTAGTGCTGGCTCCTTCAGCCTCAAAGTATCCCATGTTTCAATCTCCTTTCTTTTAATGTTTGAGGAGAGTAATCTAGTAGGGGGTCTGATGAAAGAGTTTTACAAAATGGACTTTTAATGTGTGAAATCTGACATACTTCTAGAACAGAATCGCGGCCATGCAACTAGTAAATTGCTCTTGACTTCAGGAGAGATGAGACTTCCCTGTGCAGAAAGATAAAGGGCTCTCCGATAGCAAAATCGGTTTCAATAACTGATTAGTGTTTAGGACTGTGGGCTCTTTCTTCCTTCTCCTTTACCTAACTGACTCCTGTGAGGAGGTCATATCCTCCTGACTCTGTATTCAGTAGAGCATGACAGCAGGGGCCGGTCATGTTGCATGTTTCTGGCTACTTAGCTGTGTTTCCAAGTCAGGTCCAAGCATTCCTGGACTTGGATCAAAGAATCAGAAGGACTCAGCATTTGGTAGCTGTTTGCCATGCATTCTCATTTCCCGCCTACATGGTCTACCAGACTTTGTCCTTTCATTGCAGCCTGCCCCTAGTGGCTGGTATTTGTATTGTCTTTTTCAGCTCTGTGTTGGGGAGGCCACATCAGCAAGCTGGAAGGATATTCAGACAAGAAAAAAGCATGGGAGTTATGCTTTGACTCACTTATCCTGTAGCCAATTGCTACCAATCATCCCAGAGCCCCAGTAACTACACTTACAATAACTTTATGGCTATTCAGGAAAGTGCAGATCATATTGATTACACTTACAATAAAAGCAGATAGTATTGTCACCCAATCAATTTTCCTTGAAGACTATGATGTGAAATTGAATTGTCAGTTTTTCTTGTTTGGGAATAGGTATGATAGACTGCTTTGCTCTGGGGTGTTATTGGAGACCTAGGGTTGGATCTTGTCTCTATAATTCTATGCAGATTCCAGAAGGAGGAGGTAGGTATTGAGTCATTTATTATTCTGTACAAGTTGACTATGGGGTTCGATAACACCCTCTAAAAATCTGAAGCCTATTGCTCTAGGGTGTAGAAATAAAAAGACCTTCTGTTCTTTGCAAATTAAATTTAATAAAAAATACCATTGATTCTTTGAGAATAAAAAAATTAATTATGAAATGAAAAATCTAGCTGCCCACATCTTTCAGCCACTAAATTATCTCCTTATAGGTAATGCTGCCCAAAAGTCTTATCTTGGTTGGAAAGTATCATGGTGAGAATTACATTATTTCTTAATAAACTGGCTGAGGCATTAGTTAATTTTGTCAGAAAGTAATTACAAGAAAATATCTTCTCTATGAAACAAGGCTGGTTTGTATGCAATATTTTTTATTGCTGGCTTCTTCTTAATTCTGCTAAGAAAGTCTTAAAACATTTTCATTTTCAAGTATAAATTGTGATAAGTAGACTGTGCTATAGTAATGGGTCGTATTTAGTTTTTTAATTTTAATATCTTTTACTGATAGCAGGAACATTTTCAAAACTTTTTTCAAAGTTGTTTCAAAATCTCTCCTAGGAAATTAGACTCAAAATTAAAGATGGAGTTGCCTAGAGGCATCTATAGAGATCATAAGACTGTATATATTTCTGAGGGAATTACTGTGGAAAATGATTCTCTAATTTAAGGTACCTGTATTAAAACAACAGAAAAGAACAGTGTGTTGGCTCTGATAGTTCATTCACAATGACTCTGCTTGACTCCATTCCATACTTTCAACTATTAGACTAGGAAAGAATCTAGAGATCTTAAAAAAATCTTCTTTAACTGGTCTCAAGCAAAAAAAAGCATCTTCCTTGTCACAAAGAACATATGAGGAATGAAATTTGAGGATTTGAGGAATGAAAAGAGTTTCAAAAAAGACATGTGACTCTGGGGCTTCCCAATTTCCATCTCTCTAGAATGATGGTCTTGTGTGTCCCCAGGGCTCTACCTGTCAGACATGTTTATTCCAGCTCCTCCACTTATTTTAAAATGCTTCGAAGTAACTGACGTTACTTTGAGAAATTTATAACAAAGGTTCATAAGTAACTTATAATGTTTCCTCTTGGATGTGGAAGTTAGATCAAATTAAAAGTATATGTGCAAACATACACAGGATTATATATATATATGATATAAAATATATGCTATATATAATATGATATATATGCACACACAAACATGTTAATAGAAAAATGGTATATGCATAAAATGATTCCCAAATTGTATCTCCTTTGAATGACTAATTTATAGTATAACAAAATGAATACCAGCAAGCTGGAACATGTGTTGTGGAGAGAGGTAAGGTCAAGGGGGAGAGGGGAATATGAATGAAGAGAGGAAGTGTGGGTGAATGCAGTTTTAATGTTCAATGTAGACATGAAAAAATGGAACTATGTAAATGGATGGGACAGGTGGGTTTGGGAGAGATGAAAGAAATGGTGAAAGGTGTGACATTGATCCAGCTGCATTGTCCTCATGAACTGACACATCCATTGAAACTACTTTGTAAAACTTCTTAAGGATAATAATAAAAAAATCCTATTCAAAATGTTGTTTTCTACACCCTCTAGGACAAAGGTTTCATTGATTGCTCTTAAATGTTCAGAGAATCAAACCTGAGCTCAATGCCCTTGAACTTAGTATCTCCTAGGCGGCATGTGGTTCAGGAAATGTGTTCTAAAAGACTCACTGGATCCAAGATTGTTGGGACCTCTGGGCCATCACCTCTGTAGAGTAGAGAAGCTCCAGAGAATGGAATGAAACTAAGCATCCTTTTTAGAGGTATTAGCTGAAGCTATGACACATGATTCATTTGTTCATCCACATGCAGAAAACTGAAACTGGATTCCTATCAGTCACCCTGTATTAATGGCTACTCAAAATAGATCAAAGATTTCAATTTAAGACCTGAACCCTTGAAACTACTATGGATAGAAGTAGGAGAAACATTAGAACTTATTGACGACGGCAGAAACTTTCTGAGTAAAGTTCAAAGAGCTCAGCAAATCAAAGAAAGAATTCACAACTAAGATTGCATTAAACTAAGTGTCTGCACAGAAAAGGATGTATTAACAAGCTAAAAAGATGGCCCACAGAATGGAAGAAAAAATTTTGCCAGATAAAATCAGACAATGCCCTCTTATCCAGGATATACAGAGAACTAAAGAAACACAACTTCCAAAGAAGCAACAATCCGATTAATAAATGGGCAAACTAACTCAATAGAGACTTCTCAGAAAAAGAAGTAAAAATGACCAATAAATACAGGATGAGATGCTCAACATTTCTGCCCATGAAGGAAATGTAAATCAAAACAACCTGGAGATTCCATTTGATGCCAGTTAGAATGGCCATCATCAATAATACAAACGACAACAGAGGCTGGTGCAGATGTGGGGGACAAAGAACCCTACTATACTCTTGGATGGGAATGTAAACTGATGCAACTGCTGTAGAAGGCAGATTGGCAATTCCTCAAAGCAAAAATCATAAAATGATCCTATAATCAATATATGACTTTGGGGCATTAATCTAAAAGACATGTCAGGATATAGTGAAGCCACTTGCACACCTACGTTTCTTGCTGCACTATTCACTACATCCGAGGTATATAGAAATAGCTCAGATGCTTTTCGATAGATGAATGGATCATGAGAATGTGATACACACACACACACACACACACACACACACACACACAGACTGGAATTTTATTTATTCATTGGGAAGCATGATATTTCATCAGTTTCAAATGGATGGGCCTAGGAAAAAATATGTTAAGCAAAGTAATTCAGGTCCAGAGAGACAAAGGATGCATGTTTTTTTTCTCATATGTGGAAGTTAGATTTAATTTATGAATATATAACTAAACATATACAAGATTATACACAAAGTTACACAAAGGTAATAACCAAAGTATGATATATGCAAGGGAAAATTCAAATGGTGGGACTCCTTAGAAATAGTAAGTAACAGTCTAATAAAATAAATACTAGGAAGCTAGTACTTAAGATATGCATGTGGAGTCGGGTAGGGAGGGAGAGGCCAGGTGAAGCCAGGTGAAACAATAATTACATCAAAAATGCATTTGCATTGAAATAATAACAACAATGACAACAACAAAGTTACACAAAGGTAATAACCAAAGTATGATATATGCAAGGGAAAATTCAAATGGTGGGACTCCTTAGAAATAGTAAGTAACAGTCTAATAAAATAAATACTAGGAAGCTAGTACTTAAGATATGCATGTGGAGTCGGGTAGGGAGGGAGAGGCCAGGTGAAGCCAGGTGAAACAATAATTACATCAAAAATGCATTTGCATTGAAATAATAACAACAATGACAACAACAACAACAACAACAACAAAAGAAGTCAGTTGTGCTTGATCAGGAATCAGTACGGTGCCAGAGGGAAAATACAAACCAATTTCCTGAGTAAGAAACAATATAGAAGAAGGAAGAAGAATGGCCAGCAAATGATGGTGGTAGTAATTGATGGGTTGGAGAGTAGGGGTTGTTCTTGCTACCACTAAATACTTATAAAAGGAATTGAGGTATCTTACTAAGAATAAAATTAAAACTAGTAACCTATAAACTATTTTAAAAGTTGAATTGGATCTAAATATTTTCAATTACAAAATTTTACTTAAAAATCCTAAATATAAAGTATACTTATGTTGTTATACTTGAAGATTTCTCATTTAAAATGTTAAATTATTAAAAATTAAAATGATAAAAAAAGAGCTTTTCCAGGCATTTAACTGCAATGTGTAGGTTAGTCCTCACAAGAACCTAGTGACTTGATATTGATTATACCTGATTTTTGGATTAGAAAGCCCAACTCAAAAGTAAAAAAAAAAAAAAATAGGTGTCAATGTTCCTACAGGGAGTAAATGGCAGAGAAAGGATTTGATCTTACACCTGCCTCTCAGGAGGCCATCTTCCCGGACACTAAAGATCAAGCTACTGTTTTTATTCTTTTTCTTTTGCCATTATCAGTTTTTGTGCTGAACAAACAACTGTGACATTTCCCTGATGATTCCCAAACATATAAGGAAGGGTTACGATGAGATAGAGGGAAGGATTTCCCTCAGAACAGCAATGTCTTCCTCAAAGATGAGACATTTTAAGTTCTCAAACATCACATTTACAGGAAGGCTAAGGGCTCCCATTGCACATTCTGCCCATTTGTGTACATTATTAGAACCTTAAACTTACTTGCTATACTAATTGTAACAGATGAGTTAAGGAAAATGAATAGTTAAATAACAAATTTCTGATTACATTCACATTACTTTTTTTTTTAAAAAAAGGAGATAGAGTTGACATTTAATGCCGTGTGCTCTGAGGTTACCATCTAAATCCAGGTGAAGAAGGCCAGAAATGAATCTGACATTTATTAGTTATTGTCTCCAAAAAAAGATTTTTATTTTAGAAGGCTATGGTTAAAACTTGACAGATGCCTCTATCTTCTGAGCAATTCATTCAAAATATTAATCATAGCTCTCAATTCCTACACTTTTGAAGAACTGTGTAGAAATGTAAGTTTACATTTTAATTACAGGACTGGGTTTGGAAATTTAGGTCAGCAAATACACATTATAATTGCAAGGCATTTTCCTCACAGGCAAGTAAAATTTACAAAATTGTAAGCTTTAAGTTCACCTCTTTTGGATGCTGTTTTGTGGTTATTGGTGATTTTAAATGGAATTAGAAGCTTTTCATACCAGTAATATATTACTTTTATTTACTTTTTTTAGGTAGTTGCCATTCAACAGAGAAGTTTATGAACAGTGCCTCTTGATAATGTCACCCCTCTTAACATCCTTACCCACTCCTCCGACCCTCCACCCCTTCCTTTACTTTTCTTAATTTTTATGTTATATGTTTATTTTTTGCCATTAACAGAACAATTTGTGTATATAGTGCATCTTTTTCTGTCATCCCTTCAACATTTCCCTTCCCTGCTTCCTATATTTTTCTCAGTCCCGTGGCATATACAATGCATTCCTGCCTTATTCTGCTCACTTCCCCCATTCTATATCATTTTAAAGTCCAATTTAGAAAGCTTGAGAATGCAACACATGTCATACATAGGTGCTTTACATGTTTGTATTCATTTCCAGTCATTATCCCTGAGTCATGGAGGGATAATATCCACAACATCATGGGATGCTGTTGAAGGATATGTGTGTAGGACTGCATGTCTAAATATGCCTTGGGTTTATGTGCTTTGTAAAAGTTTATATTTGCAGGATATGTAAAGGCACATCAGATATGCGAGTGCTATTTATAAATATCTAAAGCCTTTTGTATACCTTTTATGGGTTGCAATGTTGGTCAACTGGAAGTTGAGACTCTCTGTTCAATGATATCCTCCTAGTACTGAAGGCCTTTGGGCTTAAGCGCAAGCTAACACCTCTGGCCAAGTGATTTTTGTATTAATTTATTTATTGTCAAAGTGATGTACAGAGTGGTTACAGTTTCATATGTAAGGCAGTGAGTATATTTCTTATCAAACTTGTTACCTCCTCCCTCATTTTCCCCTTCTTCTCTCCTCTCTATTTCCCCCCCCCCATGAATTGTACAGTTGGATTACCACATATAGTTTTTTAAGTATTTCTGTTGTATTTATTCACATTTTACCCTTTGTCTCTCCATTTTGATGTTCCCCTTCCCTTCCTTAGTCCCTAGTTCCGATAAACATATATACAATACCCAGAGTACCGAAATCAGTAACAGTGACATCAGGAGTAAAACACTAGGGAAGAAAGACAAAAAAAAAAAAAGGCATAATGGCACATGGTACATTGAAAATAACAACGACAATGGTAAACCATTTATTTCCATAACTTAGAGTTGGCCAAATGATTTTTATGAGTGAGGAAAGCATGGAGGTTTGTCATGTGGCCTGAATCGCTCCCTGCAGCATCAGCTGGAGTTTGTGTAGCCATGGTGAGAATGAAGGCTGGAGAAGCATTTAGGAAGTTTCTTCTTCTGTTTGACCAAGTGTTCATTGAAAGGAGTGTAGCTGAAACTGTAACTAAAGGAGGCACTATGCTTTTAGAAAAGTCTCAAGGAAGAGTATTGCAAGCCACAGTAGTGGCCAGGGGATCAGGCTCTAAAGGAAGAGTGGAGAGATTCAGCCAGTTAGTGTGAAAGTTGGTGATAAAATTCCTCCCCAAATATGGACACACCAAAGTAGTTCTAGATGACAAGGATTATTTCTTGTTTAGAGATTGTGATGTTCTTGGCAAGTATGGAGAGTGTACATATCATTGTATGGTCATCTTGTGAAGCTGTTAGTTCCACAGAAGTTCTGAGGTCTTTCATCATGTAAATAATTAGCATGTCTCTCTTTCATAATAAACTGATGAGAACTAAACGAATGACATTCATTTTCTCTAAAATTTACATTTCCAAATAAAATATGTAAAAAAAAAAAAAAGAAGGGGCTGGGAAAATGGCTTCGTATACATGAAGCCCTGGGTTTGATTCCCCAGCACCACATATATAGAAAATGGCCAGAAGTGGCACTATGGCTCAAGTGGCAGAGTGCTAGCCTTGAGCAAAAAGAAGCCAGGGACCACAGTGCTCAGGCCCTGAGTGCTCAGGCCCAGGACTGGCCAAACAAAACAAAACAAAACAAAAATCCTCCAAGCCAATACTGCTAGGGATTCAACTCAAGGCTCTGAACTATATGATTCCACAGCCCTGAATACCTCATTCAATACCAAGTCATAGCTAACTTTAACCACAACAGGGAGAAGGTTAAAAAAAAAGAAAAGAAAAGCATTGAGTCTCTAGCTGTCTACTCCCTTGTGAGATCTTTGATCTTTATTTTAACAGGACAAGCTTAATAAGCCAGAAGGTATTTTTAGGTCTCATTGCCCCTTTCAAGTCATAGCATCTTGAATTTTAGAATAAAAATAGTAAAAAAAAAAAGAAATTGTAAGAAATATTAGACATCTTATGGCATATAAGGAAGGGAAGAAAAAGATGCCTAAGGCAGCCATCTAGGTCCAGGTGAAGAAAGGCAGAAACAAAGCTGATATTTATAAGTTATTCAGCCCAGGTAAAGCTGACCCCCATTACAGTTAAATAGGGTCTGGAAAATGCTTTATAATTGTGTAGGTCCAGAAAACACATAAATGAAAAGGAAAGTTAAATCTCATTTTGTCCTATTAAGGGATTGGTGTTGTCTAAAAGTGGATGAAAGGAGATGATGTCTTTGTCTACAGAGAATCCTTTCTGAGCAAGTCTAAGAAACTATATTACAGAAGAGAAGACCTGGAATTTGGGACCAAGCGGTTCCTCCCATAGGAAAAGGGGTGAATCTAGGTCACAAGCAACTTATTCCTAATGGTTGAGGGGATGGTCTCCCCTTCCCAAGTGATGGCTTCTCAGTAGTTTGATGTTATAGGCCTGTGTTCTTCCTCATAAGGACTCTGAAGACCCTGTGAGGCTGGGCCAAAGGACATACATTTTGGCACCACTGAAGTTGTTGACTAACTAAAAAACTCAATGGTATCTACTACTACTGGAATTCCATGACTGACAACCTTAGAGATAGTTTATGATGAAAAATGTTTTTTGAAGTGCTTTGATTAAAGATAACAAAGATTCATGGTGATTTTGATTTGTGATACATTAGCTGCTTTGCTCCAAAAGTATTTTTCTGCTTCAATAGTTGATGTTCCTGTACTAGGGAAGCAACTTTCATTGAAAAAAAAAAGTAAATATAAGCCTGGCACCAGCAGTTCACAGCTGTCATCCTAGCTACTCAGTGGGCTGAGATCTAAAGATCACGGTCCAAAGCCAGCCTGGGAATGAAAGTACATTCAACTTTATCTCGAATTAAGTACCAAAAAAAGAGCTGTGGCTCAAGTGGTAGGGTGGTAACCTTGAGCACAAAAGCTTAGGGACAAAAGGCTTGGTCCTGAGTTCAAGCCCCAAGACTGGCACTTACACAAAAGTGTAACTATAATGCATACATAGGAAAACCCTACCTTGACATTGAAATTCTCTTTGGAAGGGGAGAGATTGAAAAATGCCCAGTCATAATGTAAGAAGGAGTGTGAATGCATAAATGTTTTCATAACACCAAAGGTTTTTGGAAGCCCAATGATTTAGGAATTTAAGATAATTTCATTTTGTCCTAACAGATATTCCAAAGGAAACTCCCACCTGTAGTTGGATTCTAATCTATTCAGAAAAAGAGGGCCACAAATTACATTACTTTTCCTTAGGAGCTAAATGCCCATGGTGCCTTTGAAATCACAGCTTTAGTGTGCTGGGCTGCATAGTGAAGGTTCCTAGCTGGTAAGGCTGACATTTGGAGATTCTGTTTTAGCTCAACAACTAGAAAAGAGAGGAAAATAGTTTTACAGATCTCTAACAACTACAACAGAGATTGCTTGCAGGAAATTGAACTTTTGGTAATTTATGAAGTTCTCATGGTAATAAGTCATATTTTCCTCTGTACATTTCAGTTATGGAACACATCTTAAGGCAACTTAATGATGACTTAATAAAGTCATCCAAAACAAAAGGAAGAAAAAAAAACCCAGAGCCTTGTAACTATAGCCTGTGGCATCCTCTGGGCCTGATGAAGCCAGGAAGGAAAAGCAGCCAAGTTCAATTACATTGGATATTTTCAAAGTTAGGTTCCTGAGATCTCTGAGAAAAAAAACCACCAGTGGGCTTGAGCATCCACGGGCTGGGTTTCAAATGGAGAACATTTTGAAGTCTTTGTCCTAAGTGTATACTTGGAGTGGGATCTACAGGCATCCTCAAGGCCTGTGAAAGAGTTCACAGGGAAAGATGGTGAGGAGCCATTTCTCAGGAGTCTGGGACTGCCACTTACAGATATGAAGCCATCCTGTCACAGGCTCTGAAGAAAGAGATTGCTGTCATTTAGTATCCCTGCAGGGTCTCCAGAAGGGACAACTCTGGTTCTAACTACTGAATAGGCCTCATTCTATAATACCTCATTCTACCTTCACAAGACTCTTGAGAGGTAGATAATGCTGTTAGCCAGTTGGGTGAATAAGGTATGGAGGAGCAGACACAGTTCAGACCCTGGCAGACCAGGCTCTCTGCCACCCTGCTCCTTGGTGATCTGTGTCTAGCTAGTGAGGCAAGGATATTTCCTGCACTATCCTGGCTGGACTTTCATTGTACTTGGCAAAAATGCTGCGATGGCTGCTTGTGTTCTGTCTCATTTGCTACTGTCTTGGTGAGTGGGTTCCCTTCTCTTCTTACCAGAGATTTTACCAGTCTTAGGGCCCAGAGGGCATGGATGGTCAGGGCATCTAATTATTACATATTATCTTTGATTTCTACTGGGTGCTGCTTTACTGGAGGCCATGTGGCTTGAGTACACGAATGTAACACTATGCACAGAGGAGGGAAAAACTGGACAGGAGCGTTTCAACACTTCGGACAATTCAATAATACGCTAGACAATTCATTATCTTTATTGATTTTCAATTCTTCATGTCACAAATGGGTATGAAACAGATTTGTGGAATTTGTTTTAAGCATTATTATGTATGCTTTCATATATTTACAGCCTTCAACACAAAGCTGGCTTGCCGTAATTTTGCTAACATAATAGCAAACAGTTGTCATCTTTCAAACCATACAAATAGCAAATTAAGTCTTGAGTCACTGTGAAAGGTTGACCAGAAAAACATCCTCCCTTGGGGAGTGGTGACTTCAAGTTTCCAAACCCCATAGCACTTATTATTTTAATGTAAGCTGGCTTGTCTTGCATTGTGGAATTATAACTTTCTATTTTAGTGTTATTACAGGTATCATTCTCTGCCTGGCTATGCTTAGACAGCAGTAAGCCTTTGTGGGAATTGAGTGAAGTTAGCAAGGACAAATACAAAACAGAGCTTTTGAAACAGCTTCCAAGAAGGCAAAGGAGCAGTTAGGGGACAGCAATAAATTATCTTTAGAGGAAGCTTCATTTTTTCCAGTATGTGGCAGAAGAAGACTTCATTTTTTGCCACTCTTGAGGCTTGAACTCAGGACCTGGGAGCTTTCCCTGAGCCTCTTTGTGTTCAATGCTAGCACTCTACCACTTGAGACACAGTGCTACTTCCAGATTTTTCTGAGTGGTGAATTGTAGGTGAGAGTCTCATAGACTATTGTGCCGGGCTGGGCACAAAAAAATCTTATGGCACCTGGTCAGAAGAAGTTGTTTTTTTTTTTTTTAATTTTTTGACAGATAAATTTCCATTCTGAAACATATAATGTGTGGGACTTCTAAGGAAACTTTTTTTTTTTTCCCAGTCCTGGGGCTTGGATTCAGGGCCTGAGCACTGTACCTGGCTTCTTTTGCTCAAGGCTAGCACTTTGCCACTTGAGCCACAGCACCATCTCTGGCTGTTTTCTGTATATGTGGTGCTGGGGAATTGAACCCAGGGTTTCATATATAGGAGGCAAACACTCTTGCCACTAGGCCATATCCCCAGCCCTAAGGAAACTTTCATAAGTGTTGACCACCATAGATTTCTGGGGTCAATCTCCATTAGCTGACTATAGCAGCAAGCTATAGCAGCAAGCTGGCTGGCTTACACAATAGAAATTGATTGCTCACAGTCCTGAAGGCCAGAAGAAAAGATCAAGGTATTAGCAGGGTTTGTTCTAATGAAAGCTGTCATGGAGAATCTGTTGGTAGGGTAAGTAGAGTAAGTCATGTTTTTCTCATCATAGCTCTGGAGAGCTTTGGGCTCACACTTCCCAAGGGCTTACATTCATCTGGTTTAGCATTTTCATGCACCTCTCAGTCATGTATGCATGTACTCCTCTGGGTATCCCTGCATGTAGCCTTGAGACTGGGCATATGTGGCCATCCTTGGCCAGAAGCCACTTATTTTTTTGTCTAGATAAGGTATGCACAAGGCACCACTGAAGAATGGGAGAAAGCAAAGGGGCCCCCTCACTGTTGCAGTAGATGATGTCATTGGTTTGGATGAAGTACGGATGCTGGGGGACATAATGTCCAGATTACATTGATGGACAGAATGTGCGTCTGTGAACAGAGTGAAGCTGGGGATGCTGTAAGTCTGTGCTGTGATAGACAATGAAGAATGTATTGTTACTGCTGTTAAACAAAGGTGACCTCCAGCCTCACTTTGGCATGTCCAAATTAGGGGAGACTGAGGAGAACCATCTGCAATACAATTGGTGTAGGTGATTGAATTTGGGACAGATCAGTGCTTTCTGCTGCCCCCATAGATGAACTGATATACAATTCCAGGCCTTTCTTTATTCCTGGTTTGCTGACATTCTTTGGTGTCCCTTGATGTGCAGGAAAAGGCAGCTTCTTAGCTTTGGCTTTCCTGTCATACTGTATTCTTTGTTT
Organism: Perognathus longimembris pacificus; assembly: GCF_023159225.1. NCBI lineage: Eukaryota > Metazoa > Chordata > Mammalia > Rodentia > Heteromyidae > Perognathus > Perognathus longimembris. Next base: position 79,352,643 of record NC_063162.1, read on the forward strand.
TTGCCAGGTTCCACATGAAAATTTCCCAGGTATGTTGAACACACTACTCAATCTACAAAGACCTTATTTCTAAATAAAATGATATTCTTAGATTCTTGGTGTTAAGGATTTTACCACATGAATTTGTTTTGTGGAGGAATGTTTAACATTTATAATCCATCACGACCATTTCCATTGAGAGTTCCACTGTATGACGACCACTGGAATCTCACAAAGCTGGTACTGGCCACAGATTGCCTTGTGGACTAAAGTAGTAATTTTCAAACCTGGGTTTTCCTTGCTAGGTAGATTCAGGATTCAGATCTACTGTTCCAAGCTGGGGCCTCGGAGTCTGCCCTGAGAGAAAGGACTCTGGTCCAGAGATGGCCTTGAGAAACAATAGCAAAAGACTATCCATAGGCTGAGAACAACTTCACAGTTTGTATTGAGAGTTTGCAATAAAATTTGCAAAAAGGTTTGCAAACACACTTCCCATTTCGCAGAAAACAAAAACACAAAGTTTAGCAAATGCCATTCAGCTATTGGAACATGGGTGAAAGACATGTGGCAATGTAACTGCTTGGTGGGGCTCAGCGCTGGCAGAATGCTGGCAGCTCAGGTAATGGTGAGAGAGCACGAGCATAGGCGGTGCTCTGCTGAAGTAGGTACACAGCTGCAGGCACATATGCTAATGATCACTAATCAGCCCACTCGTGCCCTGATTTCTCTGTCCATCTCACATAACATCGTTAGCCAGACAGATTGCAGCAGGCTGCCGTTGCTAATTAGCACCGTGAGCCCAGCCTGATGAGTTCTAGACACTTTCTGAGCTGGAAAGAGCTGTGAGTCCTTAGAGCCCAGCTCCTTTACTTTCAGGCTTTGTCAGAACTAACCCCATGTGATGATAATCAGTCAGTGTAATCCCTTCAATCAAGGACCATGTCTTGACACCTGTTCTTACCCTTAAAAAACCTGCCCTGCTTTTTTCTTCCGCTCAGGGATCAAAGTTATGAAAAAAGGAAGAGTGAATGTTAAGAAATGCAAGGAGAGCCAAGGTAGTGGGCAAGGTTGGGAGAGTCACAGTTGTCACCAGAATTGTACACATAGTAGTGAGGAGGTGTGCTGGCACTAGGCCCCTTAGGCTCCAGCCTTCCCTTCCTTGTAATTTTCCTGTTTCTGTCACCTTCAGTGTCCTCACTGCAAATGTATTAGGTTAAAGTAAGAATACTAGCAGGGTTCCAGGGCTGAGGCATGTTAGGTACTCAGGAGACTGAGATCTGAGGATTGCAGTTCAAAGCCAGCCTGGACAGTAAAGACCATGAAACTTATCTCCAACTAAGCAGTAAAAGGCAGAAGTGGCTTAAAAGGTAGAGACCAGTCTTGAGCTGAAAAAGACCCAAAGGATAGTGTCCTGACCCTGATTTCAAGACCCAAGTACCAGCGCCAAAATAATAAACAAACATATAAACAAATATAAAATTAAATAAATAGCCAGATGAATTAATAAAGTAGATAAGTTAGTAATAATGTCATGCTCAAAGCACATAGCAGAAGACTGGGTAGGGCAGCACATGCACTACTTGATAAAACCATTTCTGTTACTAGGAACCTGTGCAGGACCCTCACTTGGCTGAGCATATCTGTGGCTCAAGAGAGTGAGCTGTGAGCTCATATTCTTAAGAAGAAAAGAGCATTGGCTCTTTGGCAGGCTGGATAAAATTGCAAGGTCCCATTTCATCTAGGTGGGGGAATCGAGTAGATTTTACCATAGTGACTGTTTTTCTACAGTGCGGTAGAAGGGTAAAAGACTGAGGGTAGAGGCTCTAGGCAGAAGGGGAACCAGAGCCTCTGGAAGTCTCAGAGCAGGAACAGAAGTTGGAGGAGAAGCAAGCCAGTGAGGGGAGAGATGGAGTTGTCTTGGGTTTGGTTCAGACCTTACCTCCCACCATCATACTCTTAGCTTCATAGCCCATCTGTAAACTAACACAGTCCCACTTTAGTAAACTGCAGGAAAACCATGGCCAGATACTGCAAGAACATAATTATAATGAAAGACCTTGCTGTCACTCTTTATGCAACTGGGAGGGATCCCTAATGTCACCAGCTCATTATAAGCAAGGACCTATGCCATATCCTTCACAAAATTGTCTGAGCAATGTAATTATTTCAGTCAAGTGTACAACATTGTGACTGTGGAATTTGGGGGAAGTTTAGTAAAAAAGTCTTATGTGAAATTGGAACTTGGAGAATTTCAGTTACAACTGTTATTCAGGAAGCCATTTTCCAAGGATCCATCTTTGCTCAGTGCTTGGAACAGGATGAAACCAACATATTCATGGCATGCCTTGGTTCTCAGGGTGACTATTTGTTCACAATAGTAGGAGAACAGTGGTTCTCAAACAGAGTCACTTTGTCACCTCCCCACCATCTTGGCACATCTTAGTTCTCAGAAGAAAGTCTGTTTGGTATTTTACAACATTGCAAGAATTATCTAGCCTAATATATCAATAGTGCATGATAGAAAAAGTTGATCTGAAGTAAAAAAGGTAGATAGTATGGATATTATCTGCTGTTTTTTTCTTTTTTTTTAAATTTATTTTTCAATAGTATCTTGCATCTTTTCTTGGGGGCTGGTCTTGGTCAGTGATCCTCTTTTCTCTTCAACCTAACTAGCTTTGCACCATAATGCCAGGCCCCATGTTTTCTTCAATGAATAGTAAATGCATACTAATTAACAGTAAGAAAAAAATGGAATGGGATTTCTTCATGTAGAAGTCTACATGAAGCTGATTCCACATAGGTAATGTTTTAAGCATTTCAAAATTGACCAAAATAACCAAAATGTATCTCAGTTTGGCCATAGATTAAGCAGTTTCAGGTTTATCCTGATTGAACGAATACATTATATTCTTTGTGCTGATTGGATGAAGGCTGGCATCATATGAGAAATCAAAGTGTGCTGGCATATAGACACAAGGCTGCTTATGTTTTCCTAGATCCTGCAGTCAAACCCTGAGATCAGTTTACTTATTTTACTGAGATCAAACTGATCTTTTTTTGTCGGTTGTGGGGCTTGAACTCAGAGTCTGGGCACTTTCCCCGAGCTCTTTTTGTTCAAGGCTAGCATTGTACCACTTTGAGCCACAGCTTTACTTCCTATTTTTGAGAGGTTAATTGGAGATAAGAGTCTCATGGGGTCTTTTCTGCCCAGGCCAGCTTCAAGCAAGGGTTCTCAGAGCTCAGTCTCCTGAGGAGCTAGGATTATAGGTGTGAGCCACTAGCACCTGGCTCAAACTGATTCTTTTAGTAATATTTTGCGTTTCAAATATTGTGAATAGTTGGGGTAACACACAGAGATAATCTGTAAACCCTTGTACTGGAACAAATCTATAAAAACTGTTGAATTTCTAGGAAAAATGATTTCAATTAAATCACCAATCCACTTCAAGTTCTGGGCACTCTTTATGATAAAATGTGATGGATTTGGAGGACTCACAGATGGATGCACGCTTTCAATATGGTACTGTGAAAGTCAGAGGGTTTGCAATCTAGTCATCAGTAAAAAGCATAAGATGGTGGGTGAGTCACTTCTTTATAGCTTTAACCTATGCTGTTGGCTTCCTGCAATGTTTTGGGCTGCTGTGGATACACTTAACCCTCAATATTCTCCATTCTTTGCCCGTTTGTGATACAATTCAAGTGGGAAACTGGACATGGAGTCCATAGTTGTAAGTGTGGAAAGTATTTAATGTGCATGCTGCTACAAATCACAGAAAACACAGAAGTCATATCATGAGAAGACAGAAGTTTCAATTGGAGAGTCTCCTGGGCCAAGGAAGTCTAAGATATCATCAAAGCAAGATGTGCAGGACTTGTTGGTTGGATGGAAGTAACATTGGATTTTTGAGCCAGGTGCTGGTGCTTGTGCCTATAATCCTAGCTACTTAGGAGGCTGAGGATAATGGTTTGAAGCCAGCCTGGGCAGGAAAGTCCGTGTGACTCTTTGTCTTCAAGTAACCACCAGAAAAGCCAGAAGTGGTAGAATACTAGCCTGTGCACAAAAGCTCAGGGACAGTGCCCAAGCCTTGAGTTCAAGCCTTAGGACTGGTACTGGTGTGGGTGTGTACATACATACACACATACACAGACACACACACACACACACACACACAATTGGATTATTGAGGAAGAATGATAACTCAGATTTGTATTCAACTGCTTATTTTCTGAGAAGTTAGGTTAGTGGAGAAAAAAGACTTCAGGGAAACAAATCTGAAGTAGGCTACTGTGAAATTTGATGGGTCCTCCTACTCTGACAATGCCTTGAATCACCAAGCACTAGTATTGTTCATTGTGGAATGAACTGGAGAGAGGAGAGTGTGGCAAGGCTTCCTGTACTAGCTAACACAGATTCTCTGGAGAGATGCTGTGTTAGATCCAAAAACCATCTTAGTTGTAGAAACTTGTTGCTGATGATACATACCCAAATGCTACCTTTTCCCTGAAGATTCAGGTTGTTCCATCCAGATTTATTTAGGTAAAAAGTTAAATTTATTTTGTAAAATTTGGGTGTATGTCTTATTTTCCCCCCAATATGCCATCAGAATTTGAAAATAGCTTCATTGCTCAAAGACCAGATGAAAGCAGCAGTGTGCCAGGATTTGAATTTTCCTTCACAGCAGCCAGCAGTGAGCATGTGCCATAGCCTTTTGTGACTGAAAGACATTTTAAAAATAGGATGAGAGGGTTTTCCAAGCAGCATTAGAGAAAAAGGAAAGAAAATGGAGCTAAAAGTGACCTAAACATCTTATGACTAATTCTTCCTTCTTTTGGTGTTCTGTGATTGACATTTGCTGTTGCTGACATTCTCAAATAATGATTGGCTGAAAAAAAATCTACTCTCAAGCACCATCGCTGAGGGTCCTGGCAATGCCTTTAAAAGACTTTTATTCTTTTTCACAAATGGAGATAAGAGGACAAAGAGGGATGCAATCTCGGGCCTCCCTCTTTGCTGGCTCACAAGCAATTGATTCGTTCTACATTTGGATTCTTATCGGGAAGTCAATTAATAGCTCGCTAAATTTGAGCTTGCTCAATTACATTTCCTGGACCATGACTAAAAACTTAAGTAGCTTTAATTAGTTTTTATTTAAAATCATAAATAATGTATGGATTCACTCATTTAGATTTAAATTTCAGTTAGTGGAAAGCATTTCTTTGGACCCTTTCATGATTGCTGCTGAGTGTCTGTGGAATTCCTGTTCGATGGCTTTTTAAATGTAGCCTATAAAAGTTCCTGGGTCTGTTATATGAGGTACCACTAAAAGCCCGGCTACCCTCGTAATTGTGAGTCTAACAGTTTAAATCTGCTTCAGTGCTTGGCTTCATGAAGAGGAAGAGAAAAAAAAGTCAAGGTTTCTATTCATTTTTCTTTTTGTGACCTTGAGCAACACTTGTCTCCAAAAAAGAAAAAAAAAACAACAACTCAGAATCTTGAGGCTAGAACCCTCCATATTTCTCAGGATTGACTTGTCACAGCAAGCTGTCAAGGTGTCAGACTTTGTCTGCTGTGATATTGGCACTACAATACTGACACACCCAAGACCTGGGAATGAACCACACTGGGTTTTTCTGTTCTGTTCATTGCTAACTGGGCTCCAGCAGCCATTCAACAAGTCACTGGTTGAACCTCTGAGTCAAGTGTTTGGTTCAGACCCTGGTACAATAAGTCCTAATTCCAAATTCGACTGGGCTCCCTAAGTGGCAGTGTTGGCTTTCAAAGTTGATTAATCACCATTCAGGTTTTAATTATACCATACACCTACCACAGCCTGGCCTGCAATTTGTCCTTCTTCCAGTAAATTCTGGAAGAATGCACATTCTCCATCAATATCCCTCACTTTAAAAGCTCTTTCCCAATAACTTTTGCATTTTTTGGAACAAAATATGTTATCAACTTGGAAGAATAAAATTTCAGCATTGGAAACTATGGTTAGGAAACAAAGTCTGTGTCACACTCGGCCAGTGTCAGGCAGTCTAGGAGTCTGGTTGTGAATATGGCGCAAAGGAAGGCTTGTGTGCAGAATTGTTTTGATAAGCTGGTCTTTGCCATTGCAGATTGGTCTCTCTTTCAAGGCTGTATACACATCACTTCTCTGAAGATGGAGCCAGAGATATTTCACAAAGACAGCAGAGTTTATGAGAAAAGCAGAGGAGATAAACTCCTATCTTTTTTTCTCTAGGAAAGAACCGATAAGCCATGTTATTATTTTTTTTTTTGCTGGAAATTTTGGAGTTGGACATCTGCAGCTCGTTAGTTATCCACAACTATCATTCAAATCAATTAATTCAAAGAAGAAAGTACATCAAGGATAAAAATACATGAGCTTTCTTCCTCATCTCCTTTTAAACTAGTATCATACTGAGCTGCATTCAGCTACAAAGACACATCACATTGTTGAAAATCTTTTTGTCCTGATTGAATTTCTTTCCTTCTTATTTCCTGAAAATGACTAGCCAGTATTTTTATTGAAGTAAAACAACGCAATTTCTTCTTTCCCAGAGTTTTCTCATCTTTCCCTTTCTTTTCTTCCTTCTTTCTCCCTATGTTTATGTTCTTTCCAAGGAATTTTCTCGACTGCCTCCTGCCAGCTTCTTCATCCCCTATGGCCTGCCACCACTAACATTGCTGATTTTGCTCATAATCAGAATTAGAACAGAGAATACTATTTATAGTTTGATTTATAGCTCAAATTATTAAAAAAATAATTGGAGACTAGCTGGGTGCTGGTGGCTCATGCCTGTAATACTAGCTACTCAGGAAACTGAGATCTGAAGATCCTCGTTCAAAGCCAATCTGGGCAGAAAAGTCTATGGGACTCTCATATTCAATCAATCACCAAATTAGAGAAGTGGCTCAAGTGGTAGAAAACCAACCTTGAGTGAAAAAGCTAAGGGAAAGCAACCTGGCCTGGAAATCAAGCTCTGGTATAAAGCATGCATGCATGTGTGTATGCACACATACTATCTATCATCTATCTATCATCTATCTATCTATCTATCTATCTATCTATCTATCTATCTATCTATCTATCATCTATCATCTATCTCTCTCTCTATATATGGAGAGAGATTCATCTTTGTCTGGCTTGTCCCTCAAAGGAACTTAGTTACCCTCTGATGTGTTGCTTGTGTTTCTGTTTGAAGTTGACACTTTGACTACATGGGCAGCACACTTCGTCAGCGTTTCCTTACCATTTTAACATTAGAATGTTCAGTTCTCTGCATGCACTCAAATCAATGCACCGTTTGTCTGTGAGAGAACTGAATCATCATGTGGTAAAATCAGGGTTTCCTGTTTTTCAGGCTTCTTTAAAATAACATTTATTAGGACTTCTGCTAATGTCGGAAAGACTGGCTAATCTTGAAATAGTAATAAACACAACTGAAAAAGTGACACTTGGTTTTGAAAGAATATGGTGTAGATATGTATACACATATGTACCCACCGATATGCCTCTGTTTGTGTGTGTGTGTGTGTGTGTGTGTGTGTGTGTGTGATATAGGGGACTTGTATTTACAAATTAATATACCATGTGACCTCTGTAAAGGAAAAATGAATTAAAACTTTTGTACTTGGCTCTTCTGAATACAAACATGTCTCATCCTTAGGCCCTAGATTCTGAGCCCACCAGTTGGCTTCTGAACTGAAGGCAAATCTGGAAACCTAGCTAATGCGGTTCTTTGAGCAGGAGATCTTTGTGGTCTCTTGCCTCAGCACAGAGCCTGGCCAGACAACAGAGACCTTGAAACCCACTCAAGTGTTTGTGCATTCTGTGTGCCCTAGAGAGTCTGAAACAAGGTTGGTAGGAAGGAAGTTTTGTGGTTTACCTCTGTGTGCTAACAGCAGCATCTCTCTCTCTCTCTCTCTCTCTCTCTCTCTCTCTCTCTCTGTGTGGACACCTTCTGATGTATATCCACCTGTCCCCTTACTGCCCTCCAGTCTCTGCAGCATTCTTAGGGTTTGGTCATTGTATTAATTGGTCTCATATGAACCCAGAATCATTTGCTTCCTTTTGCCAAATTTGTCAGTGTGCCTCATCCTAGGATAGTATGGTAGGAGATCCTGAAACATGATGCAATAACCATCCTGAAATCATTTGCCCATGAAACTCTACTGTTGAGCATCTCATAGGACACATAGACTTATCAAAAGTATTGTTTAAGTCCACTTATTCAATCTCTTATCCACTTCACGGTCAAACCCCAAAGCTGTGTACCAACTATGTGCCAGTCCTTCCATGCAACACCAGAGACACAAGGACAGCAATTTGCTAGACAAAGAGGAAGCATATCAAAGGGTCAGGAAAAGACCATAATTGATCTTCTAGAAGATCATTTAAATCAGAAAGTGTTCCCCAAGCAAATAAATTCATAAATGATGGAGAACATTGTGAAATGAGCTTCAGAAATATCAAGAAATAAAAAAGCACTATTATGAACAAAAGAATTAGAAAATGTAGAAGAAATGAATAAACATTTAGAAATCCATAAACTATTAAGCCTGAATCAAGATGATAGATCATAGGCTAGGCATCGTAATGCATGACTATAATCCCTGTTCCTCAGGAGGCTGAGTACTGATAAGAGGACTGTAGCTTGAGGCTGGCCTCAGGCAAAAGCATGAGGTTTTAATTTTTTTAAAAAGACTGAAGCACAAAGCACTGGCTCAAGTGGCGGAGTGCCTATTCAGTAAGTTGTAGGCCTCAACTCCAAACTCCCCTGTTCTCCCTCCAAAACAAAAACCGAATACACGAATACTAAATAGGGAGACAGGAGAAGTTTTTTCATCATGTAGATAATTATCTTTAATTAGTATACAAAGGACTTTCAATTCAACACAAGAATTTATGAGTATAGTGCATCTTGATCAATATCACCCCTTCCATCATTCTCCCCCATTTCTCTCCCAACATCCATTGGAGAAAGATTATATGTGAATATGTGAATATCATGTAACTGCTCCATAGAATTACTCTTAGAATTACTAAATTTCTTCAATAACCTTGCAAGATACAGAATGCGAAAGCAATTTATTATTTTCCTCTAAGAACTAATATAATAACACCTTTGAAATGTTAAGTGTATTGCCTGCATTCCCCATATTGAGGACTAAATATTTTCTACCAGTATGGTAGAAGCTTGTCACCTGTTGCTCTTAAGCACCTGAAACACCATCAGTATTACATATTGAAACACTGAAATTTTGAAGAAATTATGTTAAATGAAATATATTATTAAAATTAATTTCTCTTCTTTTTCAGTGTAACTATAATGATATTAATAGTACATATGTGGTTCTCACTGAACAGTGTTGTTCTAGGTATTTTTATTGAAAAGAACTAGTAACGAGTAAATTAAGATGAGACTATTTATTGATCAGAACTTCCCCTAAATGAGGCAATAAACTGAAGAATATTCTGGAGTAACCAGATAAATGAAGGATAGGCCAGCAAAGAAAGGATTTGGAAGAGGGAAAGATGTTTGAAATAGTTAATTGGAAGGTACTAATAAATATTAAAATATTCCCTTTAACCATTTTCACTTTCTGAGGTTTTGTTATTTGTGGTCAGTCAGTGTCTGAAAACACTAAGTAGAAAACCCTAGAAGGAAACAGTTAACTAGTCTTGTACAATGTTCTTGAACAGTGTGATGAAATCTGAATCATACCTCTCTTCAGAGCATCTGCACAGTATATACCACCTCCCTGTTAGTAACTTAGTAGGCATCTTGATTATCAGATTGACTGTGGTGATACTACAGTGCTTGTGTTAAGCCACTCCTATTTTACTCGATGGAATTCAAAAAAGCCAAGAGTAGTGACGCTTGTGATTCTGAGACATAACAGAGAAACCATAAAATCTATGGTGAGAATTAATCTCACTTTCGTTGAATTGTGAAACAGAAATGCATAGAAATGCAAGCAATGACAGATTCTGACCCTTAGGTACTATCATCTTGAGTCCATTGTCTCTGGAATATTTGCATGTGAACAATAGACTGACTGGATTCCAAGACTTGTGGTGGAATGTGCTTGTAGTAACAGGTGTTAAATAACATGCTGAGGAGTGGAGTCTCTGATTGGGCCTGAGGACTGATACAGTCTATGGGCTGTCCAATAACCTTTTCTAATTTTTTAATTTTTATTTTATTGTCAAATTGATGTACAGAGAGGTTACAGTTTCATACATTAGGCCTTGGGTACATTTCTTGTACTGGTTGTTACCTCCTCCCTCATTCCCCCCTCTCCCCTCCCCTTTTTCCTCTCCCCCCATGAGTTGTTCAGTTGTTTTACACCAAATGGTTTTGCAAGCATTGCTTTTGGAGTCATTTGTCTTTTTATCCTTTGTCTCTTGATTTTAATATTCCCTTTTACTTCCTGAGTTTTAATACCTGTATATAACCTTAAGAGTCACATGCCTCTGTCATTGAGAAACCTTATTAACCCCTGTACAACCCTCCCTTGGGAGTCTTCTAATCTAATGGGAGCTCTGCTCATCTTTTTCTTCAATAAATCTTTTCCATTTTGCTTCATCATCTTTCTGACTCATTCTTTGAAACAAAGGAGACAAAGAACTCAATCCAGATAGATGTTACAGGTTTCTAGTACCACTATTAGAATTCTAATTGATTTCAGCTAGGGGAAGACAGATATATATATATAGTGTGGTTTCCTTTTTCTCAGAGTTGAAAGAACAAACAAGAGAGGTTTAGACCAGTGGATCTGTCATGTAAGGAGACCTTAGACTTTTTTCTGCAGAGTGCTAGGTTGGCTAGATGAGGTTTACTCTGACCTGGGCCTACAGGTGAGATGCACTGAAGACTGGAGTTTGGGGCAACCTTGGAACCCAAGACCTGCATTTTTTCCCCTTTTTTTTTCTCACTTTTTTCACAGTCTCATTTTTTACAATCACAGCTGAATCTCATTGCAAAACGTGTATAGGCCTTGTAGCGCCTTGTAGCCGTATGTGGGATGAATAAGTGTGTGTAGTGTTTTCTGTAAACTACATAGTGAAACATTTGCTTTTTATTTTTGTACAAGCTCTAAAGAACTGTAGAAAAATTATATTATAGAGAAATGTAGTGCAAATATTTAATTACAGTTTAATAAAGCACAACTGAAAGGCCAGAGGGAAAGTGAAATTGAGAAGAAGGGAAAAGATGGACTTTAGATCTAATGCACTATAGTAATTTATCAGCTAAATTTGAATGCTGCCTTCTCAGGTTTCTCATATTTTATTGCTAAGATCTTTCCTCTCCCTGGCTTGAAGTTTGGTCCTTTCCTCAAGTGCAGATGGCTGGTTTTGGCTTGTTTTGTTTTCACTGTTATTCATGGAAATCTGCTCACTTCTTCTGTGCCTTCCACACACCATGAGAGCTCTGTGTTCTCAGCTAGACTTGTTCTCTGAATTAGAACCTTAATTGCACATTGCTCTTTGCCTTGATAGAAACATTGCTACACAAAGCTTTATATATGTATTCATTGTTGATGTTGTTTGATTTTTGATTTCCAGCTTGCAACCCTGTCAACTCTACAACCTAAAAGTAATGCCACAAGTAGAATTGAGAGGTATACTTAAATAAAATTCATTCAAGTTTCAGAAGAATCAACATGCACAATAATAAGGTACATTTTCAGCAAAAAGAGAAAAGACAGAACTGGAGTAATAGAACTGTAGATCTGTATTTGTCTTTTAAAATAATCGCCTCCCAATTGCTTGTTCCCTGTTCCTGCTTGTTCCAAACTCCAGTCTTCAATGCATATATATATATAAGCATTTATATATATATATCTGTCTGTCTCTCTTTCTGTCTATCTATCTCTTTATCTATCTAAATCCATCAGAGTTAAGCCTTGCAATCTGACTCAGAGTTTCACAAATTCTTCTCTGTGCAGAAGAGATGAAGTATGAACTAGGATCCGGGTTCCAGCCTTTCTAGAGATCCTATCACTGTTTCTCCAATGGTGGGTGACAATGACTTTCTCAAATTGCACACAGATCCAGCTGTCTTTGGGAATAGTTGAGTGAAGATGGACTGCACTGTCCTGGGTAGCTGCTTCCTCTCCCTTAATATCATGTTCTCAGTTATAAAACTGAGAGAGAGACATACCTGCGATTTGGATTTTTTTTAAAACACTGAATGAAAATGTCTGAGGAAGGCATAGTGTCCAGGCTTAGTAGACAGGAACTCCATGAATTCAGACTTCTCAATTTAATTCTGTATTTTCTCTATTCCTGGTCACATTCTAGGCAGTTTGATGAGGGTTAAAGGTGGTAAACACAGTTCAATTTCTATTTCTGTCTCTGTCTCTGACTCTGTCTGTCTTTCTGTATATGTGCATGATATTTTGTCAATGAAGAATGAATATTTTATCTGGAACTCACTAATATATTGCTCTAACCAAGTGAGAAGTGGTCAGGCATGTATAACTATGCTATACAAATGTACAGATAGTTGTGTGTGTATTGTACTTGGCGGAACATGAAGAGGTAAAAGGAACTTAGGAGCAGTCCTAGGTCTACTTGGACCTTTCAGTCTGGTGCTTCTGTTCTTTGAACCTAGAATACAGTAATGGATTAGAAAAAAAAAAAAAGCTATTCAGAGCCAATCAATTTCTTGGCTTCATCCCTGAAAAGAATTAAGCTATTCTTACCGTGATAAGAATAGCTCTGCAGTCAAATTCCTGTCACTTGCGACTAGTTTTTGACAAGAGTTGTCTTACTGTATCATCTCAAAATGGAATAATGGCAGCCTTCTCTTAGGGCAATTGTGAGAATTAAATGACTTAATACACATATGATGCCTACTATGATGTCTCTTACATAGTATTTTCTCAATAGATAAAACTATCATTACTCTAATTCTTGTTATTACCATTACTATTATTATTAAATTACTAGTCACAAGACCCCTGAAACTACATGGGTTTCTGTTCTTTTGATCCTGTCTTTTATTATTCTTGCCGATTCTGTTTGTACTTGATATTCTTCCAAAAATCTCTTTCGTATTTACTTTAGCTAGAAATGTTTGCCTCCTGATTACTCCAAGAGGTTTTATTCGGAAAGTAAACACTGATATTAAAAATGCTTTCCTATTAACATTAACTGTTACCTAACATGTTTGAATAATGGTTTCTTTACTAATTAGATGAAAACATTTAGTTTTCCTTTATTTCAAAATCAAATGTAGGAGTCAGCTGTGAATTTCATACCCATAGTCCTGTGTGTAAGAAAGATTGGGAGGTCAAGGTCAGCAAGAGTTACATGGGACAAATTCTGAAAACAAAACTGAAACAAAGATGATCCAATGTCAGCAGCAGACATGGTGGTGCACACCTATAGTCCCAGCAATCAGGAGGTTGTGGCAGGAGGATCAAGAGTTCAAGATCAGCCTGGGCTATGTAATAAGATCTTGTCTCAAAAGGAAAACAAAAATCAAAAGTAGTATACACTTTACTTTGGCTGGCATTAAAATGGTTTGTTTCTTCTAAAAAAAAAAAGCAAAAACAATGTGTCTTGAAATCACTTATGGTAACTTTGTGATTTGACTTTGCCATGGTCTTCTACTCCTAGTCAATTAAGTAGAAAGAAGAGGAGTACTGGGGTTACAAGCCAAGTCATAAAACATTCTAAGGGAATTCACATAATGAATTCTTCCACTTGGGAGAAACTGATTTTAACAAATGCAATTTTAGGAGATGCTTTCACCATCTACATACTTCAGATGTAATAAAATGGCTCTTCACTAAGTCTGAGTTTACTTTAAAGTGTCTTTCTTAATTATTTAATCATTTCCTTATGGACATATTTCAAGTGATACATAAATTCTATTGCATTTTTATGTAAGTATGTCTCCTACTCTTTCTATTTTCAGTACTAGGAGGAGGTAAAGCACTGTCAATAAATGCCCGTTTTTAAGTTGTAAATTCTTTGAGACCATCAGATATTAAGTCAGTTCTTTTTTTGCCTTTATTTCTGCTCCATTTATTTCTTTCATTATGGACACTGAACATTTTGAATTATTTATATAAGAAAATCAGGAACTTTAGCTAAAACTATATTCACCTTGTATATCCATTTACTTTTATATTAGAAATGTAATTTATAGAATTTTTACTGAAGTTTTACATTGGAGTTGGATACAACATATATTCCCTTGGAGACAGACACAAGTGCCTCAATAAGTACAAACTACTGTGCTCCTTGAGACTTCAGTGCTGTGGTGTATTTTTGACTTTCCAGAACTGCAAAACCATATCCAACCTTTAGACTGATGAGTGAGCAAAGTCATCGTATGTTGTACTTAGTGACACAACTTTTCCTGAGAGGAACAGCGTAGGCTCCAATCACTAAACCCCATCTCTATTGAGAACATGTCTTGATCATGACACTTTTTCTTCTTGTTTGGGTTAGTAACAAATTTTAATTTTGAAAATTATGTGATTATTTTTCCATTGTAGAACTATATCCTAGTAAGTGAATAAGAGAGAGAAATATGAAGCAGATATCTATACTTGCTTCACCTCAGCTGCAAGCCTCTAACATTTGAAATAAACATCATTCAATTTCTTTCTAGGCATAGATAATCTGCTTATTTTTTTTTCTTTTTTAATTTTTGCACTGCCTGGGCTTCAACTCAGGGTCTGGGAGCTGTCCCTGAGCCTCTTTGTGCTGAAGGCTTAAGCTACAGTGCCACTTCCAGCTTTTTCTGAGCAGTTTATTAGAGACAAGAGTCTCATGTACTTTTCTTCCTGGGCTGGCTTTGAACAAGGATTCTCAGATTTCAGCCTTCTGAGTAGCTAGGATTACAGGCATGAGCCATGGTCACCTGGCTCATTTAAAAAATTATTATCTTTAAGTAGTTGTATGAAGGAGGTGTCAATTAACAAAACAGTATATGAATAAAATACATCTAGGTCTGTGTCACCACCCTCAACAATCTTTTCTCCTTTTGCTCACTCCTTCCCTTTTCTCAATTCTGTGTTACGTACAATGAATTTCTTGACTGCGTTCTCCTCCAGTTCCCCTTCATTGTCTACCCCTCTACCTTTGGCCCCAATTCTGTGCTTGTACCTATTTCTTTGTGCTTATTTTGTTGGACTTTGATCTAGTCCTTCTGAAAAAAAATGTACTATTTAAGCTCCCCATAGCATCTATTATAATTCAGTTAATTCATTTGGAATTGCTTGCATACCACTCAGTACTTGTGGATTTGTTGGCGCATTCTGTCTAACACCAGTGGGAGAAAATATACAATCTTTGTTTCTCAATTGTAATACACACACATACAATGAGATTTTACTCATGCATTACAGAAATTAATATTATACCATTTGTAGGGAAATGGAAATATTCAAAAAGAATTATATTAAATGAAATAAGCCATATCTAGATTTTCTGTTTGGATTTTTCACATAATCCTAATCACATGCCAATTCTTTTCGAACTATGCATTTTTTTCTATTCTGAACTATCCATTTTTTGTATTAAATGAGTTTTTCCTTTTATGAATAATATTTACAGTAGTTATTTTTAATTATTGTGAGTAAATATAATTTGTTTACTTAACCATTGCTTTCCTTTTGGTCATTTATAACTTTTTTGACTAAGATAGATAATACACAAATGAGGATATTATCTATGTAATTATTCTCCATAATATGAGTTACTTGTCAGAGGTGTAATGAATTATTCAAAAGTCTGAATAATTTTGCTTTTCTAAATATATACTGACAATAAATCATCACAATTTGAAAGCAATTTTGAATAGTGTTTATCTTCTATCACATAATATAACTCATTATGCCTTATTTTTTCCTGTCTCCCTTTTCCTATATTTATACATAAATATATATGTATATATAACATACTATATTGCATATATGCAATAATTCCTATCTTGCACATTGCATATACTTATATAGTACAGATACCATATATCATGGATCATATACAAAAGACATAGTAACTATTGCTGTGTGGATATACAAGTGAAAAGAAAGAAGGAAAGTTTTGTCCTTGTCATCTGTTATATGTCTTATCTTCACCTGTATATTCACAATTTGCTTCCTACCTTGGTGATCTTTTCTTTCAATATCAAATTATCCAGTTTCTGTTTATTTTGTGACTTCTCAACGTTGGAATATTCTATGTTCTAACCTTTGGATTTCTTCTGTTATCAAATATTTTTTTTATTAATGATGTCATAGAGACCTAAGGCTTTAATTACTATCTCCAAGTATAATAAGATTTAAACTTATATAAGAAATCTATACCTCACAACTAACTTGGGCTCCCACTCAGATTTGTAGTGTGTGTGTGTGTGTGTGTGTGTGTGTGCGCGCCAGTCACAGGGCTTGAACTCTGGGCCTAGATGCTGTCCCAAAGCCACAGCTCTACTTTCAGCTTCTTTCAATAGTTAATTGGAGATCAGAGTCTCTTGTTCTTTCTTGGGCTGGTTTTGAATCTCGATCCTCTGATCTCAGTCTCCTGAGGAGTTAGGATTATAGGTGTGAGCATCTCAAAAACACACACAATCCATCGTCACACCCTTGTCCCCTTCTGAAGCTACTATACTGTCTGCCCTGTAAGAACTTTGGAGTCAATGTGGACTCCCTTTTCCTACTCCTTAGGGGATCTAACTAGCCATTTACCACCTTCTCTGCTGCCACCCTAGTGGAGTCACCATGATCACCTGCCACATCACTGGTCTCTCTGCTTCCATCCTTACCCTCCTATGTTCTGCGTACAACACAGCTACCAGCAGGATCCCACTAAAAAGAAGCCAGGCCATGTTATTTTTGTGCCCCAAATCCTCCAGGAAATAATCATTTCACTTACAATACAAATGAAAGACTTATAACTTAAAGGGGAAACCTTGCCAACCCTCAACTCTTCACATTATGGTGGTGTTCAAGCTGTTGGTCAGAATAGCTCTGGCCTTTCTACTTCCAACCTTCCAGTGGTTGTCACAGCTCTGGCCATTGCCTGGAGGCTCCCCTCACCAGCTCCACTAAGACAAGGGTTGTGCTTGCATTGTTGCCTGCTATCTTGACTTCCCTACTTTCTGGAAATGTGCCTGGCACATGGTAGAAGTCATATAACTGTTTATTACCCAGATGATGAGAAACTGTACAGCTTCAGTTAAACACTACAGATTTACAACTTATTATTTAGCTGATTTGGTAGCAGAACCTTGATCTGGCAGACATTATGCTCACAGGGCCTAAAGGAATTTGGAATACACTCATTTTTCTATTTCATTTCTAATGTGTTCTTCACCCTCTTTGGTTTTTTATTATTATCTATAAAATTATCTGGATTATAATTTTATTTGTTGGGATGTTTAAAAAGTCAATTTTTAGTGAGGTTGTCAATGTCAGAGATTGAACTCAGGGCAAAGGTTGAGGCTCTGAGTTGAGTCCACAAGACTGGAAAAAAGTTAAAACAAAAAACTTGGGCCTTTAAATAGTTGTAGAATTATCCTGGTTATCGCTTTGTTTTTCTGAATCAGTTTTTCTCAATTACAATGTCTAAGAGTTTATTTTCCTATGCTTTTATATTTATTATCATAAAATTGTAATTGTCTCAGGGGTCCTATGAGGATCCATTCCTAATTAAGTGGGTTTTCTGAAGAGAATCAGAAACCTGTGCATGAAGTTAAATTCACAAGTAAGCTTTATAATAACAATGCATACACTGTAGAACACCAGAGAAAATACATACATAGCAAAGTCTAGAAAGTTGGGTACAAGATGGAGTCTTGTGAAGGAGATTTCTGCTGGGGTTGCCTTTGGACCTCCATCTTCCAGGTCTCAGACTCCTGAGAAATTAGGATTACAGCCATGAGCCACTGGCACCCAAATGAATTGTAACACTTTTTTTAACCTACCTTATCCTAAATACCTGACTGCTACCTAAGAAATGTTTTCTCCTACCATGGATATCATCTTTTCTATTTCAATAGTTCCCTTTGAAACTTAACAATGAAAGAAAATCATGTTTCTCACAAGACTGAGGCATGAAGATCACCTGAGACCTCAAGTTCAAGATCAACCTTGGCAATATTTTAAGCCATTTTCTTCCCTCATAAATAAGTGAGTAAAAGAATGTTGGAAGAAAAGTGTGTTCAGTAGCTGCACAACCAATTACACTGCTGATCACATGGCAGATACACTTGATAAATTTCAATGATTACTTTAAATAGTGAAGTACACTCCAATCCCAGCTTCTTGAACATTCCAAGAGTTCTCAGAATTTGTCCAGATGACACTGCCAGGGTCTTCAGATAGCCACAGAACAAAGCAAAAACAGAATAAAAAAGGCTTGCCATTCCACTCTTGCTTCTTATTTTTACATTACAGCATCTATAGTAGTTTCTTTTCATTCACAATGTTCTTTCATTTGTGAGGACAAACTTTTCCTTAATTATTGCAGGAATTTTAACAATTCTATTTCAAAGAACAAATTTTGTATGTATTGCTAGAATATAATAAATATAACATATCAATATAATTTAGTTGGGTGCTGGTAGTTCACTCCACCAATCCTAGCACTCAGGAGGCTGAGATCTGAGGATAGAAATTTGGAGTCAGCCAAGGCAAGAAAGTCCAGGAAATTTTATCTTCAATTAATCATTATAAAAGCCAGAATAGGAAGTGAGGCTCAAGTGATAGAGCACTATAACTTTGAGCAAAAAAAGCACAGGTCCTGAGTTCAAGATCCAGTTGACACAAACACAAAAAAACACAGAAACAGAATAAACCAAAAATGAACTAAGAAAAAACAATATATAGGACACTAATATAATATGATAGGTATTCACCTGGTCCCAGTTATTGGTTGGTAAGGAATAGTGTGCCTTGAATGTGTGCCTGGCCTGGCCTCAAAATTAATTCTTCCTAAATCTCAGCCTCTGAAATAGCTATGTTTGGAGACATTTGCCACTATTGTCAAACTTTATCCAACTATTCTATGGACATTTTCTGACGATGTACTGGCACTTTGGCTAGAGATGCACTTTGTTCTGAAGTCACTTTTCTGTGATATGACTACTAATATAGAAATATTCCTTTGGTTGATTTTATCTTCTCCATCATTTCACCTTAATGCTTCTTGCATCTTTCGGATACTAATTTTATAAACTATATTTGTCCAACAAACTAAATGCCTTTACTAGTTTTATTGAAATATTTTCTCAACCACCTGTTCAAGAAATAGGTTTAGAAATCATATCCAACAGCAACATTTTTAAAGGTTTTGTCACAAATATTTTAAATTTGAATACACACTATCAAACTACTCCCTGGAAAAGTCCATAGCAGGTGACATTCTGACCAGTGATGCAAACAGGTTTGTTTCCATGGACTTCCATTCTTGGACAATGGGCATCTTCTAGCTTCTGCAATTTTGTAAATACAATTGGGGAATTGTGATACATGGTTCACTATAACACTTTTTTTCTCATTATATTCTGCTTTCAGTATCATCAAGGAATTAATTTCTGGATGTCTCCCCCTTGTCCTTTGAAAAGTTCTAAAATCTGAGGATGCTCTAATTTCAGATCTAAATCTGTATACGATTTTTACCTATTTACGTACATCCTTCCCTTCTATACACCGTAAATAGCCTCTGTTTAGAGAATAACAACAAGGAAACAAGGTCTTTATAATATAGGCTAAAATTTTTGTGAAGATTTTCTTTGTTATTGGGACTTTAATCCTTGTGTTCTTGTTTGCCTATTTTTTTTTTCTCAGAGATAGTGCCCTACTGCTTGAACCATCAACCCATTTCTAGCTTTTGCTGGTTAATTGGCTATAAGTATCTCATGGACTTTTCTTCCCAAGCTGCCTTTGGAATGTGATCCTTAGATCTCAGCCTCCAGAGTAGCTAGGTTTATAGGCATGAGTCACCTGTGTCCCAGGTGAAGAATAGCTGTGATTCATGGTTGGTTACACTCAAGGATATGGACCTGTTAGATCTTGTATTTCATGTAATCATCTTTAATATTTTGTTTAACTTACAGTTTTCTTTGTCTGTGGATTACCCTTCTGTAGCTCTTTTTAAATTAGATTAATTATTTTTCTTTATTATTTGTTTCTTTATTGTCTGTTCAGATTTCATTGCATATTCCATATACTAATTGCTTGGATTTGGGATACTACAAAGGTCATCCCCTATTTCTGAAAATATGCTTGTTGAACAAGCATAATGATTTCTTGAGATAGGTTATACAACATATTATCTATGTTATAAAATACAAAACAATTTTTACCCTTGAAGTTTTATTCAGAGCATAGATTACATGTAAAGTATTCTTACTCTGAGAACGAAAGCCTGAAGGGACACAAGCACCTTAAGAAATATTGGACATGTTTGTCATCTTACTTGTGGTGACATTATTACAGATGCTTGAAAATATCCACACCAATTGTATAATGTTAGTATCCATAGCTTTTGTAAATTAATTATACCACAAAAATAACTTTAAAAATGGACAGAAAATACACTGTTATATTATGCCTTTAATTGAGCTAACATAGTATTTTACACATAGTATTAGGTAAAATCTTTATTAGTCTGTGTTTGTTCAACATTGCCTTAACTATCCTTTCTCCATTTAACTCTGGTTTTAATTGTCTAATGTGAAATATTTACATACACAGAAATCTATCTCCAGCATACTAACTCTGTTCTATTGTCTTATTAGATGATCCTCATGGCCTAATAAATGCATTATTTGTCTTTGTAATATATCGTATTACCAAGGAGGAAAGTCATTACATGTTCACATATTTTAAACAGATTTAGGCCATACCTTTTACTGCTGGGGTGTACTTTTCCCTCTGAGCCTTCTCCCTGTTCTATCTGGTGCTCTCAAACGTCTGCTAATCACTCTCTTGAATTCCATCATAGTTTATACGTTCCATATTTTAAAATCCAATTTCTTATTGGCAGCTATTTAGATTGTTTCCAATTTTTCACTATTATAAATTATGCTGCAAAGAACAGCATTACACATGCATCTTTTTAAACATCTGTGATTGATTCCTTAGGACAAATCGCTAGAAATAAAACCCCTTCATCAAAGTGTATGCTATTTTTTGAAGCTTTCTCCTTGTGCTTTCTAATTGCCCTCCAGGCAGCTTGAACTAAGCTACACTTTTATTGCAAGCATGAACGAATGCCCACTTTCTTTTCCCTGAAAAACAGAATAATTAGTTATTTTTTCACTGTTAGGAAAAATTATTTCTGATATAATCAACTTATAAGAGGCAGAGGTTGATTTTAGTTCAGTTTTGATGCTTTCAATCCACAAGCAGGTACTTCTTGGGCTTTTGGTCATCTGCTCAATAGCAAGGGAAGAGATTGTGTGGGAAGCACATACCAAACAAAAAAAATTAAAAGAGAATAAAAGATTGCCATTTCTTTGAGTTCACAACCACAGCTTCTCAAAATTTACTGCTAGCCTCATCTTTTAAAGAATCTACCAACTTCCAATGGACTGAGGCTCCGCCTTCAACACAGAAAGTTTTGGGAGACACTTATTCAAACCTCAGTATTGTTAGAGGAATTATTTCCCAAAGTAATTTCACCAGACAAAATGGTATACAAGTAAGCATATGTGTGTATGTCATAATAGTATGTTATATGCAAATCTGTATGACACATATTTCGAATGAGTTGCTTTCTGGAAAACATATACATTTCTTTTTTTTTCATGTTCAGATTATATTATGTTAAAAAAAATGTTTCCAGGGGCTGGGAATATGGCCTAGTGGTGAGAATGCTTGCCTTGTATACATGAAGCCCTGGGTTCGATTCCTCAGCACCACATATATAGAAAATGGTCAGAAGTGTCTCTGTGGCTCAAGTGGCAGAGTGCTAGCCTTGAGCAAAAAAGAAGCCAGGGACAGTGCTCAGGCCCTGAGTTCAAGGCCCAGGACTGGCAAAAAAAAAATGTTTCCAAAGGAAAAGTTGTCATGAAAGCTTCCGGGTTAATGAAATTGAAATTAAAATTGATCTTATCAAAGAGAAATGATACCCAAGGAAACCACTGGAAGCTTGGGGCTGCAATGGGTTGAGGTTTGTGTTCTGGTGTTGAGCCAGACTTTCTATTGTCTATTAGACAACCATTAGTACACAGAGATTGAGCGTTTCTTCTACTTTACATCCAAGGAAGACCCAAGACCAGCTCCAAGGCCTGTTCCTCAAGAACCCCCCCCCCCAACTCCTGGCTTGCCTCCTAGTCTGTTTTCATATTAGATTCGTTCATCTCTCCAAGGTTGAAATTGAACTCTTTAAACATCTGGATCAAGACAATTCCCACAGACAGTTGTGAATGCACAGGCCATGCCCAAAAAGTCAACTAGCCCCAGGTGGCTCCATTCCCGGAAGAGTATAGCTGAGGCCAGCAGGACCAATGTGGTGAACACCACATAGTAGATGGCTCCAAACACAGAGGAATCGAAGCCCTCCAGTGCCTGTTGATGGACCTGAACTGGACGATGATGCTGCAGCCCAGAACAGCCAAGAGCACCAAGCACAAGCACAGGGCTCTCCGACTGGATGAGCTGTTGTGTAAGATGTCCTGAGCTGCCAGTCCGATGCCCTTGGTAGAAGACACAGTGAAACTCCCCAGCAAGGAGCAGATGCTGATATAGACCATGATGTTGGTGGGCCTGTAGGCCGGCACAATCCAGAAGACCAGCAGCAGCAGCAGGAGCAACACAATGCAGAGGTAGCCCACAAACACTGGATTGGTCAGCTTCTCCTCCAGCTCAGCCTGTGTGGTGACACTCTTGGACTTCGGGGAATGAATAATCAGCACAACAGAACCTGCAGAGCTCAGCAGACATCCCAACTTGCCTAAGATGTTGAGCTTTTCCTTCAGAAGACAAGAAGCTAAAATGGACCCAAATGGCACTCCAAGGGCACCAGGACCGTGGGAACTGCAATGTAAGCCAGGAAGTTCCCAATCTGTCCAACAGCCATTGCAATCCTGCCAGCCCACCACACAATGTCTGTTAGATAGGAGGTACCTCGCCGCTTGGCATGCACGATGCCCTTCTTCTGCAGCATGACCATGGACCCGTTCACCAGGCTCGACACGACGGCCACTCCCAGGCCCAGCGACATGACGGCGGGGCTTGGGCTGCGTGCGTGCTCCCCAGCCGCCGCCGCCGCTCTACATTTCTTTTTCTTAAAACTCTTTTAAACTAGTATAGTCTACAACTTGTTGTGTAATTATGCCTTGTAAAATGGTGTTCTCCAAAACCCCTTTAAAATGTATAAACACACAAACTCAACCCCAAATCACTAAGCTGAAGGCATCAAATCCTTTAGGTCTAAAGTCATTTCCTGTGCATTCCTATGATGAGACTCATTTGTAAAACAGAAGACTGAGAAAGCAATCAGGTTTAGATTTTTTTTTTTAATTGCTAGTTCTCCAATGAATTTTTAGTCTCTTTCAAGAGTTGTAGGGTTGGAAACTGGTTCCCACGTTGATTTCCTTAAAATTTTCTGTTCAAATGCTGTTCGTGAATTCTTACTGTGAGAATAGCTGGCCTTGATAGAGGGAGATCTTTGCTAAGTACACAAAACTCCATCTACCCATGTGGTTTATTGCTGGGGGCATAGCTTCTGTTTAATAAATGTAAGAATTGGAACAAGGCAAATTTAGTGCTTGTATTTCATTCAGATTTGGATTCAAGCCAGAATTGTAGCTAGCACAGGTCTCCTTTGAGTGTTAATGTGCTGGTACTGAGGGCCTTAATCTGCCATTTAAGTTTTTGATAGAAGCCTGGTGTTCCAGTACTTGAGCCACCACTCTCACCATTTTACAGGTTAATTGGATATGAGAACCTCATGGGCTTTTCTGCCTCACTGGCTTTGAACTGGCAAGGTCAGAAGTCAGCCTTCTGAGTAGTTAGGATTACAAGTGTGAGCCATCAGTGTCCAGCTCGAGCACAAGTTTTATGATATGTATTCTTGGTATTCATTGTATTCTTGGTCAGAGACAAATAGTTTGTGACAACATATGATATGAATAGCATGTGCCTCTTGTTTTCTCTGGAAACAATATTATATAGTAACTAAAGATGGATGCAAATTTCTAATAAAATCTGTGGTTTCCCTCCTCTTACTCAGTGCTCTCTCAGGATTATGCTTGGAGACAAGGTCTCAACAAACAAATGTTGCCAAACTTAAGGAATCAGAATACCACCCCAAAGTCCCTAGGCACTATTATACTGGCTTGAAATTATGTATACCCATCCTGTTGAACTTCAGGCATCTTTTGCAACTTACAGAATAGACAAACCATCCAGACTTCCCAAGAGAGAGAACATCCTTACAGACTGTTAGGTGGAAAGTCACGTCAGGGGGAATCAATTAGCACTAATTATAATAGAGTCGTTTTCTAACCCACCTGACCAGTTGAGGTGTTTCAAGGTCTGACTACTGCAGTAAGCAACCTCTTGTCACAATCCTGGTAGGTAAATGGTCCAATTAGTGAGCAACACTTGGCTGCTATGGTCAGGGAAGCTATTGACCTTTCCTTCATGACGATTTTCCACCTCTCTTTGATTGTGCAGAATCACATTCACTACTGGTGCCTTGCACAGTACATTTAGTTTTTTTAATGTCTGATTCTATTTGCAGTTTTGCTCTTTTCCACGTGAAGAAGGTCAAGAGATTTTGACCCCTTCCCCTTTTTTTGGCTTCAATGGGCAAAGGCAATCAAGGATGGAGTGTGAAAATTTGCCAGGACACTAGAAATCAGGGAAGAGCCAGCTTCCATGAAATGTTACATAAAATTTCCTAGCATTAGCATTCAGATGGATTCCTTGTTCTACTCTGAAAAATATGAAAACACAATAGATTTTTAGTATTTTTACTAAATGACTCTATTACTTCTGCGAAGCAGGGTTTTTTTTGTTGGTAATGATTACTCATGGGTTGATAATTGGATGACAGGTATATCATATCAAAATAAAAGTAAGGGACACAATTACCATTTTGTTTTGTTTAAGAAAAATGATGATATTGTCCTAAAGAGACTTAAACCTAAAACACTTCAGTGATGAAAGTGGGGCCCCTCCTTCTCCTTATGAATTAGGGCTTTCTTTCCCATATCCATATCCATCTTTCCCATATCCATTATCTGAGCTATAAGAAGTGGGGACTTAAGCAAAAGGGGGCAAGTTTATGAATCATTTATATGCTCCTGATACTTTTCTTCAGCACATAATAATCTCTGCTGCTAATGAAATGTATGTCTCTTGCATAAAGACATAAACAAAATATTTGGGATGTCATGGAGTCCATGAAGCTCATCTATCAGCTCTAGCATGAGGCTTTTGGTTGTAGATTGAGTTAGGTCCCTGAGTGTGGATGATAGATGTTGTCTTTATCTGTCTCAGCTAGCTCACATTGGCCAATAGCAGGGTTCACGCATGTCAATTGGTCCCAATTCTGTACATTGATCCTATCTGTCAACCGTTTCTACCATACTAAAAACCTGCTCCGGGATTTCTATGCCACCAATGACTGTGAATACTAACAGTTTATTTTTTCAATCTATCACTCCTGACTTTTCCCTTCTTATGGATTTGCTATAAAATACATGTGCCGACATCCTGCTGTAATTTGTAGAACTGTGAGCCTCTGCCATTAATGTAATATTCCTGTTCTTCTGATTCAATTAAAACATTTTATTTATTTGATTCACAGAGAGTTATAGGCCCCTGATCTGAGTTGTTGGGTTTATTTAAGTACAAGCACAGAAAAGTGACCATGAAACACATGGTCTGTGTCTATAGAGGAATTAACAGTTTGCGATTTGCAGATTCAGAAAACAACTCTTTCATGAGTTCTTCGTTAGATAGTCCATCTTAACATATGGATACAACTTCTTATCAGAAAAATCTTTCCTTCATTACAGTGAGCACCCCCACTCTGTCCTGGCCTCTCTGAAATTCCACAGGATCCCATATGACCATGTGCCTTATAACCAGATCCACATTAAAGCAAACACAATTGGCATTTCTACTTCAGTTCCTATGATCCAGTACATCATATACATCCTTCAAAAAATATAAGGTACGAAGAAAAGGCCTAGAAAACTGGAATACCAAGCATCAGAACCAAATTCCCATATGGCAGATAGTTTGAAGCAGAATTATGAAATAAATTATAGCTATTACCTTAATGATAGGTTGAGAAACAAAGCAACCAAGGAAAGAATCAGGATTAAGATATATATGGAGAAAATTAAAATGAAATGCCAAGGGAGAGAGAAAACATATTATGCATAAAGGAAAAATGAAAAGGATTACATTGAACATACCAGAAACAGTGTAAAAAGAGAGTCCAGTTAAATATTCATATTCACTGACAGAGAGAATTCATCTACCTAGAATAGTCTATCAAATGAAGTAGAATGTCTCAAAGTGGCAGAACACTAGCCTTGAGTAAAAAAGCCTAGCACCTAGGCCCTAAGTTCAAGCCCCACAGGATGGACCAAAAAGAAAACAAAGAATGAAGTAGAAATAAGAATTTCTCAAACATACAGGCATTGAGGGTTTGTCATCAGTCAGCCCTATAGATGTTATCTATCTATCTATCTATCTATCTATCTATCTATCTATCTATCTAGTTCCAGTAGTGAGGCTTGAATTCAGGGCCGCATGTTCTTGCTGGGATTTTTTTTTTTACTAATAGGTGGCAATCTACCTCTTATATCTAACCTCCACTTCTGCCTTTTTGTTGGTTAATTGGAAATAAGAGTCTTTGATTTGCCAGCAAAGGCTAGCTTTAAATTCTCACATCTCAGGACACATTGTCAGAGTGGGAAAAAAATAGTAACAAGATCCAAATGTATCTATATACAGTCCACAAGAAATCCACTTGAGCTATACTGTTATAAATAGACTAAATATATAAGGCTGAAGAAAGATAACTATGCTATCACTAATAAAAACAAAGATGGAGTATGCACATTAATTTCAACCCAAACTGATATCAGAGTAGGAAAAGTTATCAGTGATAATGAAGACAGTGTATATTGATAAAGAAGTCAGCTTTGCAAGAAGGTATAACAAGTTGCAGAAAGATCTTTTTGAATCTGTTTAAGCAAGATAAGGAAGTCTATTGTGAAGCAGTTCATGTGTCAAAAAAACATTAAGTAAAAAATTATTACCCTCCTAGTTGTAAAAGTACTAGTTCCAGACATTTTCATAATTGAAGTCCAATAAATATTAAAGAAAGAATTGATATTAATCCTCTATAATCTACAAAGAAAATGGAAGAACAATTTCTTTTTTTTCAAATTTTTATTATCAAACTGATGTACAGAGAGGTTACAGTTTCATACGTTAGGCATTGGATACATTTCTTGTACTGTTTGTTATCTTGTCCCTCATACCCCCCTCCCTCCTCCCCCTTTCCCTCCCCCCCCCGGAGGTGTTCAATTCACTTACACCAAACAGTTTTGCAAGTAATGCTTTTGTAGTTGTTTGTCTTTTTTTACCCTGTGTCTCTCAATTTTGATATTCCATTTCAATTTCCTACTTCCAATACCAGTATACACGATTTCCAATAAACTCAGATAAGACTACAGAGATAGTGTAGGTACAACCACAGGAAGGTGATACAAGAACATCATCAATAATAGAAGCTACAGATACACATGGGACGTTGAAAGTAGTTACAACTGTGATATAACAATTGTTTCCATAACATGGAGTTTATTTCACTTAGCATCATCTTATGTGGTCATAAGGGTATAGCTATTGGGCCTTATGATGCTCTGCTATGACTTGCCTAAGCCTGTACTAATTATTCCCAATAAGGGAGACCATAGAGTCCATGTTTCTTTGGGCCTGGCTCACTTCACTTAGTATAATTTTTTCCAAGTCGGAAGAACAATTTCTTATCTCATCCTATGAGACTAAACAAAGCTAAACAAAGACATCTGTAGAAAGAAAATCACCAACTATCATTTTTTCATGGCCCATCAATATAAAACCTTAAAATATATTAACAAATATAATCCAGTGATGTGTACAGAGAAATATACATTGTGATCAGATAGGACTTACATCAGGTTTGGAAATCAATTATCATAATTTCTCATATCTGCAGCCTAAAGAAGAAATGCAGTAGGAAGGAATATATTTGATAAAATTAAACTAATTTATAGAAAAATTATTGAAACCCAAAACTCTCAGTAAGACTAAAAGAAAATATCCTCAGTAAATGTCTTTACCTCATATTTTGCTTGATGATGGGAAAACCATGTGATTCCTTACTAAGAAGGAAAATAATTTGTTACAAATTCCCAATCAACATTAGACAAGAAATCTTGTCTATTGCATTAAGAGGAGAAAGGGAAATGATAAATGAACCAGTGAAATAGACTTCAGAGTTGATTGAGAATAGCACCTGAAAGTAGATAAATTAGAGAAAAATTCAAATTTGCAAAAATATTCAATGTCAATAGTAAGATTAACAATCACACATAATGACAAATTCACTTTACCATAGGAATAAAAAAACACTTGCTTTTCAACAAACTTTAAAATCTCATTTCTGCTTATTGTGGATATATTGCATTTGCTTACTAGGCAGGCACTCCATATTTTCACTTGTAGCCCTTTTAGCACTTGTTATTTTTGAGATAAGATTGCTTTCTTTCTAGACATGCCGAAGCTTCGACTTTGATATGCCTAATTTAGTCTTCCTATCATGTCTGGTACTGCAGGAATATACCACCACACTCAGCTACCGTTTGAGAGAGTCATGTTGAATTCTTCTGCCCAAGCTGACTTTATACCTTGTGCAATACCTCAGTCCCCTAAGTATCTGGGATTACAAGAGTGAGCTGCTGATACACGGCCAATTTTTTCTTCAGACTCACAAGCTTTTCTAAAAAATTTGCAAAAGATATAATCTGAATATTTCCTCAAATAGACTTAGAGTGCCTAGTGAGGAGTGGATGAGGGTGTCTACTCACACACAGATTTAACTTCCTTTAATTAAAGGAAGGCCACTGTCCTGTTAGCAGAGGTAAACATTCAGGGATAGATCTTGCTTGTAACTCCCAATAATTGTAAAATATTTAACATTTAATAATCAAACATTTTTGGCATCCTTGAAGTATCTAAGTTTGACTTCTCTTTTAAATTACAGATAGCAGAAACAAATTTGAGTCTGTTTAAGCAAGAGAAAGAAGCTGTAGAACAGCACCAGCATGGAGACGAAAGGGAAAGCTGAAAGCAGGGAGGAGAATCCAGGACATAATTAAAGAGATTAACAACCATGTAAGTACTATTGTCTTATGTGCTTCCTGCCTTATTCCTAGGCTTCTGCAGACTGCTTTTGGGTATTTTTAGTTCATCTGTGGAACTGCATAGTGACTCTTTCATTCTCAGTTGCTATTTACTCACGTGTAGAAACCACTTAACTATTTTATGATTCTCAACTATCAGATGAAATAGAAATATCCACTTCATACAAGAGTAGTGCTCAACTTTGTGATTCAGGAAGGAAATGCAATTAGATAGTATCTCGTTCTCTATGAAAATGACTGAAATTATAAGGACATAATAATTAATGTAGCTGAAGATGTACAGCAATAGCACCTTGATCACAGTGCTAATAAGAATATCAAATTACTTTGGAAAACTGAGGAATTGTTTTGGTTCACAATAAGTTTCTTAGAAACTTGAATTCTAAAAGGTTACACAAGTCTGCATATAGATTTCTTCATGGTTGTTCATAGTACTTTTTTATTTTAATTTTTAAACAGTCTCAAACTGTGAACAATCTAAATGCCCATTGATGGAGCACTGGAAAACCATTCACTTCATGGCATGTTGCTCAGATACACATAACAATGACTGCTTAACACATAGCAATATTAATGAGTCTCAGGAATAATATGCTGAATAAAAAAATATAAAAATCTGTATTCTTCCATTTATGTGAATTCTGGAGACAGCAAAGTTAGTTTACCAAAATAAAAAGTTTATTAGTGGCTGGTAAGGCATGGGATTGTGTGTGTGTGTGTGTGTGTGTGTGTGTGTGTGTGTGTGTTCTTACTGAGGTTTGAACTCAGGGCCTAGGTGCCTATCCTTTAGATTTTTCACTCAAGGCTGGTGCTCTACCACTTGAATCACAGCTTCATTTTTGGCCTTTGGTGGTTAACTGGAGATGGGTTCCACAGACTTTACTTCCTATAATCCTCAGATCTCAGCCTCCTGAGTAATTATGGTTACAGGCATGAGTCACTGGCATCCAGGTAGATTTTTTTTACTTGATGTCCTTTGTTTTTTTTTTTTTTTTCTCAAATTTTTATTATCAAACTGATGTACAGAGAGGTTACAGTTTCATATGTTGGGCATTGGATACATTTCTTTTTTTTTTTTTGGCCAGTCCTGGGGCTTGCACTCAGGGCCTGAGCACTGTCCCTGGCTTCCTTTTGCTCAAGGCTAGCACTCTGCCACTTGAGCCACAGCGCTACTTCTGGCCATTTTCTGTATATGTGGTGCTGGGGAATTGAACCCAGGGCCTCATGTATACGAGGCAAGCTCTCTTGCCACTAGGCCATATCCCCAGCCCTGGATACATTTCTTGTACTGTTTGTTACCTTGTCCCTCATGCCCCCCGCCCTCCCCCCCTTTCCCTCCCCCCTCCCAGGTGTTCAGTTCACTTACACCAAACAGTTTTGCAAGTATTGCTTTTGTAGTTGTTTCTCTTTTTTTTACCCTGTGTCTCTCAAATTTGGTATTCCCTTTGAATTTCCTACTTCCAGTACCAGTAAACACGGTTTCCAATATACTCAGATAAGATTACAGAGATAGTGTAGGTACAACCATAGGAAGGTGATACAAGAACATCATCAATAATAGAAACTACACATACACATAGGACGTTGAAAGTAGTTACAACTGTGATATATCAATTATTTCCATAACATGGAGTTCATTTCACTTAGCATCATCTTATGTGTTCATAAGGGTATAGCTATTGGGCCTTGTGATGCTCTGCTATGGCTTGCCTAAACCTGTACTAATTATTCCCAATAAGGGAGGCCATAGAGTCCATGTTTCTTTGGGTCTGGCTCACTTCACTTAGTATAACTTTTTCCAAGTCCTTCCATTTCTGTACAAATGGAACAATGTCATTCTTTCTGATAGAGGCATAAAATTCCATTGTGTATATGTACCACATTTTCCTGATTCATTCATCTATGGAGGGGCATCTGGGTTGGTTCCAGATTCTCGCTATGACAAATTGTGCTGCGATGAACATTGTTGTGCTGGTGGCATTACTGTGATTTTGTTTGTGGGCTTTTGGATAGATACCCTACAGTGGGGCTGCTGGGTCATAGGGGAGTTCTATATTGAGCCTTCTGAGGAATCTCCATACTGCTTGCCAGAGTGGCTGAACCAGTTTACATTCCCACCAACAATGTAGTAAGGTTCCCTTTTGGCCACATCCCCTCCAACAATTGTTATTATTAGTTTTCTTGATATATGACATTCTTGCTGGGGTGAGATGGAATCCTCAGATCTCAGCCTCCTGAGTAATTATGGGTACAGGCATGAGTCACTGGCATCCAGGTAGATTTTTTTTTACTTGATGTCCTTTGTATTTATTTAAAAATATTCTTTAAGTGGTAAAACCATGGAAATGACCAGATACATTTTTCACTTATAATGGGCAATATATAGTAATGCTTTTGGTATCTGCCTGACTGTGTGCTAAGAAATAACAATTATATTTATATACTTTTATATTATACTTCTATTTCAATTCAAAGTCCACAGTTATTGTTTTTTTAAACATTCAATATTTAGTTCCACTTTCACATTTGCCATTTTCAATTCCTTCTTCAGTTACTTTGATTTCTTTCTGTACTATTGTCCTGACCTCCTTCCCTCCAAAAACCCCACAAAAATACCTTTAAGATATCTTATATCACAGGTCCCCAAGGCTAACTATCCCAGTCAGAAAATTCTAGGTTATTACTATTCTCTTTCAATATTTCAACAATGCAATTCCTTGAAATTCCAGCTGCCTTCCAGCTTCCATCAGGCAACCAAGTATAGTCAGGTGATCATCTACTTTGATCCTTGGAATGCAGGAATGCAGTGTAATCCACCCACCAACCCCATAGCTGCTTTTGAGCTGTTCTATTTTTACCTTTGTTTTCCACATCTTGACAATATATACTCATATATAATAGCTTTCCTTGCACATTTTTCTTGCTTGTGGTTCATAGAACCCTGAAACTCAGTCCTATTATTTATCTCTTCTAGAATATTATCAGTTACAGAGTGGCTCTAGTGATTCACAGTTGGAATTATAGCTACACAGGGAGCTGAGATCTTGAGGACAATGGGTGGAAGCCAATCAGAGCAGCAAAACTTTGGGCTGGAACCATGTAATAAAACACTAGTCATGAGCATGCATGTAAAGCAAATACAAGGATTTGAGTTCAAGCCCTAGTACTGACATACATAAAAAAAAATTATCAGCCATTGTGTCTTCAACTCCTACTTTTGCTCAATTTGACTTTCTTTTCTCTTATTCTCCATTCTATATAGGGTATTGTTGTTGTTGTTGTTTTTCAGCATCTTACTATATGGCCCAAACTCTGGCCTCAAATTTGCAACCTTCTTGTCTCAGCCTCCCAAGTGGTGAGATCAGGGATGAAGACCATCATAGAAAGCAGAGTTGACTGATCAAAAGGCCAAGGGAGATTTTGAAGTGATGGAATTGGTGATTTATATACTGAGTGTATCTTGACTTCCAAAAATGTGAGTTAATATTTATGCTTGGAGGCATATGTACAAAATGACAATTTTATATGGACCAATCTACTAATAACAGGCCTCTAAAACAGATTTTATGTAGCCTTTGATGTTACAACTGATCCAGGATAGATGGAAAATGGAGAGTGTGGTGAGTTGGGAAAATAAAGATGCCAACTAGCCGTAAGCAGCATGTCCTAAGAAGTCTACATGTCCCTTCCTTAATGGTGTGTTCACAAGCATGCATCTTGCATGTCTAATAGCATATATAAATGCATATATATGTATGTATATATATATATATATATATATACAGATTTACAAAGTATGATTGTGTGTGTTGGCTGTTTATTAAGGGACTACTAGCATCTACTCATGCACATACATTGCACACCGAAGTCATGAAGGCAGCCAGCTTTCCACAGAGGAAGGGTAATTGAGATTCTTGATTCAGATTGGGCAGTTGTGTGCAAGCTCATTGCCATATATGCACTATATTTCTTCAACCATGTCATGACAGTATTCTAAGTGCCTGGATGTGACTTCTCTGTGTAAAAATGGTTTTGATTCTTGAAAAAATCACAAAGCTCACTTTTCACTTAGAATATGGGCTTTCTAGTGGCCAAGATTTATTTTAATGCAGAAAAGCTGAATTCCATTTATTGTCATTTTCAACAAATCCTCAGATGGCCAGGAATCCTGCTCTTTAATTGCACATGAATATTGAGAGTAAGTTGTGGAAGTATGTTGGATTATTGGAAAACTGAAAATAATAAATAGTTAATTGAGTAGAAAACGCATTTGGTAAGGTTTTATGAACTGGGAAGGAAATGACTGGATTCTGGAAGCATGAATGAAGAGAATTTTTATTGTTCAAATGCAGCTCAATGGCTTGTAACTACTGTGAGTCACTTCTGAGTCTGACTAGAGCCCTAGGAAGATACTCTAGAGACATACCCTGAAACGACCACAGAAGGTTCTGACTTACACAGACCATTTTCCTTCTGGGGCCACCACCCAGTTTTTTGCTGAATAGGAAGCAAATTCCAACAGACAACCCCATAGACCCATGAGCCATGTAATTCTATCAGTATGTTTGCCAAGTGAAAAGAGCTCTTTTTCTGGCAATATGGAAATTCTTATTCTAGTGCATAGTTGTACCCTTTATTGCTTCAGATAAATGAAGTTTACAAATTCTGTTGTTTGAAGTAGACAGTGGAATATGAAATATAAACAATGCTATTATATAATCACAGGATCATAGTTTGAAGCCAAATTGGGCAGGAAAGTCTGCCTATGAGAGTATCTCTAATTAAAAACCAAAAATAAATAAATAAATAAAAAGAAAGCTGGGAGTGGAGCTGTGGCTCAACTGGTGGAGTACAAGCCTTTAGCAAAAAGGTTCAGGGACAGTGTGCAAGTCCTGCTTTCAGGCCCCAGGATGGGCACGAGAAGAAGGGGGGGAGGTCAGGGGAGATGGAGGAGTAACTCCAAACAAATTTTTAATGAAAGCCATTAATAGTAACAATGACAATAACAATACTAAATACAAAGGGCAAGGGAATGTCCTAAGTACTTTAATTTTTGTTTTAATTTATATATATATATATATATATATATATATATTTTCCTTTGGATGTGGCTTGTTGGCTGTACATAATTTTTTACATTAATTTATTGGTTTAATTTAAAGTGATGTACAGAGGGGTTAAAGTATCATACATAAGACACTGAGTACATTTCTTATCCAATTTGTTACCTCATTTCTCATTTCTCCTCCTCACCTGCCACCTCCTCATTTCCCTCCCCACCCCATGAAGTGAAGAGGTGGTTTACAGCATATAGTTTTGTAAGTATTGCTGTTGCATTGGTTTGTCTTGTATCCTTTGTCTCTCCATGTTGCTATTTCCATTCCTTTCCCTAGTGCCCATACATGTGTATACAATATCTAGGGTACCAGAATCAGTTACAGTGACCTTAGGGGTAAAACCGTGGGGAAGAAAGACGCATAATTTCACATGGTATTTTGAAAATAACAACAACAAAGATCAACCAGTTGTTTCCATAACTTGGAGTTCATTTTACTTAGCATCATCTTATCCTAGACCTGTACTAATTATTCCTGATGAGGGAAACTATAGAGTCTAAGTTTCTTTGATTCTGGCTCATTTCACTCAGTCTGATTTTTTCCAAGTCCTTCCATTTACTTATGAATGAGGAAATGTGATTCTTTCTGATAGAAGCGTAGAATAATATTGTGTAAATGTACCACATTTTCTTGATTCATTCGTCTACTAAGGGGCAGCTGAGTTAGTTCCATATTTTAGTAATGACAAATTGTGCTGCGATTAATATATTTGTGCTAGTGGCTTTATTTTATTTTTATTTTTTAAATTTTTATTGTCAAACTGATGTACAGAGAGGTTACAGTTTCATACAGTAGGCATTGGATACATTTCTTGTACTGTTTGTTACCTCCTCCCTCATTCTGCCTCTCTTCCCCCTTTCCCTCCCCCCCCCCCATGAGTTGTTCAGTTCATTTATACCAAACAGTTTTGCAAGTATTGCTTTTGTAGTCATTTGTCTTTTTTACCCTGTGTCTCTCGATTTTGGTATTCCCTTTCAGTTTCCTAGTTCTAATACCAGTATAAACGGTTTCCAATGTACTCAGATAAGATACAGAGATAGTGTAGATATACCACAGGAAGGGGATACAAGAAGATCATCAATAATAGAAGCTACAGTTACACATAGCACTGCTGGTGGCTTTAGTGTGGACTTGCTTGTAATCTTTTAAGTAGATGCCCAAAAGTGGGGCTGCTAGGTCATAGAGGAGCTCTATCTTTAGCCTTTTGAGGAATCTCCATACTGCTTTCCAGAGTAGTTGAACAAGTTCGCACTCACTTCAACAGTGTATGGGGTTCCCTTTTGGCCACATCCCTTCCAGCATTTGTTATTTTTAGTTTTTTTGATAATGGACATTCTTACCGGGGTGAGGTAGAATTTCAGTGTTATTTTGACTGGCAATTCTTTAATGGCCAGTGATGTTGAGCACTTCTTCCTGTGTCTCTTGGACATTCTCATTTGCTCTTCAGAGAAGTATTTTTTTGGGACTATATCCCATTTGTTGAGGGGGCAGTTGGTTCTTTGAGAATTTGTTTTGGAGGAATTTAATTTTTTGAGTTTTATGTATATTTTAGATATGAGACCTTTATCTGTTGTATGGATGGTAAAGAATGTCTCCCAATCTGTTGGTTTTCTATTTATCTTGCAAACTATGTCCTTTGCCATGGAAAAGCTTTGCAGTTTGGTACAATCCCATTTGTCCAACCTTTCTTTGATTTGTTGTGTTTCTGCGCCTTTATTAAATCAGTTTTGTCCTTTGCCAAGGAGCCCAAGTGTTTTTCCTATTCCTTCCTGCAATTTTTTCAGGGTATCTGCATTTACCTCATGGTCTTTGATCCATTTGGAATTGATTCTGGTGGAGGGTGATATATAAGGACATAGTTTTAGTTTGTAGAGGTGTCAAAAACAATCTTGCCAGCCTTATTTGTTGAAGAGGCTGCCTTTCTTCTATCCTACTTTTTAAAGCTCCTTTATCAAAGATAATGTAGCCATATGTCTGCGGGTTCATTTCTGTGTCCTAAGTTCGGTACCATTGGTCCTCAGGTCTGTTATTGTGCCAATACCAAGCTGTTTTTATGACTATAGCTTTGAATTAGAGTTTGAAGTATGGTATTGAAATTCCTCCAGTACTGTTCTTTATACTTAGGATTGTTTTTGCTATTCGGGGTCTTTTATTGTTCCATATGAATTCCTGGATTGCTTCCTCTATCTCATTAAAGAATGGCGTTGGGATACTGATATATATTACATTGAATTTGTAGATAGCTTTTGGCAACATTGCCATTTTCATGATGTTAATCCTCCCAATCCAGAAGCTTGGAAGATTTTTCCATTTCCTTAGTTCTGTTTTAATTTTCATTTTCAAGTTTTTAAGATTCTCATCATAGAGGTCTTTTACTTCTTTGGTTATGGTTATTCCTAAGTATTTTTGTTTGTTTGCTTGTTTTTTGAGGCTATTGCAAAAGGAATTGGTTTCCTGATTTCAGCTTCACTCTTTGCATTGTTGTCATACAGAAAAGTCATTGATTTTTTTGAGGATTTACTTTGTATCCTGATACTTTGCCAAAGTTTTGGATCAGCTCAAATAACTTGGGAGTAGAGTCTATGAGTTTCTTTAGATACAGGATCATGTCATCTGCAAAGAGAAAGAGAATTTAACTTCATCTTTTCCTATTTGGATCCCCTTTATGTCTTCCTCTTTCTTTATTGCTCTGGCTTGGAATTCTAGTACTATGTTGAAGAGGAGAGGAGAGAGCGGACATCCTTGTCCTGCTCCTGATTTTAAAGGAAATGGCTTTAACTTTTCACGATTTATTATAATGCTAGCTGTAGGTTTTTTGTAGACAGTCTTTATTATATTCAGGAATGTTCCCTGGAATCCTAGTTTGTCCAAAGCTTTTATCATAAATGTGTGCTGTATTTATCAAATACTTTTTCCGCAGGTAAAGCAATAACCTTTCTCCTGTTGATGTGGTGGATTACATTAATTGACTTGCATATATTGAACCAGTTTTGCATCCCTGGAATGATTCCTGTTTGATCATAGTGTATGATGTTTTTCATGACTTGTTGAAGTACATTGGCCAGAATTTTGTTGAGAAGTTTTGCATCGATGTTCATTTAAAAATGAGTCTAAAGTTCTCTTTCTTTGAAGAATCTCTGCCTGGTTTTAGGATAAGGGCTATATTGGCATCATAGAATATGTTTGGTAGCAAATTTTCACTTTTGATTTTGTTGATGAGTTTGGGGAGTATTGCTGTGAGTTCCTTGTTAAAGGCTGTATAGATTTCTGCTGTTAATGCATCTGGACCTGGGCTTTTCTTGAATGGTAGATCTCTTATTGAAGTTTCTATTTCAAGGCTTGATATGGGTCTGTTTAGAAGGT
This sequence comes from Perognathus longimembris pacificus, assembly GCF_023159225.1. Taxonomy (NCBI): domain Eukaryota; kingdom Metazoa; phylum Chordata; class Mammalia; order Rodentia; family Heteromyidae; genus Perognathus; species Perognathus longimembris. The sequence continues at coordinate 79,390,514 of NC_063162.1, forward strand.
TTAAATCTTCTTGCTTAAGTTTGGGTATATCAATTTTTTTTTTAGGAATTCATCCATTACTTCCAGATTCTCAAATTCATTAGTATATAGGTTTGCAAAATATTCCCTTATTGTATTCTGAATCTTGGTTGTTTCTGTGGTGATGTTTCTAGTCTTGTCTCTGTTTTTACTTATTTGGGAGTGCTGTCCTTGTTTTTTTGGTAAGATTTGTGAAGGGTCTGTTGATTTTGTTAATTTTTTTCCAGAAACAACTCTTTGTTTTGTTGTTTCTATTTTTTTGGACTCTAAATCATTTAGTTCTGATTTAATTTTAATTATTTGCTACCATCTGTTGGTTTGGGGGTTTGGCTTGTTTCTCATTTTCAAAGATGTTAAGGTTCTTCATTAAATTGTTGGGTTAAGATTTCTCCAGTTTGTTCACGTAGGCACTCAGAGCTATAAATTTTCCTCTGAGTGCTGCTTTTGTGTCCCAAAGGAGCTGGTACTTTGTGTGCTTATATTGGTTAAATGCCATAAACAGTTGAATTTACATTCTGATTTCTTCAACGACCTACTGGAGGTTCAACAATGTGTTGTTGAGTTTCCATATGTTGCAGGATTTTCTATGGTGGCTTTTGTATTGAACTCTAATTTTATTCCATTGTGTTCTGAGAGCATGCAGGGAATGATTTCAATATTTCTAAATTTGTACAGATTTTCTGTGCCCTAAAATGTGATCTATTTTGGAGAATGTTCCATGTGCTGCTCAGAAGAATGTCTATTCTGGTGTTGCTGGTTGGAATCTTCTGTAGATGTTTGGTAAGTCTAGTTGATCTATGCAGGTGTTTAGTTCTGAGGTTTCTTTCCACAGTTTTTGGTGTGTTGATCTGTCCTGAGGTGATAGTGGTGTGTTAAAGTTAATAATGTACGATCTATATGTATTTTTAGATTCAGCTGACCAAGCTCTGTTGTATAGTTCTTAGAGGTTCACAATCATAGATAAGTAAATTCACTCTCTCTTTTTTTGTATGTGAAAACAGATTTAGTACCCCCACAGAATACAATTTTATGAATAAAAACCAACCATGAGCCCTGTATTTAGCAGTTGGATTATATACAGCTATAACAGCAAACAAGTCTGTTCTTAAGCTTAGTTCTACCTGGACTGAGAGAATTCCTCTATGAAACCCTTTGACTCACTCAGATTGAACAAAGATACCATCTATCTAGCCTGACAAAAAACAGGGCTCAATGGACTATAAACGTACTAGAAGTAAATTTAGGAAGAGAAGAGTCGCGAAAGGAAAGGGGCAAAAGGAACAGAGGGATCATGATTTTGGTTTAACTGCAGGGAAATGAAAAAAGTGTAAAAGAGTAAAAAAGTAAGAAAAAACCAACAGTACAACAATAAACAACAACAAAACCAAGACCAAAAAATGGCAGTAATCAAAAAGGAAATTAAAAACTTAAAAAAATTAAAAAATACATAAAAAACAAAGAACTATGTAGGTATAGAAGAATATTGCTAAATTTGAGGGTATTGAGCTTGAGAGATAGAGGTTTCTGGGATTTGGGGGCCAAATTTTTTTTCTACCTGATGGGGAAGGAAGCTTATTTAATGCTGTTGACTATGTAACTAAGGATGAGGAAAAGAAAAAAAAGGAGAATTTTAAAAAGTAAAATATCTGTGTTAAAAAAAAACAATAAAAATTAAGACATATAAAAGTGGAGAGAACAAGAAGAAAAAGAAAAAAGAAAAAAGACGAGGATGTGAGAACCAAGTTAAAAAATAAAAATTTAACATTAAAAATATTAAAAAATAGAAAAATAAAAATATAAAAATGATGAAAAAATAGACAAAAATGGAAAAATTATAATTGTTAAAAAGAAGTCTTCCTTGTTTGGGTAGTCTTGTGTCTGTCCTGTGTCCTCTTTCCAGTCTTTAATGGAGTCTCTGGTTTCCTTGCCATGGTCTATTTATCCACTGCTTTTCTAGTTTAAGTAACTTACAGTTTGCAGGGACAAGTCTGCTGTGACCCTCCTCCCAGGATAGTTTATTCCTAGCCCTGTGTGGTGGTTCCTGTGACTTGCAGGTAGGAGCTGGATACTCTCTGTAACTGGGGTCACCAATCAGTCTGTCTGGGGACTGTGGCTTCTCCCAGTCTGCTTGCTGAGGTGCTCTTTCATCTTACCATGAGCTGCTCTCCACTTTTTATTTTAGAAACTCCTGTAGCTGATAAGCTGCAGATGTGCACAGGGGTAGGGTCACTTCTGGCTGTGTTTACTTGAGGCTGAAAGTTCCTTCCACCTGGGTATGGAGACCTTGCCCTGGATGGAGCTGGCTTTCACTGCCAAGATTCCTTTGCCCTTTTGAAAGATGGCCCCTTTGTCCTTACTTTTCCCTGTCCCACTTTATTTTCTGTCTGCTCTGTTCAGGACTATGCCAGAGTCAAAGATGGCGTTTTCCTCTGGTGATGGGGAAGGGCTACCTTCCAAATGCTGTTCTGTGGGTTTGAGTGAGAGTGAGAATGTCTTTTGTGAGGTACTCATGCTTTCTCTGGAGTTTTGCACTGTTGGTGATCTTCCTGTGATCTGTTTCTATCTGCCTCTAGCCTGGAGGATTTCTCTCCTAGTCCCCGGTGTAGGTGAGTGGATCGCCTGTGCACTCTGCCGGAATGGTGGCAGGCAGCTGTGCAGCTGCTGCCAGGAATTCAAATCTGTTTTCTCAAGCCTGCTCCCTAGATTTTCCCTTCTCTGGCCAGAATTTTTATACTATTGTGGCATACTTGGCATGATTTTCTAGCTGTACTAAAACTCTATTCTTGGAGATAGCTTAGTTAAGGATCTGTTGCTCTTCTGCCATTTCCCTCCATCTTTCTAATTTATATTTTCCAAATGATAATACAGGGGAGTTCACATGTCCATTCACATGCACACTGCATCTTGATCAGGGTTATTGTTGCCAACAGCCTCCCCACTCCCACCTACCTACTTGCTCATCAGTCATATCCAGTCCTAAGCATTTTTGATGCATAAAATAATTTAATCAGAATATCTGGTGAGCTCATCACTAACAATTTTCCCATTGTATAGGTATTACAGAGCATTTTAATAAAGATAACAAGTGATAAAAGCAGGTAGATTGATTTTATGTTTTGCTTTTTAATGGTCATTCCATAGACATTTACAGTTAATCACTGGGCTTATTTATTTGGATTTATATTAATTTTCCTCCTTGAGGACACTAAATAAATTTGCAAATACACACAGAAACTCAGCATATGTACTTAAACCTATCTAGCTATCTATGTATTTATCTATGCATGCATGTATGTATGTATGTATGTATCTATCTATCTATCTACAGATGTCCACACCTATATGTGAGTTCATTAGTTCCAAAATACCTAAGGAGGAAAAGCAACCACAACCATGACTGAATGGTTTTCAGATGTAATTGTTTGCTTAACATTTGCTTGCTTGGAGATCTTGAAGACATGATTCAAACTCTTTATACCTCAGTGGTTTTCCTATATGGAACATGAGTTTAATAATATTTGCCTGGAAAGAAAACAGAACTAAATAGGCAAGATTAAATAGGGACATGAAATCTTGGCCTTAGAAGGTGCAGGTAGTTGGACATGTCTGAAACTTTAGCCACTGTGACAGTGTCTATGACTAGACTTCAGTTTTAAAAGTTTTTATTTTATTCTGTACTTTATAATTTATTTACAAATTGTATTTCCCCAAAGCAAGGGGTAGCTCATGATTTAGTGGCTGGGTTCATAAAACTGTAGGGCAGCAGGAAAACCTGCAGAAACACCTGTCAGTTAATATTCCCAAGTTTTATGGTGATACATTTTTTATTCCCATGTTTACATGTGAAGAGATGATACTTACCAAAATATATCAGACAGAGAGAGCTGAGGGGAAGAAGGAAGAGGACAGATTTGAGAGCTAATGTTTCACGTTGGAATATATGTGTTTGGGGAAATGGGATCCACTTTCAAAAAAAAATTAGCATCAATAGATAACCAGATTGCAAAAAAAAAAATCCTATAAACAAGCAATTCAATCAGATTTCCTTTTTCAGAATCAAAATGGAAGGGTGAGGAACTGTTTAAATTGATAATTAAGTTGCTATGGTTACCTTTCCCAACTGAAAAAATGCTGTTGAAAAGTTGATTCTTTTCAGTTGACATTTGGTAACAATCTGTTGGAAAAAGAAACTTGATTTGTATGCATGTTTTATCTTATTTTTGTTGTTGTTGGTGGTGGTCATGAACTATAAGGCTTGAGCACAATCCCTGAGCATTTTTTCTCAAGGCTAGCACTCTACCATTTGGAGCCACAGCTCCACTTCTGGGTTTCTGGTGTTTGACTGGAAATAAAGAGTCTCATGGACTTTGCTCCCTATGCAGGCTTTGAATCACAATCCTCAGATATCAGTCCCTTAGAGTAACTAGGATTACAGGTGGGAGCCACTAGCACCCGATTGCAGGTATTATTTAAACCATTATTTTTATTGCATTTTGGTGTAGGGACTACACATTATAGTTAGAAAATAGTTGACTATAGGTTTAGACTTCTTATATACATATATTATATACAAAACATATTTTCTATAAATAAATATTGAGGGTGGAGTTCTTTCTATTATATATGTAGTGGAATACCATGGGCTAGGTAATGAAAATGTCATAAGGTTGGGAATTGTAAGGATCCATGATGATGTCACAATACCACTGCCTATTTAACATGTAGCCAACATTGAGCTAAAACTTTGATCCTTAACTTTGTAGTTTATAAAGCACGATAATATCTTTCACATGCCAAAAGATGTGAGATAATCTGTTGAGATTCACTTTCTACCTGGTATCTAACATTGGTCTTCCTGGTTATAGGTACTGAAATGATACTCCTAGGAAATAGAAGAAAGATACTTCGTTTTCATATCTATTATAAGTCTTATGAGTCTAAAATGATCATAGTTGGAAGTGTTTGCTATTAAAATGGTTGAAGTCATGATGAAAAATTCTTTCCCACACCAGTTATCAAGTTATGTATTAAACATATCTTTTCCACAACCTCTCTCTCTCTCTACATATGGCACATGGCAAGAAATAAAGTTGACATTGCAAAATCCTGTCTCCAAATGATATTATAGCAAGTATATTACATAGCATAGAAGAGGTGGCTAAGCAAAGCTGTATTGGAGCCTGAGGAAAAACAATATTCAATTATATAGGTTCTTACTTTATTTACATTTTATTTTTATAATGATTAACTTCACATATTTCCTTGCCTTGGCCAGGTGGTACCAAGATATTTGTTCATTCACTATTCTGGGTAAACAAGTGATTGTATTGTGGACTGGGTATAGGAGATTCTGAGCAACTCTTACTAAATCCATGGAGGGGCTGAACAGAGAAAACAGAGGGTTTCCTTCGGCTTCATATTCTGACACATCCCCATTTTCTTGCCTTTGGACTGGAGCTGCCTGGATGCCCCTGCCTCCAGCCTTTTGACTGGAATTTGCACTGTTCGTTTTTCTGGGTCTCAGGCTTTTGTACATGGTCTTGAGCTGCTTACTCCATTAGGAGCTCACCTTGCAGATCCTGATATGGCAAAGCCATCGCAGTCATCTAGAAAATTCCATATAATCTCTCAGTTTTTGTATGTACAATGTAAGCACACATACATGTGCAATAAACTGGTTTTGTTTCTATGGAGAAACCTAATGTATTGATCATAGGTTTTTTTTCCTTTTAATCATGGATACTGATTTAAAGCAACATTACACCGACATATTTTATTTCTTGGGCATTTATCCAAAAGACTGCACATCAGGATACAACAAGGGCACCTGTGCGCCTTTGTTCATAGCAGCACAATTCACAATGGCCAAGTTATAGAAATATCCAGGTGTCTTAAAATGTATATATTATAATACATATAAATAGAGATCATATTATGCATGGATATAGATACCAGAAATCTGAAATGAGACTGTAAGAAGAAGGCATAGTAGAATGTAAAAGGGATTAAGGGAAAAATACAGCCAGAATATTAAATATACACATGTAATAAAGTGAGATATACAAAATGAGCCTGTGGGGAAGACAGAAGAGATGAGAGAGAATGATGGGAGGGATAGATGTGGTCACGAAGCACTGGACACTTTGAATTGTAAACCTCTTGTATAAGCTTTTGAATTTCAGAAAAGATGAATTAAATTTTTGAAAGTTATATTTCTTTTTGAGTTTTTCACTGCGTAATTGAAATTTTCTCTAAGGTGGGTGTTTTGCCTAGTCTTGCCCTTCTTGTACAAGACATGTTAAATGCACCTCTTTATTAAATAAATTGTCCCCTTAAACACTAAGATGTGCCCCTTGCTTTCTTGCTGTCCCCAACTGTTTAAAATTCTGCACATTGTGTCTGCCAAATCCATTTGATTTCTCCTTCACCAATGTCTCTAAATCTCACCCAAAACACTGCAATAGTTTCTTGTTTGTTTTCTTTTCCTCTGGGCACATAATCCCTCAATCCGTTTCCCACACACTTTTAAGGTTTTATCTTTTAAAAACACTATTCTGGTTGCATCAATATTCTGATCAAAGCCTCTCTCTTGCTCACATTTCCAGCCTTCTTAGCTCTGCACGTAACTTACCCTTCCAACTTCGTTTGATACCTTTCACTCTTGATCATACAGTTAGCTCTGCTCTCACTAAAAGGCTCTCCAAGAACAAATCAGTGGTTCATGTTAGGTGTCAGATCTTTGCTAATGCAACTTCTCCTGCCAGTCATTGGATGGTACCCATTTTACTGATCCCTAATTCTGCCTAATTGTTACCACCTGGCCTTTGCTTTTCTCCTCCTTTGTAAAGTTTCACCACTCTTTTTTGTACTTTTTTGTATTATTTTCTGAAATGTAATGGACTCCTCACACTGGTATTTTAGTTACATGAAGAAAAATTCATCTCTCCCATGGGACTATTAGGAGAGCAGGCCGTGACTTATATATCTGACTCTTTTACTTTAATCTCAAGGTCAGTCAGGAGCAGGCTTTTTTTTGTTTGCATGAATAAACACTACAAGGTAGAAAATCACAGTCTCTTAAAATGATATGGCCATAGGAATTTAAACCGGCTGAATAGCAAGATAAAACTCTTAGAAATTAGAAATCTCCAGGAGGCTTCTGTCTGAAATTTGTTGTGTCTGGTGCCAATGACAATGATGTATTTGAGACTCCATAGCCAAACCTTTTATACAGTGTTAAAAGAAATAGTAAGAGATTCACACAATTTGCTTTGTATGCAACAAAATATATATAAATTCAAGTTTATATTCAAATTGGAAGATACCCTATAAAAAAAGCAAGCTTTAAAGAATGAGTGGCTTGGAAAACTTTCAGCCAATTGGAGTGTGATCTTAATAATTTAAAAAATTGCATTTAGTGTACTTTGTTTAAAAAATTAAAATGACTATGAATCTATTCATCTGAACACTGAACCTGATAGATATAATGCTAAAATGTCTCTCACTGTTTCGTTCTATCCCTTTCCAATTTTTCTACCTTAGATTGTGTGCATATACTGACCTTGCTGTTGCCAGTGTGAGAGTTATTTCTATAGTGGGTCTTTAGCTATGCCTAGAGCCAGAGTGTGAGTTTTCTTGCATGGCTCTCTTCTCTGTGACTTTCTATAACACAAGGAGCCTCCAGGAATTATGCATCTTTTCTGGCGGTACTAACTTCTATCAAGGTAAATACAAAGTGGTTGGTTTGTATTATCTTCCTTATAAGTCCTGGACAACCACTGAATAATCTGCTTGCAGTATCTGCCACTAAGCCAGGTGCTGGTGGCTCACCCTTCAAGTGTCTGAGGTCTAAGGATTACAACTCAAAGCCATCCCAGGTGGGAAAGTCTGTGACTCTTTTTTCTCCAATTAATGACCCACAAATGGAGTGGTGCCTCAAAGTGATACAGTGCTAGCCTTGAACACAAAAATCTCAGGGACAGTGCCCAGACCCTGAGTTCAAGCCCAGGACTGGCTCTCTCTCTCTCTCTCTCTCTCTCTCTCTCTCTCTCACACACACACACACACACACACACACACACACACACACACACACAAAGACCTGGACAATATCTGCATCTATATGTATGCATGCCATCTTGGACACATTTATTTGGAAAGTCCAATTCTTCTTAAAAGAGATGAAATTCTTTGTGCTTTATTTCATTGGAATTTACTAGGCCACTCCTGTCATTCCTTCGTAATGGAAAGTGAAAATGGATCCAGATCCCTCTTTGATTGGTGTTTTAATTAGTGCAGATGTTTGAAAGCATTGCTTTCTTGGTCTGTTTGAGCTGTGAGGTCCTGTAACCATAAAACCTCAATTAGGAACTATGCTCATATCTATATGAAGTGGATGCTTTTATGTAAGTACCTCTAATATGATTTTCCATGGCATAGATTCTGAGAGAAGGGAAGAAAGCTGGTTATTTTTTTGTTTATTCTTTCATGTATTGGAGTGATGTTTTTTATCTGTATTCCTCTTAGTTGTGACAAGTTAGGTAGGTAAATTGTGAAGGATTATTCTGAAATTATAGGTACAGTTAAAGGAAGCATTTTCAGTGACATAGAAAGACAAAACTAGAATTGGAAATTAGGTGGTCTGATAGCAGTGTAATATTTCACACTAATTAGAATATATCTTAATTATTTGTTGGTTATAAGCCTCACAATCTTCAAATCCTTTTCCAACACAAATGGGAACTTTCCTTTTTATTGCTTTTTAAAACATATAAATTTAGGTTTTCTTTTTAAAGTCTGGGATGATGAGGCGTTACTATGTGGATGCAATTTCTTTCCAAAGACATTATCAGGGTAAAAGGATAGGAAGTATTCCAGGGACGTTGTGCAAAAGGCAAATGGAATTCTCATCCACACACGCATGCCTGCACTATCTAGAGAAACTATCCATCTTCTCCTGAGAACTTTGCGTGTTCAAAACCCTGACTTACAATGAGTTCCCTTTCCTTTCATCCATGTGAGGCTCCCGTGGTTCTGAGGCTCTGTAGAGAACCCCAACTCAGGGATCTTGTCCTTGGGAAGTCAGGCCAATGTTATCCCTCTGGGCCTCATTCTTGAATGAAAGCCCAGCTAAACACTACAAGAGACAAACTGTTTCCCTCTGTATAGAACTTGAGATATGCTACTTGCCAATGTTGTATTCCAAGGCTCAGAGACGATCTCATCCTTACTGACATGGCCTTCTCTACTCTGAGGAGGCCTTAGCTAACTGGGTGGGGTGATTATGTCTCACTTGTTTTCTTTTTAATTAACTTATTAGTTAATTAATTAATTGTCAAAGTAATGTACAGAGGGGTTACCGTTTCATATATAAGTCAATGAGTACATTTCTTATCAAACACATTACATCCTTCTTCGTTTTTCTCCTATCTCCTCCCTTCCATCCCCCTCCCCTGAGTTGTACAGTTGGTTTACAGCATATTGTCTTGTAAGTGTTGCTGCTTCTTTGGTTCATCTTTTACCTGTTGTCTCTACATTTTGGTGTTCCACTTCCCTAGTTCCAATAAACGTATCTACAATACCCAGTGTACCAAAGTCAGTTACAGTGACATCAGGGGTAAAACCATTGGGAAGCAACCAAGATGCCCATCAGGAGATGAATGGATCAAGAAAATGTGGTACATATACTCAATGGAATTCTGTGCTTCTATTAGAAAGAATGACTTGGCCCCATTAGTGAGGAAATGGAAAGACTTGAAAAAAATCATACTAAGTGAAGTGAGCCAGACCTAAAGAAACATAAGCTCTATGGTTTCCCTCATTGGAAATAATTAGTACTTGTCTAGGATAGTCCTAGCAGAGAGGCACAATAGCTCAATGGCAATGTACATATGGTCTCATTCATTTTCTTTCTTCTCTTTAAGGTTGACTCCATTATATTCCATCATTGCTCCACAGCTAGCTTCTAATCAGGTGAGAATGTAACTATCTTATCACAAGAAATTCTTTCCAGTTTTCACATCACCTATGAGGTGTTAGTTTCTCCTACGATAACCATTCCAAATCTTAGCTGTAAAATCCAGGAATCAAAGGTTTTAATAGGGTGGGAATTGCAAATAATATCTATGCTTTCAGGCACTCTAAACCCCTCATACGGATCAGCTGAGATTTTACAAGTCTTGCTATTTCAATAGACTTAGGGGTTTCTAATAAGTGAATGTTATAGCTATTAAATTCTAGAATCATGTAGGAAAATTACCCATGTCTCCATTTTCTCAGGGTGTGTGCCATGATATTATTAAACTACTCTGAAATAGGCAATATCTACAGAGGTTAATAGAATATTTTCTTTTTAAAATTGAGGTTACAATGCTTGCCCCTCACACATTTTGTTTGCTTGTCCCAAACTGTTATGACTTGCAGATTTGCAACACTAAATATAGCAATTTCTTCAACATTAATCATTATTATTATTTCACATGAGAGTGAAGATTTACTTCAAGTGATTATATTAAAGAAAAAGCTTTAGTCAGGCTGGGAATGTGGCTTAGGTGTAGAGAGCTTGTCTAGCATGCATGAAGCCCTGGGTTCGATTCCTATGCACCATATAAACAGAAAAGGCTGGATCTGGTGCTGTGGCTCAAGTGGTAGAGTGGTAGCCTTGAGCAAAAAGAAGCCAGGGACAGTACTCAGGCCCTGAGTTTAAGCCCCAGGACAGGAAAGAAAAGCTTTAGTCAAGGATTTGTATTCCAGAGTGATACAGACTTTTTGTTCTTGTGGGGTTTTGGGGGGGATGGGTCTCTGGGTGTCTCTAGATCGTTCCTCTCAAACTTAAGTCTTCACTGTTTGCTCAGGATTCTAAAATATACTTGTCAAGCTAAGACAATTCTGAGCTTGAGAGAAGTTTAGACAACTGAGGCTTCTATAGAAACTTATCATAGACTTAAACAACTATCTCTCATTAAAAAAATCATTCTGAGAGGTTTTAAAGTCCAAATGTCAAGGTTTTAAAAGTAAGTAGATTCTATGCATAGGGAGGTTCTGGTTTTTAGTGTGTTGATGGTTTACTTCTCATTGTATCTTTCCTTAAAGTGTGTGTGTGTGTGTGTGTGTGTGTGTGTGTGTGTGTGTGTGTGTGTGGCCAGGGAGGCGGAATGAGAAAGAAAAAGAGAGAAAGAAACAATGTTTGACAAGAAATGTACTCACTACCTCATGTGTGTAACTGTAACCCCTCTGTACACCACCTTGACAATAAAATTAAATTAAAAAAACAGAGGGCTGGGGATATGGCCTAGTGGCAAGAGTGTTCGCCACTTATACATGAGGCCCTGGGTTCAATTCCCCAGCACCACATATACAGAAAACGGCCAGAAGTGGCGCTGTGGCTCAAGTGGCAGAGTGCTAGCCTCGAGCAGAAGGAAACCAGGGACAGTGCTCAGACCCTGAGTCCAAGGCCCAGGACTGGCAAAACAAACAAACAAACAAACAAAAAACCAGAGAGAGAAAGAAAAAGGGAGATAGAGAAACACAAGTTTTTTCTCAGCTATCTATTCCCAACAGTCATTAAGGTTCCACTTTCTGGATGTATTTACCTTCTCAAAACCAGACTCCTAAGGCATCCCTCACCATTTCCATTAGTATGGGCCATGAGCATTCATTCAGTCAACAATATTTACATGACCACTACAAGCAACCCACTGCATAACTTAGTTTCCCTTCAATTCATCTAAATCCCCAGATTCACATTCTTGTCTTCTCAGCTTCTTTGCCTGGATGTGGCTGCTTCTGAATTCGAGTTTTCATGACATATCTTAGCAGCTTTCCTTCTACTTCTCTCCTTCTGTCATCCCTTAAAACATTCTTATATTCCTGACAATTACATCACACAGGTCTTTTCAGTGCACCAAAACCTCTTACAAACCAGGTATAGTCTCTGCTCAAGCTTTTATTTATGTCTTCCCTTAATATTTTCCACTTTATTTCTTTTCTGTAAATTGTTCATTATCTCCCTATAATACATAAAATATATTATTGTTTGCTTTAAAGCTCCCTTATTACGTAAATTTTAATAACACATTTTTATTGTGGTAAGATACATAAAATATATAACTGATTACCTTAGCCATTTTAAACTGTGTGTTCTGTGGTTCATTCATTTTATTGTGCAACCTTCCATCCCCCTTCCTCTTCCAAAGCTGTACCCATTAAGTAGTGATTCCTACTTCGTTTTTCCTTCAGCCTTTGAAAAATCACTATTCAATATTCTGGCTTTGAATTTGACTACCCTATGTAACTTGTGTAGGTAGAATCATAGCAATTTGTTTTCTGACAACTCATCATTGTCATGGTTCATTTGTGTTGTAGCGTATTGCTGTGTTTTGGATGCTTTACCTCCAAATTCAGAAGTTTCTGATGTGATGGAATTACAAGGTGAGGACTTTAAGAGAGGATGAGGTTTTAACAGATGAGGGTGCTGTTCTGGGAGTGGAATTAGGATAACCAAACCAAACAATTTGTCCCTAAAACCTCCCCCAAACTAGATTTGTTGGCATACAGTTATTCATATTAATCTAGAATGATAAAATAGAACATTAGCCTCGATAAAGATCACACCACCAAACTTGCACAAGCAGTCCTTGTAAAATTTGGGTACATCATTGAGAAAGATATTGAGAAGGACCATTAGTTCCATGACATACTCTAAGAACAAATGGTATTGGATGCAAGAAATCACACCAATGGATATGACAACCTTAGAGTTTATTGTCTTATGTGATAAATTCAACTTCTCTCCAGTCCTATCCATTAGAAGTTCTTATGATGGGGAAATTATGCAAAACTTTATTTCTCATGTAGTTAGTTAGTGCATTCATCATCATGTTTCGACTTTGAGATTCAAGCTCCAAAAAGCACATATAATGGACTTCAACATCTGGGCTAGTAGCATCCTACCATGAGCCAAGTAAAAGTTGTCCTTAGGTTAGGTTTTTCTATAGCTTCATGCGACTAGAAACCAATGTACATGATTGTTTCATTGGCCTCTTTTCTTCTGTTTCTAAATGTTTTATTCCCCAAAGGGTCCTTCATTAATTTGTGTGGAATGATTGGGCATGATAGCTCTTCAGAAGCAACTTTTCTTAATGCTTGCAACATACTTAGGATACTCATTGGCTCTGTTCTTCATGTGACGTACTAATTCAAAATACGAAATCATGTAGTCGAAATTAGGCTTTGTGAGCACCCAGAATACTTAACATACTTTACCCTCTTGCCCTTAGTTGTTATTATTTCAGACATCTATTTGCACAGAAAGCATCACTTTAGTGGACTGAAATACAAGCATTTATTTCTTGTGATTCTGTAGGTTTTCTGAACTTGTTGAGCAGTATCTCTATTCTTCACAGTGTTGTTCCTAATTTCCTTGTCAACTGAGTGCTTGAGTATGTGAAATTTTCAAGAAATTCCATACACATACATAGAGGATGGTACTTCTCAACTTTTTTTTACTTCAGCATGGTGACTCAGACTAAAATGAGTCTCAAACAAAAGCTACTTTGGCTTTTTAAGGACTAGTCTTAAAGCAGGTACCTTGTTAAATGAGTTACAAGGCTACCCCAAGTTTATAGGAAGGGAATGATTTTTTGAAGAAGGGTAGGATGGATATTCAGACAGGAGAAATTGTTGTTGGCCATGATCAAGAACAATCTACCATACTCCCATTCAATTAAAAGTCTCCCATAGAACAATTTTACTAATGTAGACTCCTAATCCAGGGTGAAGATCAGGAAAGGTTACAGTTTTGGAAACACACACACACACACACACACACACACACACACACACACACACAATAACTCACTCAAGAAAACCACTTCCCTGACAACTGGAAGAGCCAGGTAAGAAGGGTCAGGTATGACCAGTGTTCTTATCTGAATAGGTTGCCATTTTTGTTGTTTGCTGCTAGCATGAGGTCTAGGTTATATATATATTCCACAAGTTATATATATATATATTTGTTATGTATATACTATATATAATGTTTTATCTTGAGTAAATTGTTGATCATTCGTGGACCTTTTGGTCTCATGTCCTATAAAACTGTTTAAAATGAGTCTTGTTTTTCAAGGTTTTCCTTTAAGATTCTAGTCAATCAGGTCCATATAAAATTTTCCACTGTTGTAATTATTCTCAACATGCCATGTGAACTCGTACTACATTTTTTTCTCTTTTCCCTTGTCTGTTTGTTTGACTGAGTGGTTTGTCTAGTTTTGTTTCTCTTGTAGTCACTTCCTGTGGCTGTATCCTCGCTACTACTGTATTACATCTGAGTACCCTGGATATTGTCTATACGGGTAATAGAATTGGGGAAGGGAGAGGGAATACCAAAATCGAGAGACAAAGAACAAAAAGACAAACCATTCAAAAAGCAACTCTTAGAAACCATTTGGTGTAAATCAACTGCACAACTCTTGGCGAGGAGAGGGGAAGGGGGGAAGGAGAAGGGGGGAAAATGAGGGAGGAGGTTACAAATAAAACAAGAAATGTACTCACTGCCTTTCAAATGAACCTGTAACCCCTCTGTATCACACTTTGACAATAAAGAAAAAAATCCTTACACACACACACACACACACACAAATTTCATCTTAGTTGTTTAAGGTCTCACTATGGAAAGATGGGGGTTGATTGAGGGACTATAGTGTTTTTTCCACAAATGCTTTAACATTATATAAATATAGATGTGGTATGTATTCAGGTGTAATGAAGAACTATCAATTTTCATTTTTGATAAATGAACCCAACATATTATAAATTCAAGTTTAGATAATGCTATTTGGTATGGTACCTTGATGAATAATTCAGTTAATTTGTGCCATAGTTATTTGTACATTATGAGTGCACATGCTTTGAAAGTATTTCTGTAACTTTGCCATATTGCCTACTAAATGCATTGTGAAAATGGAATACCACGTGTGGATGGGAGTCTATGTTTAGAGAGCAGGACAAGCAGGTCTAGAGGACCTTGTGAATTGCTGCTGCCACTTTACATGGTATTTTTATACAGCTCTCCTTTTGAGTGGCTTTTAGGGTTGTAATTCCACTTGTTTTGTTGTATGTTTGGAGGAGAATAGGTTTCTTGATCATATAATAATATTTAATTTTGCATGTATGACTTTTTCTATCAGATATCAACTAATGTTTTAATTTTCAGGAGTAGGTTAACAAATGCACTTAAATAATTTGCAGTAGTTAAGGAATTCTGTCAATTGCACCTAGGAAAGGGTAAGTGTGAGTAAGTGAAAGAAGTAGAAGAGTCAGTTCCTAGTGGACCATACCTATAATCCAAGGTACTCAGGAGGCTGAGATCTGAGGACATTAATGTGAAGCCAGCAGATAAATATGAGAGACTCTTGCCTCCAATTAACCATCAAAAATCTGAAAGTGAAGCTGTTATTCAGGTTGCATGATGCCAGCCATGATTTCAAGTCCTAGTACTGGCATGTGCATGCGCGTGAACACACACACAAACATACACATACAGAGAGAGAGAAAAAGAGAGAGAGAGACAGAGACAGAGACAGAGAGAGAGACAAATAGTAGAAAAGGATGGGATGGCTATGTTCGAGGACGGATGTCTTATTGATTGGCTGCGGTGTCTCTATGCTATGGCCTCTCATGGAAAAGTACTGAAAACATAGAAATAAGCAAACGAGTAACCCATCAAAGAAGACCAGGATCACCTGGACCTTCATGGAGGCTCAGCACCGCTGAGACAGCATAGAAAAAACTTCTTTGGCATCTCATCCATTGAATCCACAGAAGAAGTCAACAACTTGTTCAGGGTATTTTCTTTTTCTGCATTCTGACTTTAGAAGAAAATTTAGTGGATGTATTCTTCCATAGGTGAGTTGTCCTTTTGTTTGGCAATATATATATTTCCACACAGTATACAATTATTTAGAAAAAGATATTATGGGATAATCACACAGACCTTATATTATATAGTAAACATGCCTAATTGTGTGCCTACATCGTGTGCCTTGTCTTATGTAGCCAGTGTCCACTATAAAGTTTTGGTAAAGATTTTTTCAAAGACATCTTTTAAGACTGTTATTATGTTTGAATTTTATTTTTTAATATATTGCTATTGCTATGTTCTTCTAGAGTCATGTTAAAATGTCTGTCACCATAGAGACATGAGTAAACTGCTCATGATTTAATTTTAATATTGTTTTCAGAATTATTTTGTGTATTTGGACATGAGATGATTTTGCAATATTATAAAAATTGTATGTTTTGTATTTTGTTTGAGTAAACATAATGTATTGCAATAGGTATGCATGTTACAAAAAGATAAAAGAGCAGGACAATGGTGGATACTGCTGCAATGTAACTACTCACGAGGCTCAGATCTGAGGATCACAGTTTAAAGTCAGCCCAGTAGTAGAAAAGTCCATGAGACTCTTATGTGCAAAGTAGCAAAAAGCTAAAAGTAGTGATGTAGAGCGCCAACTGTGGGTGAAAAAAGCTAAGTGCAAGCTTGAGCCTTGAGTTCAAGCTCCAGTATCAATAGAAAAAATAAAACAGGAACAGAAACAAGAACAAACTGAAGGCTCTGTGAGAGAGCCTTGGCTAGCATTTTTAAGGATCTGGGTTTGATCCCAGTACCACAAAAACACATAACCCTCTCCCACAAAAAATAAAATGATACAGAAGGCCATCTCAATTCTCAATTACCACAATCAAATTATTCTCAATTATTTCTGTAATTAAATTAAGGTCAGTTTCCTATCAGACTAGCATATGTAATTAAACCTGTTGTTACCAAAATTTGGTTTTATTTTTCCCATAAGTCACCCATTTTTCTGAGATAGCAATCCTGAAGAAAAATGTTCCAGCTCTTCAGTCAACGGAAGAAAGCAGGAAAACATAAAAGTAGGAGACAAAAGTAGAAAATAGCTGAAAGATCATATATTGCTTTGTTTGGAATTTGGACTAGGAAAGTTGGAGGGTGAGTACATTTGCAATCTCTTTAAATATGAAACTATCATGTATCTAGAATATAAAACAGGTGAAGCATTGAGCTGAGCTGGATCTCTTCACCTGGGAAGTAAGCTTTCTTACCTGGAGAGCTAACTCACCATTTACTGAGACTCATGCATGATAATAATTCTCAGGAGTGCAAGGTAGCTATTATGTATTTTTTAGGTTACTTTCAAGAGTAGACAATTAACCACCTACCCAGGAACTTTAGGGTTGTGGAGAAGTGTCAGGAAGAGGTTAAATAAAATTCCTGTAGAAATAAAAGGAGTTTCTCATGGAACCTTAGTCAGAGATTTTTGATGATTTAGAGACAGAAGTATGGCATATCCACAGAGGCATGTGGTCAAGAGAAGCTTCCCTCAGGCCCTTGGAGAGCTCAGGAAAATGGTGTATCTAGGTATATTTGAATTTCTTTTCTTCTTCCACTCTGTCTCTACCAGTTTTTTCTCCATTATAATCATATGGTAGATATTACTCATAAGAGGGTAGAGACCTTGAGATACGAAGAATATAATCAAATAACCAAGTGGTAAGAGTTTAGCACAGCATTTTCTTACGGCTTTCTGTTATTGTTCATAATTTCTTACTTTGCTATTTTAATTCTTTTTCTTTCCCTCCCTCCCTCCTTCCATTCCTTCCTTCCTTCCTCCCTCCTTCCCTCCCTCCCTCCCTCCCTCCCTCCTTCCCTCCCTCCCTTCCTTCCTTCCTTCCTTCCTTTCTTTTCTTTCTTTCTGTCTCTCTTTCTTCCTTTCTTTCTTTCTTTCCCTCTTCCTTCCTTTCTTCCTTCCTTCCTTCCTTCCTTCCTTCCTTTCTTTCTTTCTTTTTTCTTTCTTTCCTTCTTTCTTTCTTTCTTTCTTTCTTTCTTTCTTTCTTTCTTTCTTTCTTTCTTTCTTTTTCTTTCTTTCTTTCTTTCTTTCTTTCTTTCTTTGTTCTCTTTCTGTTCATGTTCTTAATACAGTTTATGCAGATCTCCATATACCAAATGTAATTTCTAAATGTAAGTAAAAATGATTTCTAGCTCTCACTTCTTATGGATTATCTATGTCATCATTCTTTTAATTAACCTAAGCATCTTAGGGGTGACAGCTGTGTAAAGAATGCACTGATGGCAATTTTGATTTTTGTTATTTTCCAAAAATTTTAAAGACCTAGAGACTTTCAAATGATAGTGAAAGTGAACAACCAAAAATTATTGTGATTTTTTTTAAATGGTGCCATTATTTCACATGAATGCTTTGCTTAAAAATAGAGGCAGAGAATCAAGGGGGAAAAAGCTTGGAAAGTAACCTTTAATTTGAAATTGGATGTATTGAGATGCTTATGCTGTAGAAAATCTGATGGTGTATTAATGTCCTCACATATATTATCTCAAATTGTACCTTTCACTTATAATGGCTGTTCCAATAACATAATAGCCACTCACCTGTAATTATAAGTTTTCAAAGCCTGAAATGATTCCAATTGTTTTTCTCTGTACTCGCCACGTACAATGGCGTTATAGAGCTATGTGTTCCCAAAGGCTTATTCAACTTTCCATTTCCTTCTATTGAATATGTTGCAATTTAAATTAGTCTTGAGTGTATAAAGGGCACTGAGGACAGTAGTGAGCGCATTTTTCCCAGCAAAATTCTCAGCTTTGAGAATTTAAGTGACTTGTCAGCCACCCTGACACCCACCTAACCCGTGTCTAAGCCTAATTTTCTTTTTCAATGGATTTAACCTAAGCCCTGCTTATTCTGCTTCTGTGTCTTGGGAAGGCAGCCATGCCATCCCCAAGGTCTACCAAATGACCATCCCCTGTGAAGAGAGCTGCTAAGGTTCCCAAGCAAGAAGCTCAATCCACAGTTTCTCTAGTAGGTTCCAAGATTTTCCTTCTCCTGGAAGGCATATGCCTGAATGAAGATGGAGTGATGCCCTTACCAGATTCATGCTCTTTCCCCCTTTTCCTTCTTCTCTCTCTATATATATCCCCAAATCTCCACAGAATCCTTGAATGGAGAGTGAAGTTGTGTTTAGGTTTGCACCTAATGTCTCTTGGGGGCTCAGACTGCTTCATGTGTATTCAGGTACTGTCATCTGAAATGACTTGGTCTAGATAAGTGCTAGAAGTAGGAAAGGCAGGTTTAGAAGAGCTGGGAAGAGTTAACTTGCAGTAATAGCTTGACCCACTAAGCACTGCTTTCCTATCCTGGAAAACACACACACACACACCTGCATTAATAACCACTGAGGAACAATGCATATAACCAAGTTCAGGTGAAACCAACCCCAAGCACTCATTCTTCCCTTATTGCACAGATTCAAAGGGACAATGTCATTTTTCACTTAGGTTCTCTTGCCTAAGCATTCAAAAAAGGCTTCAGGACAGAAGCAAATCTCTGTTGGAGAACAGGTGTTAGAGAAGCAGGTTAATGATGATGTATGCCCATGCTCCTAATCCAGGGAACAGCAGCATCTCCTGCTGGGCTTACTATAACAAGGACGCAGGGGCCCACCCCCAGTTGTTTCTCATATGTAGGGCTGAGTAGGGCACAAAGGTTGCATCTCTAACAGGTTCTACCAGGGGGCCAGATGGCAAAAATAATGTGGATCCAGGACCCACACCTTGAGCATCACAGTGATTTATGTGGCTATCTCTTACTTCCCAGTTGATTCCCACTGCAGATTTGGAAGCATGAAGACCATTCAGAGGTTCTCTTTCGAAGTCTGGACAGGATTCTGAGTACGGTTGGTGGATGCCCAGGTCTCCTATGGAGTTTAGGAGCACCAGAAATGTCTGTGCATGAAGATGGGGTGGGGAGATAGAGTGGGGAAAATCCTGACACCAAGTGGGAGATTGCAAAATGAGGTATGCCACACCCTAAAGAGAAATAACTACCAACTAAGATTAATACTGTACCCAGAGAAACTTTCATTCATAGGTGAGGGTCAAATAAAAACCTTCCACATCAAGGAAAAACTAAAACAACATATGTCTACCAAACCAATAATACAGAAAATTGTCAAAGATGTTCTACACATTGAAAACAAGAACATGACACTGGCAGAGAAATGGACCCTAAATAGAAAACCAGGTTGGTGCAAGAATTGGGAAGATGCAGCCCTTAAACAGATAGATGTAATGAAAGGGACAAACAAATCAAAGAAAGGTTGAACAAACAGAATTGCATCGAACAGCAGAGCTTCTGCATGGCAAAGGACATAGCTTACAAGATAAATAGAAAGCCTTCAGATTGGGAGAAAATCTTCACTGGCCACACAACAGATAAGGGCCTCGTATCTACAATATACACAGAACTCAAAAAATTAAGTTCCCCCAAAACAAATCCTCAAAGAAACAACTTCCCCCTTAATAAATGGGCTAAAGGACTGAAAAGAGACTTCTCTGAAGAGGAAATGAGAATGGCCAAGAGACACCTGAAGAAGTGCTCAACATCACTGGTCATAAAGAAAAGAAATGCAAGTGAAAATAACATTGAGATTCCACCTCACCCCAGTAAGAAGGTCCATTATCAAGAAAATTAATAACAATAAATGATGGCAGGGATGTGCCCAAAAGGGAACCATGCTACACTGTTGGTGGAAGCGTAAACTTGTTCAACCACTTTGGAAAGCAGTGTGGAGGTTCCTCAGAAGGCTAAATATAGAACTCCCCTACTGCTGACCCTGAAGCTCTGCTTCTGGGCATTTACCCAAAGCACTACAAGCAAGATCACACTAAAGCTACCAGCACATGGATGTTCATGGCAGCACAATTTACTATTTCTAAAATATGGAACCAACCCAGAGACCCCTCATGAAAATGTGGTACATATACACAACGGAATTCAGTGCTTCTATTAGAGGGAATGACATTGCCCCATTTGTAAGGAAATGGAGACTTGGAAAAAAAAATCACACTAAGTGAAGTAAGGCAGACCCAAAGAAACATAGATTCCAGGTTTCCCTCATTAATAAATAATTAGTATAAGTAATAGTAATAATAAGTAATAATTAGTATAAGTCTAGGATAGTCCTAGAAGAGGATCACAATAGCTCAATAGCTATGTACATATGAGCACATAAGATGATACTAAGTGAAATGAACTCCAAGTTTTGGAAATAAGTGTTTTATCTTTGTTTTTGTTATTTTAAATGTACTATATGAAATTATACCTTTTCCTTTTTGTCTTTCTTCCCCATGGTTTTACCCCTGATGTCACTGTAACAGATTTGTTACCATGGGTACTATATATACATTTATTGGAACTGGGGTAGGGAAAGGGAACATCAAAATGGAGAGACAAAAGATAAAAGGTGAACCAATGCAACAGCAAAACTTACAAGACAATGCTTTAAACCAACTGCACAACTTGGCGGGGGGTGGGGGGGTAGAGGCTATTGGGGAGAGAGGGAAGATAGGAGAAAAATTAGGGAGGTGGTAACAAGTTTGATAAGAAATATACTCACTGTCTTACATATGAAACTGTAACCAAACCCCTCTGTTATCACTTTGACAATAAATAAGTAATAAAAAGGATTGTTTTCTGCTGCTGACTGGGTAGAGAAACACATAGAAAGGATAATTTTGGATATATGTTCATAGGCAATTGATTTGAGATTGGCAAGGGGTAAAAAGTTTAAAGAAAGAGCCTGATATTCGTATCTATGGGTATTAATTTGTATTTTTACATACTCAGTAACCTGAGGGAGTCTGTGCTATGCTGGAGTCTGGAGCCATGGAACTATGAGCAAGGAAGCTGTCTTTCCAAATTCATGGGTAAGCAAATGTGGGACTAGTGTATCTATTTCAGAGGGAATATTGAAGTACCACCAATGACTATAGCTACAGCATCCACATGAACCAGCAATACCAGTCCTGGGGATATATCCAAAGAAAGTGAAGTCAGTATGTCCAAGTGTCTATCAATGGAATCAAAGTATCCATCATAGGATGGATGAATGAAGCAAATGTGGCATACACATTGAAATAGTACTCAGTCATAACAAAGAATACTGGCATCTGTAACTACATTGAGGAGGCTTGTGGCTGTATTGCCCTGAGAAGTAGATGGGTCATGGAAATGCAAATACCACATGGTCTCATTTGGGGAAACTATACTTTTTCCATAACATGTCCCCTTAGAAGCAGAGTGCTGTGGTGGTTGCCAGAGAATGGGAAGGGTGGGAAGGCGAGGAATGAAGGGAAAATATTTAATTGGTACACAGTGGATCAGATCTGTGGGAATAATCTACAATGTCCTGTGGCAATACTGAAAGGCAACTACTTGAGTGTTAACTAGTGTTAACTACTTGAGTGATAACTAGTATGATTGGTCTCTACACAAATAAATAGTAAATATTTGAGGTGAAAGTATGTTAATCACCTTGATTACACATTAAAATATCATACACTATCCCATGATCCCATGACTATGTACAATCAGTGTTCATTAAAATACACACACACACACACACACACACACACACACACACACACACACACACACACACACTGGCTGTGTACTGGTGGCTCATGCCTGTAATCCTAGCTACTCAGGAGACTGAGATGTGAGGATTGTCGTTTGATGTCAGCCTGGGCAGGGAAGTCCATGAGACTCTTATCTCCAATACATTACCAAAAAGTCAGACATGGAGCTCTGGCTGAAGTGGTAGAGTGCTAATCTTGTGCAACAAAGCTCAGCAACAGCACCCAGGCCCAGAGTTCAAGCGTTACTATTGATGTACTTCTCCATTGCCTCCAAATACATTGAATTCCTCTAACGGAAAACATGTAGCCACTTCTCCATTTCTAATACAAACTAATTGTTTTTTTTTTGTTTTTGTTTTTTTTGGCCAGTCCTGGGGCTTGGACCCTGGGCCTGAGCACTGTCCCTGGCTTCTTTTTGCTCAAGGCTAGCACTCTGCCACTTGAGCTACAGCACCACTTCTGGCCATTTTCTGTATATGTGGTGCTGGGGAATCGAACCCAGGGCCTCATGTATATGAGGCAGGCACTCTTGCCACTAGGCCATATCCCCAGCCCTAAACTAATTGTTTTTGTCTCTCTGCATATTTGTGATAAATGCAAACCCACAAGTCAAGATAAGAGTGGAAAAAAAGAAAAACATTTGGATCTGTAATAGGCTAATAGCAATGGGCTTTTTCTGATCTCAATAGAAAGCAATATATTCATTGTATGATAACAGGTAGCTTAAAGCACTTCCAGGACAACCTCAGATCTATGTCTGAAGACCACACCAGAATGCAATGTCCAGCATCACATTACCAATCTGATCTCATTATTCTCCTGCTTTTGGTCCTGCATGACTCCACATATGCTTATGTGAATTACCAAACACCTAGATACTGACCAAGGGACATTGTTGCTGGATGGGCCGTGATTGTAGCTTCTGGAAGAAGTGAAGCTGTCACCACCATTGCTATCACTTGCTTTGTTTCATCATCAGCATAGCAAGTCTGTGCTGGATGCTGGATTTCCAGTTTTATCTAGGGGAAGAATATTTAAGCAATAAGCCTATTCTCCTTGTCTTTACCTTGGGGAAGGAAGTACCTGACATCACATTATGGGATTTCAAATGGAAACTGGTCTCCATCCTACCTTAGATCCACAGATGAACAGTCCTTTATTAATGATACCCCAGTTTGAAAGGTTTAAAAGAAGGCTAGCTGTCCACCAGACCATCTGAGATAGAAGCGATAACAATCAAGCACACCACTATGCTATGTAAAGACTGAGATTGGAGCCTTACAAATAACCAGAAAAGGGTTTTCTCTTGGAAATGGAAATTCATTGCTACCTGTCTTTTCTCTGGTCTGTAAGTTGATAAATGAGACTCTGGCTTGCTTCTTTCTCATCATGAATAATGGCTTCACAAGAGATCTCATCACCTTAAGTTGAGACAGAATGTAAACCAGAGTTTCAGATCTAGATTTAGCTTCTGTCTAACCTGAACCCAAAAGCAGCAGTTGGAGGAGAGACTTGGGGTCTCCTGAGTGAGTTTGCTTCATGTAAAATGACATGATGGTTCTTATTTTAAAG
This sequence comes from Perognathus longimembris pacificus, assembly GCF_023159225.1. Taxonomy (NCBI): domain Eukaryota; kingdom Metazoa; phylum Chordata; class Mammalia; order Rodentia; family Heteromyidae; genus Perognathus; species Perognathus longimembris. The sequence continues at coordinate 79,414,617 of NC_063162.1, forward strand.
ACTGAGGACCTGCAAATGCAGTCTTGCTTTACCTTCCCTCAGCATTTTTTTTTTTTTTACAGAAAAGGTATTATTTTTCAGATTAATGAATACTACAAGGGAGTGGCAAAGAACAAAAGCACTAACACCCCAGAGCTTCCAGGACCTCATTTGGCTCAAAAATTGGTTTTACATATTTACTTTTTTTTTTTTTGTACCAGGACTAGGAATTGAGCTCAAGACCTGGGCACTGCCTCTTAGCCTTTTCCCCCGACAACTGGCACTCTCCCACTTGGACCACAACTTTGCTAGCATTTTACTAGTTAAATTGGAAATAAGAGGCTCAGGGACTGTCTTTCCCTAGGATAGACAAGAGTCTCAACAACTTTCTTTCTCTGGGATGGCTTCTAACCATGATCTTCAGATCTCAGCCTTCTGAGGCATGTGCCACTAATGCTCAGCTTCAACTGGTTTTGATTTTATCTTTAAGTAGTTGGGTAAAGAGGTTACCACTTTATAAATATAGTGTATTGTGCTTGATACCACTCTTTGAGGAACTTGAAAGTCTCTGTCTTAAATTGTCCTGGAGTGTTACATCATTTTCGTATTATGCACAGGGACATGAAGACTTGAAGCTATAATTTTTTTCCTCTGGATCCCTGGAAGGTGCTAACTATTCATGCACTCCTCCTTTCTCCACTGCAGTTTTGCTTTTTCCCACAGCAGGATCACAAATGTATTCAGGTATCTGCATAAACATCCTTAAAAGCCCTCCTTTTAAGAAGTTCCTTTTTGGAACTCAGGAATATTTTCCCAAACTCAAGTTAAGTCATCCTTTACCTCCTGGTTTTATTGCTTGAATTTTCTTTCTGCTCCAAAATCAGCATGAATAGATTCATTTCTAGATCAGTTCCATACTCTAGTTCATCCATTCCCAAGGCTGCATGATTTCTTTTACATGTTCCCAATGGGCCTTGCTAACTATTCTTACACTGCTGGGCAATCAATTTCCAACCTTTCTGGAAATATCAAAATCTATGGACCAGTTGAAATAATACTAAGCAAGCATCAGAGAAAAAGGGTTCAAATCCTGTCTCTACCCAAATCCTGTCCCTTGTTGGCAACTCTCGACAGGTTCAGAATCTGTTTCTCCTTGAGATGAGTCCCTCATTCTGAAGTTTCTCAATGATCTCACATATTTGGGGATGCTTTGACTATGATCATGTTAAGTCAAGAGGACTTAGCACTAACAGGCAAAGTGCTGTAGTAACTTTGTTGATCACAGCTATGGTACTAAATAATGATTTCACTCTTCTTTCCAAACTTGTCACCTGAAAGTGAGAAACACTGCGTCCAGAATACATTGAAAGCCTTTCAACGGCTGGCATAGAGTTGAAGCTTGCCTAGCTAAGTGCCCTTGGCAGCTCTTCTTTCTCAGAGGACTCCCACCTTTCCTATAGAATTCTGCAGCCTGAGCTTTGCATCTGCCTGGGGCTGGCTTTCGTTGTCAGAGACAATCAACATCGAAAGACTGATTTTCAAAGTGCTCAAGCCATTTGTAGTCTATTTGCGTCCAGAATTTTATTTCAGCTTCTCTCCCACAGTGCAAATATCACCAGAGGCAAGACCACATTGTTTTCATATCTACACAGGAGAGAAGAGGAGAAAGAAAAGAGAGAGAGAGGGTGAGGGAGAAAGAGAGAGAGGAGAGAGAGAACAATTTATTACTCTCAGTGAAAAATACAAGGTTTTGAAGGTTAGAGAGTTGTTATGGTTTTTTTTTTTTAACCTCCTTGAGAATTCAAGACAAGAAAGCCAGAGGGTAAAGATGTCTCTCTTGACAATCATGATTCTTTTCAGTTAAATTTCATGCATGCTTGTTATGGTGAGCATTCCAGATTTGAGACCCAGCTGAGGTTCTGGACATTCTAGCTAACTCCTGACAATTTAAACTCTTTTCAACATGAGACAAATAAGTATGCTTGCATTGGCTCCCCAGGCCATGGCCATCTACTGATATTGATCATTTTAGATAGCCCCAAATTGGTAAATACCCAAATAGACCTTGACAGAAAAAAGGATTTTACTCCTGCGAGCAAGAGGTGTGTTGGCCCAACTCTTTCCATGCTGAAGGCTGGAGCTCTTTGTGATTGGAGTTCTTGCCTGTAAGCCCCCAGGACTTCTGTCTCTCCTTTTCCTTATCCAGAAACTGGTTTTTATGATACTTGAGGTTATCAAATCAGACCCCTCTAAGGACAGCATGGCCTTGGCAATGCCACAGCACACCCTGCCCAACTAGGATTTTTTTTAAGCAATTCCCTCATCAGTATCTTAATAATATACCCAATAAAGGATTTTTCTGAAGTATCCAAAAGAAATTGGCCCAGTGTGAAAAATCCCAGGATGAGTTTTACATAACCTAGATACAAATATATTGTCAGGTTTCTACATTGAGAAGGAAAAATGGGTCTCAATTTGGTGAGGACATGGAGGAGTCATAGTCAGATTATAAGGCACTGATCATTCAAGCAGGTGAACGAGTGTGTGGCACTGGCATTGGATAGCAAGAGTAGCCATGACTTTGTTGATTGTGAATGAACAGACTGCGTATAATGTCCAAAATGTTCTTGTCTCAAACATGGTAAGCATTTAAACTGGCTCAAACATTGAGTGACATTTACTTGTTATCTTTGTTAGCTCCTTTGGGGTGAACTCTCTTCTTTGATTGATGCCTGGCTGGTTGCTTTGGGACTGTGGACTTTGATAATGTCACACTGTTTCCTGAAACTCTGAGGTCTTGGTTTGATTGATTGAGACCCACCAGCCTTGACTTCAAGCCCCATTACCCATTGCACTTTGGTGCACAGTCTTGTCACTGCCTAAAGGAGTCTAAATCAGGCACCAGCATATGTGCTGTGCAGATGGCACCTGATGGAGACAAAGGGAGATCTCAAGTGAGAACCACTTCCACCTTCAACTCCCCCTAGAAAAGGGGGCAAGAACACATGACCAACCAGCATGGCTTTGCTTAGTTATGAGCAGCCACACCTTTCTTCACAATCTCCCTGATATCTCAGGTAACATTTACCTTGGCCTCTACCTGTACCTCCTGCCTCTTCCCCAACAATGCCTCTTTTCTTTTTTTCCTGCATGCTTTCAATGATGATATTTTACTTTCAGACTAAGCTAACTTTAGAATGCTACTTAATTGACTTTCCTGACCCTCATTTTCCTTGTGCTAGTGTTGCTGTGCAGGTTTAAAAAGACAGAGAATCTCTATGAGTGCATTTCAAAGACACTGCCCATGACTTAGTGTTTAGTCAACAAGCAGGAGTGTCCCAATTCACATTCACTACACTGTTCATTCTTGAAATATACACGGGGTCTACTGCCATTCATGGTTGTCTAATCTTTGCATAGTATTTTGCAATGACTTAAAAATAGGGAACAATGATCAACATGGTTGTGGTTAGTTTTCCTTGGAAAGTCCTGAGTGTCATGAGCTATTGGGCATGTCCTCTATGTTAAACAAGAGTGTCCTGTGTTGACAAAGGATCCAGGCTGTGATGGGCACAAAGCTATTTATGATTATAGGTGAGAATATTATTTCATTCTGACTGATCAACCTACATGAAAACTGAAGCACTTTACCTATTTTAGCAGTAGTTCTGAGAGAAGAGCTGGGAGCAGAGCTTGTGGGTCCTTTCTAGTTATGCCTTCCACTGGTAGTTCTAGAGGAAAGTCTATTTAGGAGTGGTAAGACTGGCGAGAATCACTCAACTGAAGATGCAGAACCTGGAAGTATAGTGGGGGCAAGACACTGTCATTGGGGCAGCAGACACTGAGATGTACCATCTCTAAGGAGTCCACAGAAGTGTAGAGATTAAAATATCCCCAAGAAGTCATTTTCTTTCAAGATCTTCTCCTGACTGCAACACAGCTACTTAACTATTCAAAAACTATTTTGGTATAACAGACCTGAGATCTCCCGGGGGCTAAATTCTCCCAGATTTTGTTTGAAAAATGGCATTGCATTGCCTTATCTCTTGAAAGAGTCAATGGATACATGAGAGTTGAGGTCATAGTTCTGGAGTTGGGCTGGGGATATGGCCTAGTGGCAAGAGTGCCTGCTTCATATACATGAGGCCCTGGGTTCGATTCCCCAGCACCACATATACAGAAAATGGCCAGAAGTGGCGCTGTGACTCAAGTGGCAGAGTGCTAGCCTTGAGCAAAAAGAAGCCAGGGACAGTGCTCAGGCCTTGAGTCCAAGCCCCAGGACTGGCAAAAAAAACCAAAAAAAAAAAAAACAGCATAGTTCTGGAGTTGTATTATGAGTTGTATTATGATGGGAATGGAATTGGTGAGAGAGGAATGACCAGACAGCCATTCTCTTTAAGTGTCTGTGTCTCTTTCCCATGTCATGGAGTGCACCATTTTGAATAAAATCTTTTCAAGCTTTACCAACTCCAGTATCCCAGAACCCAGAAAGGATACCACTATGAACTGTGAAGACGTTTTTTGATATTATCTGTATGTAGTTCTTATGACTATCAGAAGGCTGACTGCATTTATAAATGACAAGAGAGGCATCTCTAGGGAGGGTGAAAGAAAAAAGCACACATACACTCTCATACACACATACTGACACACACACAATACTCAGGCTACAGTATTTCTATTAGTATAATGGAATTCAAATTCTTATAATCATCCCATTTTCCAAGTAAAAATTTCATCAATGATAAATGTTAAACAAATTAGGGTATGAAAGATCATTACTAATTTTTAGAGCCAGGGGCAGGGACTGTGGCCTTACTGCTGGCTGCAGTGTAGATATTTCTGACACATTTTCCCCTGATCTTCTTAGTGCTTTGGAGATTTTCCAGCTTAAGTTCCACAGATAAGATTCTAATATAATTATAAACTCATCAAAATTCAGTAAACAACCTGTGGTCATCACTATGTACAATCAAAAAATGTCAGGGCTCAAGAAAACAGTGTCAGGTGTTGACTTTTAAAGGGATCACTGTCACTTTTTAATAAAAACATATGTTTAGCCTCACATGTGCAAGGCATTGAGTGTCCTTGTTGGAATTAGGAGAGGATTGCCTCAGCTCTTACCATGGGAGTTTGAATTCTCTCAATTTCTCAGCCTTGCTGTGGAGTTAATCATTATACAAAGGCTTTTCCTTGTGTCCCTGCCTGTCTAGTGTTGAGTATTTGACTCCAACGTCAGGTCTACAGATCTCAGATGCTGGGTAAAGTGATAGCAGCTTCCTCGGTGTGAGTGAGCCATCCAGCTGGAGAAAAGGGGACAATGCTCCCGGGTGAGGCTGAGACTCTTGGAAGGTACTAGATCATTGGTACTGTGGGTTCTGTGGGCTATGCTTTCTTTGTTGAATGCTCAACTCCTTTTTTAGGTGTGAGACTTCCCTGGACAGCAGAAGAGTAGTACATAATAAAATAGACAAGCTCTGGGCCTCATGCTGCCCCAAACCTTAATTTGTGAATCACTTCTCTATCAATATTGGAACAACAAAACCAAGAAAACAAAGAAAATTGGTTTCAGGAAGGTATCGAGGTCTTCCTAATGACAAACTTAACTTACACAAAGTTCAGCATGTATTGGTGGCACATGCCTATAATCCTAGCTACTTAGTAAGCTGAGATCCGAGGATTGCAGTTTGAAATCAGCCATGGCAGGAAAATTTGTAAGATTCTTACCTTCGATTAACAGCCAAAAATCCACAAATGGTGCTGTGGCACAAGTGGTAGAACATGAGCCTTGAGGAAAAGAAGCTGAGGGACAGTGAGCAGGCCCAAGTTCAAGTCCCAAGGCCTGTACCAAGAAAAAAGAAAAGGAAATTCAAAGTAGGAGACTGGTCAGCACTGGGCAGTGTGTAGGGGGAGGAAGGCACAATGTGGGAGAAGCACAAACACCAAGTTCTGGGAAGGAAAGACATGCTCAGAGAAACCATCACACAAATGCCTCAGTCATTGCTTCTGGCATCTGGTGACAGGTAATCCACTCTGTACCATACCAACCTGGAACTGGTTTCTTCAGGCTGCAGTTTGAAAAGCTGCACGTAAAAAGATGAAATTACCACCTACCTCCAAAAGATCTCTGCAGCCTCATGTTAGTTGAAGCAATAATCACAATAGCTAGGAAGTGGTTATGACCCAAGTGTCCATTGATATATGAATGGATACAGACAATGTAACATATAATGCATAAAATAATTATAATAATTATATTATATAAATATATAATTATCATATTATGTAGACATAGTTATATGACATAGTATATAATTATTATGGTATTGTAATAACAATTTAAGTATAATCAATAAAGCAATTAATTATCTGAAATATACAATTATCATAATTGCATTTATAATAAAATGAACACAATTATAGTATAATATATGAATATATAAACACATAATTATTAGTAGAATATATAGATATATAATATACAGTAATATATTATGTAATTATATTATATGATATTTATATACATTATGTTTTTAAGGCATAATATATATAATATATGTATAATATTTATAAGTCTGGAATATCATCTGCCTCTTAAGCAATGAGCAGATCCTGCCATTTGCCATAATGTGGATGGTCCCAGAGGGACCACTGAAGTATGCTCAGTGAAATAAACTAGCCACTGAAATAAAAATATTACATGATTTTGTTTTATATATTGCTATAATTTGGTCCTGAATGCCCTCCAAAGTCGCATCCAGACAAACCTTGGAAGCCAGCATATAGCAGTATCAGGAGGTTGTAGAACCCATGGGTGGAACCTAGTGGGAGGAGGAGAGACCACTGGGGCCTGGCCTCTCCTCTCCCCTCTTGACCCCTCCCCCCCTTCCCAGCCACCAAAAGGTGAGCAGCTGCTTCACACACTCTCCACTGTGAGGCACTGCCTTGCTACAGGCTGGAAAGGAGCAGAGCCAATGGAAAATGCTTCACACTGAAGGCCCAACTAAACCTTTCATCTTTTCAAGTTTATTCTGAGTATTTCTTACAGTACTGGAAAGCTGACCAACACATATATGGTGTGTGTGTGTGTGTGTGTGTGTGTGTGTGAGAGAGAGAGAGAGAGAGAGAGAGAGAGAGAGAGAGAGAGAGAGAGAGAAAGAGAGGAGAGAGCGAGTGAGAGAGCGAGAGAGCTGGACTACACAGACACAAAGGATTGACAAATGAAAGAATGAAACCAAGGGAAGGGTTGAGGAGGGGGCATGAGAGGACATAGGTCAGATACATGGCAGTATATACAGAGGATGAACTTGTCTAAAGATTTAATACACAACACAGGGACCATTAACAATAAACATATGTATTATACACTTTTATTCAATAAGATTTAGCTGCTTTTGTCACAACATAAAAGGGCATGAGTTGGTAGATATATTAAACTGCCTCATTATAGTTTCATCCAACCATTGGTGTATATAATGTTTAAATCTCATATACCTTGAATCAGATATATCTTGTTTTATTATCTTTAAGTAGTTTTAGAAAGGGTTTTAATTCAACATATCATTTTATAAATACAGTCTTTTTGGTGAAGGCCACACCTTCCATCATTCTCTCTCATCAATTTAACTTAAAATACCAAAACAAAACAAAACTGAAACAGAAAAAATCAGTCCATTTTAGGGGCTCATAAATTGGATCTTCTCCTCCAGGATACTAGTCGAAGTCAAGATTTATAGTGTTTTAAAACTATAGGAATAGCTGGGCATAGATGGGCACCAGTGGCTCATGCCTGTAATTCTTGCTACTCAGGAGGCTGAGATCTGAGGAGCACAGTTTGAATCCAGTCAGGGAAGGAAAGTCTGTGAGACTCCAATTAACCTGCAAAAACTGCAAGTGGAACTATTGTTCAAATGGTAGAGTGCCAGCTTTGAGCATTTCTTAGGGACAGTGTCGAGGTCCTATGTTAAAACCCCAGGACTGGGGTACAATCACCACCACACCAAAAACAGCAACAACTATAGAAATAGAAAAAGTAATTCAAGTTTAGCTGGAAGTTGAAATAAATATCACCATTTTCTGTTTTTGATTTTTGTGTCTGTCCTTGGGCTTGAACTAGGCACCTGGGTGCTGTCCCTGAATTCTAGGGCTCTGCCACTTGAGCCACAGCTCTACTTCTGGATTTTTTGGTAGTTGGTGGGAGATGAGAGTCTCATGAACTTTCCTAACTGGGCTGCATCTCAGATCTCAGCCTCCTGAACATCAAGTATTACAGGCATGAGCCACTGGTGTCCAGCTGTTTTTCCCTTTTAAAATAAAAGTTAGATGTTTTGGAAGGAATGCTTTGTGGCAAGAAATGGTGTACAGTATCTTTCCTAAAGTTCTTTGTACCTTAATTTGGGTTATCACTGTAGAGTAAGTATGGAAAAGGAGTGGAATGAGGGCTGCTTGCTGACCATACTCATAGTTCATTGAATTTCCTGTTGCTTCATATTCTTCTTTCCTTGAGTACAACCATGAGTGAAATTATTGCAAGTTCTATCTGAAATGACACAAGTAGGTCTGCATCCAGAGACAAAGAGATGCAGAGAAGTTGGAGAAAGAAAGAGGGCTCTGACTTCACATGGCTCAGCTCAATGCTATTTTATATTTAGACTGTGCTATAGTTAGTACTACTGGTACTTAATACTTACTATAACACTACTATAGTACTAGAACTAACTTGGAACTTCTAGTACTACTAGAACTAAGTACTATTTTGTATTTAAAATGTAGATTTAAAGAAGTAATTAGGATGCAAAAGCTGATATAATAGAAAAGAGAGTAAAACAATGAACTCATAATCATTTCTCTATTGACTGTGCCAGGCAGATGGAAACACATGGCTGGTGTGGTTTCCTCCTTGTTTTATGCCAGGCTCAGTAAAAACAGAATTAGTACTCCTAATTCCAATGGCTGTAGAATTTTATTGGTAAGGCTGACATGCTGTTTGTAAAAGTGTCATCTCGCAATATAAATGCTTTGGAAGGTCTCTTCCATTAAATTTCAAATGTGTTTAAACAGCTGTGTTCTTGGAACTATATTTACACTGGCATATATCTGAAGGCAAATTTTATTTAAAAAAATAAAAGAGGGGAAGTTGAGAAGTCAAATGTTTCCTAAACAATGGATTTTCTCATTATAAACATTCTGTGTATTTTCCTCGTCAGGCAGAAACTTGAATTTGGAGACTTGGAGAAAACTCACCCAGTAACTAGTACAGTGCCTGAGGTTGAGGCCCCTCCAGATGGAATGAGGAACCGTAGTGGATTCTGTGATGCTGTCTGGTGATAAGAAATGGAAAGGAGAATAAGAACAACCATGAATGCCTTACCCATCTTTCTTATTTCCATCTTTTATTAACATCTCTCATTGTTTCCCAACTTGCTTATTTCACAAAATGTCAGCCTAGCAAGCCCTTTGGGGAGATCAGCACTTGCCCTACATCTAAATGTGTAAGACTGATTTATCATCTAGCTCTACATGGTATCATATGTCCCTCATGAATCCTCATGACTACCACCTGCCTGCCTAGAAGTAATGCATTTGTTTTCATTATACGTTCATTTTTCTTAAATAATGGTTTTTATGGTGTATATAGTATATATCTCTTTAAAAATATTTCGTCACTGATGGGGCTTAAACTTAGGGCCTGGATACTGTCCCTGAGCATTTTTGGTCAAAGTTAGTGCCCTACCACTTTGAGCCAGAGCTTCACTTCTGGTTCTCTCGTGGCTAATTGGAGATAAAAGTCTCACAAAATTCACACAGTGAGACCGAAGGAGTATATCCTCCAGAGAAGTTCACAAAGGCTCAATAGCTATGTGTATATGATCATATAAAATGATGTGTAATGAAATGAACTCCAAGAAATGGAAACGAGATTTTGTTTTGTCTTGTTTTTTTTTAATCCTTTGTCACTGGTTTTGTTTTCTATATTTTTTGTCTTGTATGGAAGTTTAACTGTTTGTGGGAGAGTGTAAGCAGGGACATAGAAATGGTGGGACAAAGGATGAACAAATGCATCAGTGATACTTACTAGACACTATATTGAAAATGAACTTTACAACTTGCGGGAGAGGTCAGGAGGGAAAAATGTGAAAAAACGAAGGAAGAGGTGACACTGTTAAAAAAGAAATGTACTTATTACCTGATTTATGTAACTGTAACCCCTCTATTATAACCTTTACTATAACAATAAAAAAAAGTCTCGTTGAATTTTCTTCACTGGCTGGCTTTGAATCCTAATCCTCCAATCTCAGCCTCCTGAGTAGCTAGGATTATAGTTGTGAGCTACTGGTGTCCATTGCTGTGTGTATCTTAAATGCCACTCAGAGAGACTTGTGCTAATGCCTCAATTGCCATCATATGACAGCCCTGGGAAATGGTGGAATCTTAGGAGCTGGGGCCTCTTGGGCAGTTAGGTTATTGGAAGCAAGTCCCCTAAAGGGGCTTCCAGGCCCTTCTCTTTCTTTTCACATCCCGGCCGTCTACGAGGTGAGCAACTTTTCTCTGCCATGAGCATCACAAGAAGCAGCGTATTCTTTCTCACAGAATAAAAAGGAAGTAAAGAAGCCATGCAACTCTGAACTGACACTTTTGAAACCAGGAGCAAAATAAACCTTTTCTCCTTTTAAGCTATCTTAGTTATTTTGTTACAGTGATGGAGAAGCTGACTGATTTAGTGATCATTAAAGTACTGTTTAAGTCCTTATAAACAAGGAAATATTAGCTTTTTCTTTTAAAAAATAGTGATTCTCTTCCAAATATTTAAACAGGAACATCTCTTTCTATCAATGTAAACTCTTTCTTCAAGAGTTTAAACTTCAGAGCCTCATTTGTTGTTCCAGACACAGTGAACAGCTTTCAGTTGATAGTTGTCAAGTGCTGAGTGCTTTGCTTGAAGAGTTTTGAAGATTTTCTGACATCAGTCTGGTTTCCATAAATGCATCTTCTCTAAGCTACGGAAATTCTCTCCTTGAAAGTTGGAAGCTCTGTGAATTAAACCCTCTCATCTGTATCAACCCACTGTACTTGGAGGAGAATATGATTGAAATGATTTTAGATGCCAAAGATGTATCTTTGAATTTTCTCATATTTCTATGCAGCACCCTTTGCTGTCATTAAGTTGTTTATTCAACCCTGCATGTCCATTCCTTGACTTCATGTCTGACAGATACTACCGCCTGCAGACCTCAAGCTGCATACTCTGCCTTGAGAGTCTAGAATGATGCACTGTGTTATTATCTTTAAGATTGTAGTTTCTATGAAAAGCATTTCCTGCCATAGAATTTGTTTTCTCCTGTGTATTTAGATGTGAGGATAGGAAGGGGGAACAAAAATAAAACATGTCAGTGAGCTGTTGGAAGGTTACTAATTCCACTTAGCCCCAAATCAATCTCAAGTTCCATTTACAATGTTCTAACCTGGATTATTGCCTATACTGCCCCAAACAAGGTTCACTCATCTGTTTTCTTTCAGCATTTGTATAATAGGTATGATAAAGGAACCTTTTACATTAACTCCATTCTAATTTTACAATACAACTTGCCTATTAGTTCTGAACTATATGTAACAGTTATAATTTAGATCTTTTCAGGGAAGAAAAATTAGTTTGAGAAAAAAATTATTTCTTGATCCTCTAGGTAGTGTCCAGCCTTGAAAAAAGTTTGGCAAAACTCACCTATGCTACCAGATGGTACAGTGCTTCTCATCTGTGATCCTACTTACATAGGAGACATATAAAGGAGGATCCAGTTACAGGATGGACCTGGGCAAAAAAGAGATAGCTTATCTGAAAAATCACTAAAAGTCACTCCTACTCTTTGTGAGTAAGGGGGTATGGTTCATGGTTTAGAGCGCCTGCCCCATGCCTAGCAACTATGAATCTTGACTCTAAATCCCTATACCACATGCACAAAAAAAGATACAAAAATGTTGCAAACTCACTGAAATAAACTTCAACACAGAAGATAAAATTTAAAGAGAATGTTGATTCTGGCTTTTAAGAAGAAAAGATTATTCAGCTAGGTGCTGGTGGCTTACACCTGTAATCCTAGGTACTCGTGGTTGAGATCTGAGGATCATGGTTCAAAGCCAGCCAAGGCAGGAAAATCTGTGAGGCACTTATCTCCAATTAACCACCAGAAAACTAGAAGTGGTGCTGTGGCTCAAAATGATAGAGCACTAGCTTTTAGTAAAAGAGCTCAGGGACTAAGTCCAAGCCTCAAGTTCAAGCCCCAAGTTCAAGCCCTAAGAGCTCAGGGACAAAGTCCAAGCCTCAAGTTCAAGCCCAATACTGTGTGTGTGTGTGTGTGTGTGTGTGTGTGTGTGTGTGTGTGTGTGAGAGAGAGAGAGAGAGAGAGAGACAGACAGAGACAGAGAGACAGACAGAAAGAGACAGAAAGTCAGACACAGAGAGAGAGAGATTATGAAAAAATATCTTTTCTTTTTTTTCTCTTGCCTGTCCTGGGGCTTGAACTCAGAGCCTAAGCATTGTCCCTAGCTTCTTTTTGCTCAAGACTAGCACTCTCTTAAGCTACCTCTTAAGCCGCCGTGCCACTTCTGGCTGCTGAGGAATCAAACCCAGGGCCTCATGTATATAAGGCAAGCACTCTACCACTAGGCCAGACTTCCAGCCCTCTGAAAAAAGTATCTTATAAAATTAAAATCATGGACGATAGGCAATGTGGTACATGCCTGTAATCCCTCCTCTCAGGAGGCTAAGACATAATGGTAAAACCTTGTCTCCGAAAAAAAAAAAAAAAAAGAAAGAGAGAGAGAAAGAGGGAAGGAAGGAAGGAAGGAATAAAGGGTGAATGCAGTAGTGGTACTCACTAGACTCTGTTAAAAATGAACTGTACAACTTGTGTGTGGGATGAGAGGGAAAAACGGGAGAGAGCAAGGGAGGAAGTGACAGTTTCGAAAAAGAAATATACTTATTACCTGATTTAGATAATTGTAATGCCTCTGTGTATCATCTTTATAATAACAATAAAAGGAAGGAAAAAATTTTAAAAAAGAAAGAAGGAAGAAAGAATAAATAAGACAAAACAAAACAAAATGCCTTTATTATCAATGATATATAACTACACTGGTACTGGGACTTAGCCTTGGATGTCACTCTCTTGCTTAGCTTTCTCCCCTGAAGTCTGGTACTCTAATATTTGAGACATGCTTTCCCTTCAGACTTTTGTTGATTAATTGGATATAAAGTGTCTCACAAACTAGAATTTTCTATCTAGGCTGTCTTCAGACCAAGATCCTCTTTATATATAAATAGATCTACAAGTAAGAATGTAAAAAAGTTTCTGCTTTAAATGAATGTTCTGGTACCAGCAGAGAAATTGTTGATCATGTTTATTACATATTTCTCTCCAAGAATTTTTATTTGATTTTTATTGTTTCTAGTGGCAGCATTTTCTATTGAGTAGATCATTCCTCTTAGATCACCACTTGACCCCTTGTTTCTCTGCTATCCTATGTCACTGATTCTTTGAAAGAGTTGCCGACAACCATTCATTACCTTTTAATTTTCTTCTCTCTGTGTCGCAAACTTCCTGCAATGTGGCATTCATTCCCACCCATAAGAATCATCTAAATCCTAAATGTGCAAATCCAGTCCTTAATTTTCTTGTACAAAGGTCATCACTGGATATAGTTAAAACACTTCCCATGTTGAAATCAATTATTGTATCATTTCTGGGACACCATTATCTACAGACCTTCTCTCGGCCTCACTTACTTCTTTCCCATGGGTATTTTTGTATAGTTTGTTGTTTTATCATCTAACCAAATTCAACATTAGAATTACCCAATTATCCATCCATGGACCCCTGCATTGTGCCAACTCATAGATCAATGACACAACTGATGTCTCCATTTGAGTACATGATAGTGCATTCACCTTACTATGACCAGAAGAAATCACTTCATTTCCTATGCTATACCTGTGCCCTTACTCGTGTGTCCTTCACAGTTAATTAGCAATTTTATTTGATAAGAACAAATATCTTGGGACCATTTTACTTTCCTTTGTCTTCATACTCCATATCTCAACAGAGAGTCCTCTACTCACATATGTCCTAAATCTGGTCATTTCTCCACATATATCCTTACTTCCCTGACACAATGCTGCAATGTAATCTTTCAGCTTGGATGTAACAATAAGCAGTTAATGAACTGGTCCCGCTGTTCTCAAGCTCTGCTTCTATCCTTTTCATCCTCAGCACAATAGCCATTTCATTTCCTATGAAAATGTACTTTAGGCAGTGTAGTCTTTGAGTTCACTTCCAAGGCCTTCCTGCTCTCACTCTGTGGCTTTGGAAGGCTGTTTAGTGAACTAGATGACTCTGGCCTGGCCTCTTCCTGTCTTGCACTAGATCCCTCTTGGTCAATCTCCCCAGCCACAGTGGGCCCTGTGCTGAGAGTGGCAAGTACACTCACTCAGAGCTCAGACCTCTGTTCTACCTTCTCCAGTTATTCTATGTCAAAAAGGACCAGAAGCTGCTCCTTATTATCATTCAGTTCTTCGATGTCTGCTTATGAATGAGGTTTAGTTAAAGCCTACTTAAAACATTGCCACTTCTATTGTGTCTCTTGTATTCAATATTTGTCCTAAGATTAGCCAGCAAATGACATATAGCAGGCACTTGACAAAATTATCAAAAGAATAGAAAACGTTAGATCACCATCTATCATGGCTCGAGCTATGTGACAAAGAACATTGTTCAAAGCTGTCAATAGACAGTTTAACAAAAATGCATGCCTGGGAGATGAAAGTGTCATAATATGGGGATTAAGTGGAGGGAGGTAGACAAATAGAGAGAGGAATGGTGGGCGAATGCAATCATCACACTTGATATACATACTTGAAAATGAAACTAGGAAACTTGAGGGGATGGAAGGGAGGAGGGAAGAAGGGTGAAATGACACAGATCAAGATGTGTTGCGCACATAAATGGACAATAGATTGAAACCCATTTGTACAGTTACTTGAAGATAATAATAAGAGAAAAGAAAAAATAATAAAAGCAAAATTATGAAGTAATCACAGAATTTCACACTTACTTGGAAAGAACAGAAGTCAGATGGACTGATTACAAGAACAGAATTCCATATAACATTTCTGGCTCTTTGTCTCTCCTTTGTTCCCAAGCCTCATCTTACAGGGGAGCTAGGTCACCTTTTCTCCTGTTGTGTCTGTGTGGGTGTGCATATGTCCAGATGCCATGTACTCCATTGTCCTCTGCACATGCCACTTCTTATGTAGAATTACTTGTTGGATAGAACCTCCTGCATACAAATACTTAAACTTGGTGTAAGTATTAAAAAAAAGAATGTGTCCCTCTTTATATTTTAAAGCTTGAAATAGATATGATTTCATGATTATTTCATACAATTTGTTTTTTATCATAAAATGATATTTTTATTTTGGTTATTAGATATTCAAAAGTGAGTGATATATCATGACCTAATAGCCAAATATGATTTTACCTTTTTGTTTTGTAAATAAATTTTTTTTTAGTATTTATTATCAAACTAAATTACAGGGAGGTTACAGTTTCATACATTACACATTGGATACATTTCTTGTTCTGTTTGTTACCTCATCCCTCATTCCCCCTCCCCCTCCCCCTTTCCCTTCCCCCCCATGAGTTGTTCAGTTCATTTACACCAAACAGTTTTGCAAGTATTCCTTTTGTAGTTGTTTGTCTTTTTTTACCCTGTGTCTCTCGATTTTAGTATTTCCTTTCAATTTCCTAGTTCTAATGCCAATATACATGGTTTCCAGTATACTCAGATAAGATACAGAGATAGTGTAGGTACAACCACAGGAAGGGTATACAAGAACAACATCAATAATAGATGCTACAGTTACACATGGCATGTTGAAAGTAGTTATAACTGTGATATAACAATTGTTTCCATAACATAGAGTTCATTTCACTTAGCATCATCTATGTGTTCATAAAGGTACAGCTATTAGGCTCTTGTGATCCTCTGCTGTTACTTGCCTAAACCTGTGCTAATTATTACCAATAAGGGAGACCATAGAGTCCATGTTTCTTTGGGTCTGGCTCACTTCACTTAGTATAACTTTTTCCAAGTCCTTCCATTTCCTTACGAATGGGGCAATGTCATTCTTTTTGATAGAGGCATAAAATTCCATTGTGTATATGTACCACATTTTCCTGATCCATTCATCTACTGAGGGGCATCTGGGTTGGTTCCAAATTCTAGCTAGGACAAATTGCACTGTGACGAACATTGTTGTGCTGGTGGCTTTAGTGTGTTCTTGTTTGTGGTCTTTTGGGTAGATGCCCAAAAGTGGGGCTGCTGGGTCCTAGGGGATCTCTATGTTTAGCCTTCTGAGGAATATCCATACCGCTTTCCAGGGTGGCTGAACCAGTTTACATTCCCACCAGCAATGAAGTAGGGTTCCATTTTGGCCACATCCCCTCCAACAATTGTTATTATTAGTTTTCTTGATATAGGACATTATTACTGGGGTGAGATGGAATCTCAATGTTGTTTTGATTTGCATTTCTTTTATGGCCAGTGATGTAGAGCACTTTTTCATATGTCTCTAGGCCCTTCTCATTTCCTCATCAGAGAAGTCTCTTTGTAATTCTTTAGCCCACTTGATGAGGGGGCTATTGGTTCTTTGTGTTTTTGTTTTGGATGAGGGTAATTCTTTTAGTTCTGCATATATTTTAGATATGAGGCCTTTGCCCGTTAAATGGCCAGTAAAGATGTTCTCCCAATCTGTGGGCTTTCTGTTTATCTTGCGAGCTATGTTTTTTGCCCTGCAGAAGCTCTGCAGTTTGATGCTGTCCCATTTGTCCAACGTTTCTTTGATTTGTAGCCTTTTTGGGTCTTTGTTAAGGATGTTCCATCCTGTGCCAAGGAGCCCAAGTGTTTCTCCTACTCCTTCCTTTAGTGTTTTCAGGGTGTCTGTTTTGATTTCGAGGTCTTTGATCCATTTGGAATTGATTTTGGTGCAGGGTGATATATAAGGTTCTAGTTTTAGTTTGTTGCATGTGTTGAACCAGTTTTGCCAGCACCATTTGTTTCTTCCAAAGTATTGTTTTAGCTCCTTTATCAAAGTAGTTGTGTAGGTTCATTTCTGGGTCTTCAATTCTATTCCATTGGTCTTCAGGCCTGTTCCGGTGCCAATACTAAGCTGTTTTTATTACTATAGCTTTATAATACAGCTTGAAGTTTGGTATTATAATTCCTCCAGCACTGTTCTTTCTGCTTAGGATTGTTTTTGATATTCTGGGTCTTTTATTGTTCCATATGAATTTCTGCTGTTTTTTTTTTTTCTTTCTTTCTTTCTTTCTTTTTTTTTTTTTTTTTTTTTCTGGCAAGTCCTGGGGCTTGGACTCAGGGCCTGAGCACTGTCCCTGGCTTCTTTTTGCTCAAGGCTAGCACTCTGCCACTTGAGCCACAGCGCCACTTCTGGCCATTTTCTGCATATGTGGTGTTGGGGAATTGAACCCAAGGCCTCATGTATACAAGGCAAGCACTCTTGCCACTAGGCCATATCCCCAGCCCCCATATGAATTTCTGGATTGCTTCCTCTATTTCATTAAAAAATGGTGTTGGGATATTAATCTGTTGGGTTCAGCTGTGCCTTTAATGGGCCCACAGCTAACCTTGGCCTGTCCCTCCCCTTCCTGTCTTTAACAGGAAGAGAAGCCCCTGTTCCTGGGGCTAGCACATGTGCTATGCCAGAGGGGTACACCAAGGGCCCATCCTTGGGGGGCTGGACCTCTGCCCACAAAGGAAGTCTCCTGACATCACTTGAGGGACATTCCCTGGGACCAATCAGGGGCCCCTCTCTTGTGCCCGCCTTTGGGGTATATCTGGGGGGCTCCTTATTTGAATAAACAGAAGCCCTAGAGGTTTTCTCCAGGGGCCCACGCATCCGTGTCGTTCTTGGCGGTTTTGGGGCACCCTGCGACCACACGCCACCGAGACTACCTGTGGCCATCACTCCCACATGAGAGCGATAAAGGACCACCCAGGAAGGGGTGGACAAGCCCTTTTGACCCCAAGCGGAGGGGAAGTAGAGAGAGAGAGCCCAACATTAATTGGTATTGCATTGAATTTGTAGATAGCCTTTGGCAACATTGCCATTTTGATTATATTAATCCTCCCAATCCAGGAGCATGGGAGGTTTTTCCATTTCCTTCGTTCTGACTTAATTTCATTTTTCATGATTTTAAAATTCTCATCATAGAAGTCTTTCACTTCATTGGTTAAGGTTATTCCTAGGTTTTTTATGTTTTTTTAGGCTATTGCAAAAGGAGTTATTTTCCTGATTTCAGCCTCGGTCTTAGAGCTTCCTAGAACGTGTCTGGTAGTGAGCGTTCTCTTTCAATTTCTTTGAAGAGTTTGAGAAATACTGGTGTGAGTTCTGCTTTGAAGGCTTTGTAGAATTCTGTTGTGAATCCGTCTGGACCTGGGCTTTTCTTGGATGGGAGATCAGTTATTACCGTTTCTATTTCAATACTGCATATGGGTCTGTTTAGAAGGTTTAAATCTTCATGGTTGAGTTTGGGGATATTAATTTTTTCTAGGAAATCATCCATTTCTTCCAAGTTCTTGAATTTGTTCGCATAAAGGTTTGCAAAATAGTCCCTTATTATGTTCTGAATTTTGGTTGTTTCTGTGGTGATGTTACCTGTTTCATCTCTTATCTTGTTTATTTTAGTGTGCTGCCTCCATTATTTGGTCAGGTTTGCTAGGGGTCTGTCTATCTTGTTGATTTTCTCAAAGAACCAAATATTTGTTTTGTTGATTCTTTGATTTTTTTTTATCTCTAATTGATTTAATTCTGATTTGATTTTAATTATTTGCTTCCATCTACTGACTTGGGGTTTGGCTTGTTGTTCTCTTTCAAGGAAATTAAGGTGCTTCCTTAAATTATTGAGTTGGCGTTTCTCCAGTTTGTTGGCGTATGCATTCAGAGATATAAATTTTCCTCTGAGTACTGCCTTTGCTGTGTCCCAAAGTAGCTGGTACTTTGTGTCTTCATTTTGGTTGAATTCCATAAACATTTGAATTTCCGTTTTAATTTGTTCAATGACCCACTAATGGTTTAGCAGTGTTTAGTGTCCATGAATTGTAGGATTTTCTGTGGTGGCTGTTTGAATTGAGCTCTAATTTTATTCCATTGTGGTCTGAGAGAATGCAGGGAATGTTTTTGATACTTCTGAATTTGTAAAGATTTTCTTTATGCCCTAAGATGTGATCTATTTTGGAGAATGTTGCATGTGCCGCAGAGAAGAATGTTTATTCTGTTGTTGCTGGATGGAATATTCTGTAGATGGCGATTTAGTCTAGTTGGTCTATGCAATTATTGAGTTCTGTGGTTTCTTTGTTCAGTTTTTGGCATGTTGATCTGTCCAGAGGTGATAGTGGAGTGTTAAAGTCCCCAACTATCAATGTGTTTAGGTCTATGAATGTTTTCAGAGTCAGTGCTGTTTGTTTGATGAAGTTGGGTGCTCCTGTATTTGGTGTGTAGATATTTAGGATGGTTATATCTTCCTGTAGGAGAGATCCCTTTATTAGTATGTAGTAACCTTCTTTTTCTCTTCTTACCTTTTTTAATTTGAAGTCAATTTTGTCTGATACTAGGATTGCAACTCCGGCCTGCTTATGGGGCCATTTGCTTGATAGATTTGATTCCAGCCTTTCACTTTTAGAAGATGTTTACTTTTGCTGGATAGATGTGTCTCTTGGAGGCAGCAGAAAGATGGATCTTGATTTTTGATCCAACTTATGAGCCTATGTCGTTTGATTGGTGAATAATGTCCATTAATGTTGAGAGTTAGGATGGAAAGCTGATCATTTGTTCCTTTCATTATCCCTATCTTGTTAAAGGCTGTGTCTTCCCATTTGGTAATCTGATATTCTGATTTACTATTTAGGGTTCATTTCTCTGTCTGCATTGGGATCGTGATCATTTTCCCTGTATAGTACATTTTTGAGGATTTTCTGTAAAGCTGGTTTGCTGGAGATATATTGTTTCAGTTTTTCCTTACTGTGGAAGACTTTTATTTGACCTTTGGCTATGAATGAGAGTTTAGCTGGGTACAGTATTCTTGGTTGGTAGTTATTTTTATTTAGGGTTTGTCATACCTCATTCTAGGCTCTCCTTTTTTTCATGGTCTCTGCTGAGAAGTCTGGGGTTATTCTGATTGCTTTTCCTTTATATGCGATTGTTTTCTTCTCCCTAACAGCTTTAAGGATTCTTTCCTTGGACTCTACTGATCCTGTTTTGATCACAACGTGTTGGTGGGATGTCCTATTCTGGTCTGGTCGGTTTGGGGTTCTAAATGCTTCTTATATCTGTATAGGCCTATCCTTCTAGATATTTGGGAAGTTCTTGGCTAATATTCTGTAAAATAGGTTGCCTATTCCATTAACTTCCTTGTTCAGGTTTTCCTCAATACATATTATCCTTAAATTGGGCTTCCTGATTGTGTCTTGCATCTCCTGGAGTGATCTGTTTTGTCGATAGGATTGGTTTTGTATCAATTTTTGATCTTTCGCCATAGATTATAGGGAATCTTCAGCTCCTGAGATTCTATCCTCTGCTTCAGTTAGTCGGGACTGTAGGCTAGCTACTTGATTTCAAATCTCTTTTCCTTCTGAATGGACTTTCCTGATGTTCTCCAGGTCCTTACTATACTTACCTCTTAGGTCCTGCTTGCACTTCTTTACTTCATTGATTTGGTTTTGAGTGCTGTCTCTCAAATCTTTTAGCTGGGTATCTATCTTTTTGTTTGACTCTTGAAGTTCAATTATCTTTCTATTTGTGAAGGCCATGAAATTCTCCATTACTTTTTGCTTTGCCTCCTCATACTCTAGAATAGTTGACTGAAAAGATTCAAACTTTTCATTTAACATTCTTATCAGTAGACTTTGTAGAGCATTTTGAGGGTTCTCTTCTATGTCTTTGATTGACTGCTCTGCTTCCTGCTTGTTTTGAGTGGGAGATGATACTCCATTGTTTGCCATTTTTCTTGTGTTTCTTCTGCCCATTTGGATTGGTAATGCCAATCTACAAGCACTTGTGAGCACCGTTTAAGACCCAAACCAGACCTTACCAAGCTCTGTTGTGTAAATCTTAGAAATTCACAATTATATACAAATATATATATAAAGTATATAAAGTTAGATAAAGTATATAAGTATTAAAGTATATAAAGTTAGATTTGGTGTTCCTAAAGAATACAATTTTGATATAACAACCACTCCTGAGCCCTGTATTCAGTAGTTATTTATTTAGTGTTACACCCCTATGAGCAATTTTTGTTCTTATATTAAGTTCTTTTTGGACTGTATTTCTTTGTCTTTGAACCCCTTTGATTCACTCTGTTTGAGCAGAGATACCCTCTATCCAATCACCAGGGGTCAATGGAATCTGGAGGTCCTGGAAGTAGGTCAGGAGGGTAAGTTAGAGATAGTAAAGAGAATAGAGTAAAGTCTATGGGGGGTGATGATTTGGGTTAGTTTCAGTGTTGTGGAAATGTGTAGAAGAGTAGAATCAGTAGAAAGAACAAGGTTAAAATGATAGTCAATGGAGTGTTAGCAGAAAAAGGTAGAGATGTTATTCATAGGAAAGTAAAAATTTAAAGTAAAAGAATGTGAAGAGAGAAATAAAGAAAATATACTGGAAGACAAATTCACAAAACAGACAAAACTTATTTAAAAAAAAGAAAAAAAAAACAGTAAAATGAACAAGAACAACAACAAAAAACTTGATATAACAAACAGGTATAAATGGAGAACCGAAAAACCAGTGATGTTTCAGAAATGGAAAAGAAAAAAAAAGCTTAAAAAATGTTTTGAAAAAAAAAAATGAAGTCTTCCTTGTTTTGGTGGGCTTTCTCCAGTCTCTGGTTTCCTTGCGATGGTCTGCAGTCTATTTTGCTGCTTGGCTGGTTTGATTTGCTTTCAGTTTGCAGGGGGTGGATCTGTTCTGACCGTCCTCTCCTGTTAGTGAAATCCTGGGGCTCTGTGGTTCACACAGCTTGCAGGTAGGCCTTGGGCGTCCACTGTAGGTGGGGCACAAGAGCAGACTTGGGAACTGTGGCTCCTCCCGTCTGCTGTGGGGCCACTGCCTTTAACGCCTGGCTTTGAATAGACTGTGGACTCAGCAGGGTGGGGTGCCTCTGGCCTGGTTTACCTGGCTGAGAGTCGCTTGCCTGGGGGAGGTTCCTCCCTCCTGGGCGGGGTGGCCTCCTGGGCGGAGCTGGCTATGGAATTCAGCTCTGTTTCGGGCTGGGAATTGGGCTTCCTCTGTGACAGGACCATTTATCTGTCTCGGGAACTGTTTGTTCTCCCATCTGCTTGCTCTGTGCCGCCGGTAGCTGCTAGCCGCTTTCAGTTTTAATTTAGAAATTCCGGTGGGGAGGGCCAGCACCTCTGGCTGAGTTTACCTGAGTGTGTGAGCTGTAGCCCAGAACAAGCCTCCCGCCAGAGCAGGGGGCGTTCTCCTGGGCGGAGCTGGCTCTCACTGATTGGTCCCTCTTGCCCTTTTCAAAGATGGCCGCTTTGTCCTCGTTTCCCCAGGCCCGCTTTAGTTCCAGTCTGGTCTGGCCCTATGCCAGTGTCAAAGCTGGCACTTGCTCTGGCGGTGGGGGAAGGGAAACTTTCAAGGAGCTGCTCTGTGGGCGCAAGTGAGAATGTCTTTCTTGGGGTGCTCATGCTTTCTCTGAGATTTCTGTCCGTCCATGATCAGCCTGCGATCCGTGTGTGTCTGCCGCTGCCTGGAGGATTCCCCCTGCTTGCCACTGGTGTGGTTTAGGTGCGTGGAGTGCAGGGCGCTGTGCCAGCGCTGGCACTGGCGTGTGGTGGATCACCACCCAGAGCTCAAATCTGTGTTTTCAGGCCAGCAAAGTTGATTTTTCCTTCCTGGCCAGAATCTCTATACTGTTATAACTTGAGCTGTCTTTCTAGGAGTAAAAGTTTCTCTGGGATGGGAAAACTGCGATGTTGGAGGGACCTCAGCTAGGGCTCTGCTGCTCCTCCGCTGTCTTCCCGGAAGTCCTATTTCATATAATTTGAATAACACATTTTATCATATGTATTACGTTTGTTTTTTAATCCTCCTCCATTTTCCAATATTCCTTGAGGCAGATATCCATTCAGTTCAATGCCACTGCCTCAATGGTCACGTTTTCACTTCTGTCCTACTTGTTAATAGAATTCATTTTGAAAATCTCAAGTTGAAATTTGATGGGGAGCCAGATGCCAATTCAAATTCCTGCTTCCTCTCATTTGTTCACTTCATGTAGAATTTAAACTGAGGACAATGCTCCTTTTCTGCTACATAAGGTGATATATTCATTGTTTGAAAATTTGAGAAAAGTTCCTATTTCACTGGAGCAGGAGTAGAGTGAACAGACAAGTATGGTCTTTAAATTGCAAAACTTACTATACTAATCTATCACAGATTATTTTGGGCCTATCTTCTAAACCTTGAAAATAAAGTATTACAATACATTTATTTACACTTCTGAAGTTTTCACATATATTCTATTTTAAATGCAGAACTGATTCATAAAAAAGGGTTTACAGTGTCAGAAAGATACAAGACTAAAAAAAACAGCTCAGCTTTCAATGTGGTTTGATGTGAGAGACTCTGTGTCTGGTTCTGTGCTTTGCAGAGGTGATGAGATGATTAAAATTACCATCTGATGGGAGTGGTTTTGTTCTCCCTCAGTTAGAAAAGTTAAGTAATTCTACAATCCTAGCTATTCTGGAGGGTAAGGTCTGAGGGCAGCAGTTCAAAGCTAGCTCAAGAAAGAAGCCAAATTGTGAGACACTTATCTCCAATTAACCACCAAAAGGCCAGAAGTGAAGGTATGGCTTACTGGTAGAGCATCTGTCTTGAGTAAAATAACTAAGGTACAATGCCCTGGCATACACAAAAAAGTGAATATTAGCTGTGCAAAATAAAAATGATAATGATGTCCATTTCAGC
Organism: Perognathus longimembris pacificus; assembly: GCF_023159225.1. Taxonomy (NCBI): domain Eukaryota; kingdom Metazoa; phylum Chordata; class Mammalia; order Rodentia; family Heteromyidae; genus Perognathus; species Perognathus longimembris. Next base: position 79,438,636 of record NC_063162.1, read on the forward strand.
TCCACTCATCCTGGGGTTTGTAGGAGTTTCACATACAATCTAGCAAGAGTCTGGTTATCACTCTTAGTCTTGTTTAAGATTTGGTAATTTGATTAAGAAGACAATTGCTCAATTGTCCAGTTGTATGAAAGTTTGAAACTTATGAATAGGTTTTCTCTTATATAAACTTAAAAACTTAAAACAAGGTTCATAATTAATTGAGATGATGCTGATAACTATTATCTTGTTAAATTACAAGGTGGGAGCTAGTAGGCTTGAAGAATGTGCTGATATTTATGCTATTAAATATATAAATATGCTTTTAAATATGCTAGTTTGGTGAAATCAAAGCAATTGACTACCAAATTTCTATCCAGTTGGTCTGTGGTGTCTACCCCTTCAACTTTTCTTTCTTTTCTCCCTTCCCTCTTCCTCCCTCCTCCTTCCTTCCTTCCTTCCTTCCTTCCTTCCTTCCTTCCTTCCTTCCTTCCTTCCTTCCTCTCTTCTTTCCATCTCTCTCTTGTCTGCTTGTTAGTGAGGTTTAGTTAAAATCCATTTAAAAAGTTGCAGCTGGAAGAACCCAGTTTTAATATTCCAATGAAAGTTCCACAGCTAGAAAATCACTCCAAGTAAGTCATAATAGTATAGAGATTCCGGCCAGAAAGGGAAAATCTAGGCAGCAGGCTTGAGAAAACAGGTTGGACTTCTGGGCAGCAGCTGCGTAGCTGCCTGCTGCCACTTTACTAGAGTGCGTGGCTTTCCACTCACCTACAGAGCGCATCAGTGACGAGGAGAGAAATCCTCTAGGCTGGTGGCAGACAGACACAGATTGCAAGAAGATCGTGGATGGTCTGAAAATCCAGAGAAAGCGTGAGTACCCCACAAAAGACATTCTCACTCTCACTCACACCCACAGAACAGCAATTGGAAGGTAACCCTTCCCAGCTACCAGAGGAAAATGCCATCTTTGACTCTGGCATAGACCTGGCAGAGCAGACAGGAAATAAAGTGGGCCAGGAAAAAGTGAGGATGAAGGGGCTATCTTTCGAAAGGGGAAAGGAATCTGATCAGTAAAAGCCAGCACTGCCCAGGGGAAGGTCTCCACACCCAGGTAGAAGGAACTTCCTGGGGTGCTAGGCTTTCAGCCTCAGGTAAACACAGCCAGAAGTGGCTCTGCCCTTCTGCACATCTGCAGCTTGGCAGGCTGCAGGAGTTTCTAAAATAAAAAGTGGAGAGCAACTACTGGCGGGACAAAAGAGCACCTCAGCAAACAGACTGGGAGAAGCCACAGTCCCCATACAGACTGATTGGCATCTCCCAGCTACAGAGAACACCCAACTCCTACCCTCAAGACACAGGCACTACACGGTGCTAGAAATAAACTATCCAAGGATGAGGGTCTCAGCAGACCTGCTCCCCGCAAACTGTAAGTTACTTAAACCAGCCAGGCAGCAGTAAAATAGACCACCGCAAGGAAACCAAAGGCCACATTCAGACTGGAAAGAGGACACAGGACAGACACAAGACCACCCAAAGGAAGACTTCTTTTTAACAATTATAACTTTTCAAATTTTGTGTAATTTTTCATTGTCATATTTTTATTTCTTTCTATTTTTAAATATTTTTAAAGTGTTAATCTTAAATTTTCATTTTTTAACTTAGTTCTCATATCCCCCCTTTTTCTTCTTTCTTTTCCTTCTCTCACTCTCTCTACTTTTATATTTTCCAATTTGTATTCTTTTTTATTTCATTTGTAACAGATACTTCACTGTTTAAAACTCTTCTCCTTTTTCTTTCTCATCCTTAGTGATAAACACAGAAAACAACAGCATTAAATAGGCTTAATTCCCCATCGCATACAGAAAAAATTCAGCCCCTGGATACCAGAAATCACTACCTTTCAAGCTTACTACCCTCAAATTTAGCAGAGTTCTATACCTACATAGTTCATTTGTTTGTTTGTTTCTTATTTATTTTTTAAGATTTTTTATTGCCTTTTGGATTATTACCTTTTTGTATTTACTGTTGTTCTATTGTTATTTATTGTTATACTATTGTTTTTTCTTACTTTTTTTCCTCTTTTCCATTTTTTTCATTTCTCTGAAGTTAAATCAAAAGAGTGAGGCTGAAATCAGGAAAGCAACTCCTTTTGCAATAGCCTCAAAAACAACAACAAAAAATATGTAGGATTAACTTTAACCAAAGAAGTGAAAGACCTCTATGGTGAGAATTTTGAAAACCTGGAAAAGGAAATTAAAGCAGAACTAAGGAAATGCAAAAACCTCCCATGCTCCTTGGGAGCATTAACATTGGGAGGATTAACATTGTCAAAGGCTATCTATAAGTTCAATGTAATACCCATCAACATCACAATACCATTCTTTCATGAAATAGAGGAAGCAATCCAAAAATTCATATGGAACAATTAAAGACCCTGAATAGCAAAAACAATCGGAAGTATAAAGAACAGTACTGGAGGAATTTCAATACCAAACTTCAAACTCTAATACAAAACTAGAGTCATAAAAACAGCTTGGTATTGGCACAAGAAGAGGCCTGAGGACCAATGGTACAGAACTGAAGACACAGAAATGAACCCGCAGACAAATGGCTACATTATCTTTGATAAAGGAGCTAAAAAAAATAGGATGGAAGAAAGGCAGCCTCTTTAACAAATGATGCAGGTATGGCCAGAAGTGACGCTGTGGCTCAAGTGGCAGAGTGCTTGCCTTGAGCAAAAAGAAGCCAGGGACAGTGCTCAGGCCCAGAGTCCAAGCCCCAGGACTGGCCAAAAAAACAAAAAACAAAAAAAAAAACAAAAAACAAATGATGCTGGTAAGATTGTTTTTGATACCTCTACAAACTAAAACTTATATCCTCATATATCTCCTTCCACCAGATTCAATTCGAAATGGATCAAAGACCTTGAGGTAAAAGCAGATACCACAAAAACACTAGGAGATATACTTGGGCTCCTTGGCACAGGACAAAACTTTCTTAATAAAGGGTCAGAAACACAAGAAATCAAAGAAAGGTTGGACAAATGGGATTGCATCAAGCTGCTGAGCTTCTGCATGGCAAAGAACATAGCTTGCAAGATAAATAGAAAACCCACAGAATGGGAGGAGATCTTCACCGGCCATACAACAGACAAAGACCTTATTTATAATATACATAGAACTCAAAAAATTAAATTCCTTCAAAACAAATCCTCAAAGAACCAACTGCCCCCTCAACAAATGAGCTAAAGATCTAAAAAGAGACTTCTCTGAAGAGGAAATGAGAATGGCCAAGAGACACATGAAGAAGTGCTCAACATCACTGGCTATAAAAGAAATGCAAGTGAAAACATTGTTATTCCACCTCACCTCAGTAAGGATGTCCATTATCAAGAAAACTAATAATAATAGACGCTTGAGGGGATGTGGCCAAAAGGAAACCCTACTGCACTGTTGGTAGGAATGCAAACTTGTTCAACCACTCTGGAAAGCAGTATGGAGGTTCCTCAGAAGGCTAAAGATAGAACTCCTTTATGAACCAGTAGCCCCACTTTTGGTCATCTACCCAAAAGATTACAAGCAAGACCACACTAAAGCCACCAGCGAAAATATGTTCATGGAAGCACAATTTGTCATCGCTAAAATATGGAACCAACTCAGAGGCCCCTCTGTAGATAAGTGAATCAAGAAAATGTGGTACATATACAAAATGGAATTCTATGCATCTTTCAGAAAGAATTACTTTGTCCCATTCAAAAGGAAATGGAATTCCTTCACTGGTGCAGGTAATTCTATTTGTTGGACCATATCTCCAGTCCAGTATCTTGCTGGTTAATTGGGGATGTACTTGCACAGGTTTTTCTTTCTTGGCTGGTATTGAACCATAGACCTCTAGATATCAGTCTTCTAGTAACTAGAGTTATAGGTGTGATCCACAGGTTACCAGCCCTATTAATTTCTTTTAAAGAAATATTTTGTAATGTTGTTAATAGTTGATGTCACTACTGTATCAAGCCCAGCAATGATCTGTTTTAACAGAAATAATTTACTCTCATTCTGAGAGAGAAAAAATGGAAATGGTTAACTGAGTGAGGAGAATTTCTATTTAAGAAGAAAGAAGAAAATTGGAATCAGTATGTTCAATCAAAGTGGATCAACAATTCATCTCCTAGTTCAGAAATTACTTTATATATTTTCAGTACATGAACTATTCCTATCCTAAAATAAAGTGTATAAATGAAGACTTCTGTCATATCAAATGTACATTAGATTTTATACAGAACAAACTTCTCAGCAGTGAACTCAGGGTTAAATGACCATTTTCTCTTGTGTACCAACCACATGTATTCCACACACAGTCTCCAGCTAGTAAATAGACAATGATAGTTCTTTAAACTCTTAGAGGAGAATTTTATAGTCTCATCCCAATTTGAGACAGAACACACACGATGTGTGCTTGGTAGCCTTTGAATTATAACTCACAACAAAGTTGTCATGATCTGTTTAACCCTCCCTGGACCAATGTTAACAACCCATAGTAGATAAACACAGGAGATAGAAACACATTTGAAAAGCAAACTTTGAAAAGCAGAAATGATCCTTGGGACTCAGTTCTCTGGAAAGGGAGATCAAAATGGCACTCTGTGTATCAAAGGAAAGGAAGAGATGAAATTGCCAATCACATGGAGCCACCCAGTTGGGTATTTGCCTTGCATTTATTACCCCACTGCTTTGCAAATGTCAGACTGCAGGGTCATGGATCCGGTTTCAGATAATTCATCAGTATGTCCATGCACAGAGTATTAGAAAGTGATTAACAATATTTTCTGCGTTCATTTCAGCTGCATCCCTTTATTAAGCTGTGTTATAGTTCCTGGGGGTTTTGCCTTCTTAATCTGTCCTTTTTCAACAAAATTAAAATTTCAGAGAAGAAAAGATACACAATCAGGCAATTCCAGACCTATAACATCAAGTAGATAACTTCTGCTAAAGCCTTATTTTAGAAACAACTTGTGAAGACAAAGAATATTTTATTTACACACAGTGTATATATGTGCGATACAGACCCACACTCATAACTGTAGGCAGCTATTTTTGTCTTAGGACACATGCACATACACACACATACACATTCAAAACTTTCTCTGTACACACATGTATTTGTATTTCGTCTAGTATACTGATGTGAAGAAGAAAGAATTAGGGTATATTGTAAATTTATAAACAATATGTCACATTCTTTGATGATGCATTTAAGGGAGTCCAAAGACAAAGAAACAAAGCCAAAAATAAATAAAACAGATAAATGTGTCTAGAGAAAGTATGGTACACTAATGGAGTAACTCTTTTGAACAACTAACTTATAACTTAATAAAATTGATGCCAGAAAGCGGACGCATGTTTTGTTATAAGGGGGTTGGAGATCAAGGAGAAGGGGGTACAGATAAATGGAGAGAAATAGGTAGATGGATATAGTCATAATATTCAATGCACATATGTGCAAATGAAACCAGGTAACTTGAGTTGATATTGGGTTGATATTGGGTTGATGGAGAGAATGAGGAAAGGAGTAATATTGATCAAGGTACATTGTACTGACAAAATGACATGTTGAATTAAAATCTCTTTGTACAACTCCTTAAAGAGAATTAATGAAATAAAATAATGAATAGATACTATTAATAAAAGTTCGTTAACACTGTCCTCCACTCATATTCTAATTTCCAGGAAGGAAAGAAGGCCCAAGAGAGGAGACAAGTCAATATACCATGAATAGCTGTTTAGAACATATTCTTCATGATCTTCCCAGTGTTCTAGACTGTTCACCAGGTCCCTTGAATTTATCCTATTGGTTGAGGAGTTATAATTTTGAGCCAAAGGGCCTTAGTCTACTTATTGGAGAAAAATGGGCAAAGAAATATGTTAGAGAGTTCAACTAAAATGTATATTTCTTCCTATTTGTTTAGTTAAAATTTTAAATCATAGTGGCATGGGAGACAAAGATGTGCAAATATGCTTTAAAGTCTCCCTCCCTCCTTTCCCTATCTATTTTTACTATTTTACCAGCACTTAATGTTGAACAAATTCAAACATGGAAATACTAAAGAACAATAAAATGATCATGTGTACTCATCTATATTCAACAATTGTGGGTCTTTTGTAATAATTGCTCTTTGTATGTGTTTCTGTCAAACAATGTCATCTATTTCTAATGAAAAAGGGGGTTCAGACTCCTTAGAATTTTCCTATCCCATGGATCTAGTTAAACTTTATATATCATATAACATCTTGTTATTAGATTGCTTCTACTATACTTCTTTTAGTGTAGTCACCCTATACTTCTTAATCACAAGCTATTGTAGAACTCTCTGCACCTTAGGTCTATCCAAGTGTTTTCCCCAAAGGATCTTTCCCTTGCTCCTCTATCTTGATGGCTTTTGGTTTATTGTTGCCAATCCTGGGGCTTCAACTCAGGACCTTGACACTGTTCCTGAGCTTTTTTGCTCAACGTGAGGGCTCTAAAACTTGAGTATAGCTCCACTTCCAGCTTTTTTTGTAGTTTATTGGAGATAAGACCTTCACAAACTCTTTCCTGAACTGGCTTTGACTTGTGATCCTAAGATCTCAGCCTCCTGAGTAGTGTCCTTGATAGCTTTTAAGTGTGTTTAACCTACATCATTGGTTGATGAAGATTTAAGTACTAGACAGAGATGCCTCATAGGAATTCTGTGCACATATTGCATGCATTTGGAAGATTTTAATAAACACCTGTTTTTCTTAAGTCAGACTAAGAAAACATACCATGACTCATCTGTGAGTCACAATTCTTGGTGACTTTCAGAAAACATCTGAATAGCACTAACAGTTATTGCACTCCCTACTTGAAAGGAAGGCTTAACAGCAGCCATCTGGGAAAAAGAAGAGAAACATCAAATTTGCTTCTTCCATTGCCAATTTGGTCCTCTGTGGTCCTACTTTGACTAGCCCAAGCAAGACAGGTCATGGTCATTTGCACATAGTGTGATCTGCCAAGGTTTCTGCATCTTAGAGGTAGGACAGGTTTCAAAACGGTAGCCAGATTTTAAACTGCTGAGTCCTAACTCCTTCAGCTACAGGAGAATCTTAACTCTAGAATGATTGAGAGAGAACCTTCTGGAAGCTTTTGATAAAATCAAGTTTCCTCTTAGTAGCCATGATGACACCAGCGTAACTGTTGTGTCTAACAGGCCACCAGGTGAGGCAGGTGTCCAGGGTTCAAGGATCCTTGTTGGAAACCAGAAGCTTAAGGGTACATATTCTTATCCGAGAATTCTCTGAGCATCATCTCTTAAAGCATTTTTCTCTCTTAACATTGAGAATAAGTCAGAAAGGAAAGAAGCTCAGAAATTTGTTCAAAGACCTGTACTTGAGTTTATGAGTTTCTACTCTATATTTGACTTTCTACTTTAGTCTGTACACTCACCTGCTAAATGGAAATGCTAATACTGGATTATCTCATAGGTTTAATCAAGATCAACCAATGTATTGTATGTAAGATGGTTTATAAACTGCAAACACCAAAATTGTTTAAATATCACTGAGGTACTAGCCTCTAAAGCACAAACCCCTGTGGAAACAAACCTGGGGGAAAGACAGAGGACACATTCATTGGGAGAACAGTGTGAGAAGAATATAAAATTAAGCTTTACTTATTTCCCAATGGAAGTGATATAAAATATTAATTAAAGTCAAGAAAAGTAAAGAAAAGGAAGAAGGGGGAAACATTTAAATAACCCTTGGTTAAAGCAGTTAGCAAAGACATTCTTCTCACTACAAAAATTATTCCCTGTATGGAAAGTAGATTCAACTAAAAAAATACATGAAGTCTAGTAACAGGCATTCAAGACATGCCTTTTGCTTTCTAAAATGATGCAAAGCGAGGTCTTAGTACAGTGGAGGCTCAGATTTCGTTACTCTAAACTTCACCATACTTTCCATTACATTTTTCTAATGAAAGCCAAGTAGCTAGTAGAGAATTAACATTGAAAAATACTCCATTGATACGTATTTTTTCTATGGTTTTAGAAGAATAGAAGATATTAGTTCTCTTGGCCACAAGTTCATTTGCATTTTAGACCCTTAGGAGGAGTACCACAAGTGAAGCCTAGTTACTCGCCTTTACATGCCAAGTAAAGGGAAAAAAAATCATTACATGGCAGCCCCTAGGAGGCAGCCCCTAGAAGACAGCCCTTCAAAGCATCTCCACATGACTTGGGAGGAGAATTCTGTACAGACACTTGCTTTAGGTTAAATAGGGAAGACTGGCATGAGGAGGGTGTAGTTAAAACAGCCTCAGGTCACAGGTATGTTCAGAGGTGGTCAGAGGTGATGTCAAGTAGTCAAATTGTCTACTGTCTCAGGACTGGTCAGTGGGGCCTTGCTATAATAAGAATCATTGACATTTTGTCAAGAATGATGGTCAGTTCTTCCTGGATTCCAACATGGCTAAAAAGTGATTGCAGGAGAGATTGGTTCATTATTAAGAGCATAGATACAAAGTGGAGGATTCTGGGATGCAAATATTTGTCCTGCTCCAGTATGTTTGTGGACTCAAGAGCAAAGCAAATACTTCTCAGTACACCGCTCTTAAAATTACATGAAATATAAAAAAGACCCAAAGGGAAATCTAGATGCCAATTATATTTACTGTTTCTTAAGCAGCTATGATATTTCATAAGCATGTGGAATTACTTACCTTACCTGTCCCCTTACCCCAACTTAAACATTTTTCTTTTTAAATGTGCTGGTCCTGGAACTTGAGCTTTGGGCCTGGGCGCTGTCCTTGAGCTTTTATGATTCAGGCTATCACTCTATCACTTGATCCACAGTTCCACTTCTAGCTTTGGTTGGTTAATTTGAATTAAGAGTTTCACAGACTGGGCTTTCTTGCCAAGACTGGCTACAAACTGGCACCCTTAGACCTTAGTGTCTTGACTAGTTAGGATTATAGGTGTGAGTCACTGGCACCCGGCCAAGTTCAATTTTTACAATGTATTGAAAAATGTTGAACATGTTTTTTCATTAAGATATTTTTCAATTTCACTCTGAGCTTCACTCTTCCAAGACTGACAAGGTCATAAAAGCTGGTATTCATTGTCTTTAATTTATCATTCATGCTCTGAATATTCCTCTGTATAAATTAAAGACAATGAATACCAGCTTTTATAGAGGATGATTGGAGCAGGCAAACCACTCTAAAATTTATTCTTATGTAATATACAGCATATCTTTGTCACTAAAAATATTGAAGTACCTCAGCCAGGGGTTATTCTACTAACTTGTTCCATGTGCTAAAGCATGGACAAAAATTTCATATGGAAGAAAATATTTCTTCATGGGTAGGATCATGACAATGTTTATTGACTATTTCTATGGTTTGACATTTAATAACCAAAGAGAGATATTAAGAAGAGGGTATAAGCATAACACAACTGTGATATTTGGATGCGATTAAGGGAGGTAATTAAGGTGAAACTTGTAACAGTGGATCTGAGTTGTAACACTTAAGTATTAACCATTTGATGAGTCCAAGTCAAAAAGAGAACTTAAACCCTAGCTTCCCAACCAGTTCACTAAATATGTTACCTGTGAATTTATGGTAACTAAATATCCTTGATCTATGTGTCTTGTGGGAGAAGAACTCAGGCAAGATGTGAACATTGTAAAGGTGAATGAAATTCCTTAGAAAAAAATATGGTAGAGAAAGAGGACACATGGAACAAATATGCCTTGCAAAAGACAGCACTTCTGTGAAGCTCAGCCATTTCCACTGTCTTCTGTTTATAAAACTTGGCCTTGGGTTAAATGGTGAGAATTACAGTCTTTTGAAGATAGCTTTCTGATGGATGGCTCTCCTTTCTGTTTCCTGTAAGGTTGTGACTTCAAAGATTTAGTGTCCTATCCTTATTTCTTTATTCTTTTGTCCTTCTTAACTTTCTCATTCTTTTGTAGTCCCTGCCCACATTTAGTTTTCAGGCAGATTTTCTTTTATCAGTTTATCTTGTCACTTGCAAGCTGCATAGGCCTGAAATTCTCTGGTTCCCCAATGAGGCCATTGGGATCCAATGGGAATTGGGATCCAATGGGACCTGATCCAATGGGAATGTCATTTTAAGAAGAGAACAGGTTTGAACCAGGACAGTCTCTTCATGTAATGAATGTGCTGTGTCATCATCAGACTTCACAAAATCCCCACCATCAAAGAATGACTTCACCAGCTGTAGCTGGGTTGGAGTTCTGAGCCTTCAGAATACTGTGCTAATTGAATCTTTCCTCTTTAAAAATTACTCAATCTGTGATAATTACTGATAGCAATAGGAATGAACTAAGGCAGCTACTTCTACATTTAGCTTCTATGCCTTATCAAACATTGCATCCTGAAATGACACTACAGATGATGGCAGAAGTAAAAGCCATAAGAAATGAGGATGGAAGAAAGAATAAGTGAAAAAAAAAGAGAGACTTCAGGAAATACCATAATTACAAACAAAAAACCCCACAAAGACCTCTAGATAATTAAATATCAAAATCCCCAAATCAATAACTTAGAGCTTGTCTAAACAAAAGTTAATCCAATTTGGTACCTGTGCCCTTTCTAATAGAAAAATTATGTTTCAGTGTAACATTTCAAAATAGTAGTTTCAAAGCTTTCAGCAAGTCAGCATCAGTTGAAGACAATAACTGAGTAACACTTTAGGTTTAGCTTTGTTTTATTTATGAAATATCTCATCAAGAAATTCCTTCTGAAAAAGCTACTTAGGGAAGAATCAATAGACAAGGCAAGGTACGCAGAATCATGGTGCCTGTAATCTATTTAAGAAAATGGGAAACAAAAAGAACCAAGAAGCTCTTTCAACACAAAGGAAAAAAGTCAGGCATTTTCTCTAGAAATTTTTTAATCAGTGGATAGCCTGTTGGGGAAACCTGAAGGAGGCACCATTTACAGGAGGAGATTTATTGAGCCAGGCGCTGCTGTGTGTGTGTAGGCGCTAATGAAGATGCTAAGGGAAACGAATGAACTTCAGGAGCCCAAAGGAGAGCTCATTTCAGATAAGAAACAGTTCTATTAAATGCAGAAAATGAAAAATAACAGTGAGCAGGGATAATACTGTAACTTTTTCAAAAATTTAGAGCTGATAATAGTTAGAAGTTAAGTCAATTGAGTATCCAAGCTGGAGGTTGACTATAAGTAATCAAAGTTTATGTAAGTGGAATATTTCAGAGGGCTAAGTGGTAGGTTCATATCTGTGATAAAAGGAATAGAAATGCTGAGATCAAGCCAAGTTCTCTTGGCTCATGGAAATGGCTATTCATGTGGATGAGATCTGAGGGTTGTGGTTCAAAACCAGTCCAGGCAGAAAATTCCAGTCTGTGAGATTCTTATCTCCATTTAGCCAGCAAAATGCCAAAAGTTGGTATGTGGCTCAAGTAATAGAGTGCCAGCCCTAAGCAAAGAATCCAAGGCAGAGTGAATGGGAGGCCATAATTTCAGGCCCCTGTGCTAGAACAGAATGAATGAATGAGTAAAATAATATGAATGTCAAGTTCAGAAAACCATTGCTTCTAGGATCCTACCCAAGACTCGTGCAAAATATTAAAGACTACAAATACCTGAATTTTTACAGATGTTTTGTTCTTGTTTTATAGAATTTTAGCCAGTATGTGTGTGTGTGTGTGTGTGTGTGTGTGTGTGTGTGTGTGTTTCTGAAGCCCAATAGTGATTACCTTTTTTAGCTGAATGGTAAGGATCTTGACCTTTTAATTTACTGTTTATTCAGCTAATCTTCCTTTATTTTTCAAATTTAGTAGTCTGGCCAAGCATGCTACAGATAACGTTCTTGGGTGTGCCTGTTTTATAATTAAGATAATTTCTCTTTGGCAATGTCCCTAATTAAATCATTGGAGAGGTAGTCACTAGGAGCTCCTTGTGTGGTCTGGAAATGCTTCTTCCCTTTAGCTGCATTCAAAGCTGGGACTAGGGATGCTGAAGCAGGATTTGAAAGGGATTCACACTGACTCCCAGCCCACCGCTGGTTGTGTTGGTTAATAGGGTACTCTGCCTGAGAGAGGTAAGGGGAAATTATTTTCCTAGGGGAGCTTGGTTTCAATTAATGTCAGAATTGACAACATAATTACTGAGCTCTAGGGGGGGACATCATTTGTTGAATTATTTCTTAGGAGTAAATACCCAGGAGTTGTATGAGTGGGTCAAAGATTAATAAATTTCTTTTAGCTCTTGAAATGCATTCCCATTATGTTTTCCAAAATTGTACTCATTTACAATGTTTCCTGTGAAGGCATTAGTGTGATTCTCTGTGTCTCATTTTGGATGAAGTCCTAACATATATTTAGATTTATGTTAATTTAATAGGGGTAAAATTAATTTCATTGTTGCTTAAATTTCTGTGCTTTTATTACAAATGTTATTGGACATTTTCCACGTGTTTCTTTATTGTTCTGATTACCTAATTTCTGATAGTTTCATTCATAATAACCCATCTATCAGTTGGAATGCTGGTTGGTAATTTTCTTAAAATTTTAGAATCATTATTGTCCTGTGAAAAATATACTAATTGCAAAACAGCAAATATGAATACAGAGCATACGTAAAAGGTATGATGCTATCACTAGACAGAGGCCCAATAATGATTTTTAGGTGGATTAGGGTCACTGACACATTTGCCTTCTCTTCAGTTAGAATTTATGATAGAAGAACAGGTATTAGGATGGCATCTTTTTGAAGTAGTGCATCCTACGGACTCAGTAAGCAGTGGAAAATTGTGTTGTAAATGTTACAAGACTTTGTCCAATTATTGTGTGTGTGTGTGTGTGTGTGTGTGTGTGTGTGTGTGTATGAATATTGGGCTTGAACTTAGGGATGGGTTCTATTCCTTCACTTTTTACCTTAAAGCTGGTTCTCTACCACTTGAGCCATAGCCCCAGTTCTGGCTCTTTGGGTGGTTAATTGGAGATGAGTCTCACATATTTTCTTGCCCCAGCTGGCTTCATACCATGATCCTCAGAAGTCAGCCTTTTGAATAGTTAGGATTACAGGTGTGAGCAATTGGTCCCTGACCTGTTCATTTTTGTGTTATGTACATGGAATTTTTTCTATAGAAAAGTTTATTTTTATTGTAAAATGTGTCAAAGCCATTCTGAATTGAGGTTAGGAATGATGATGGCTTAAAAATCTGTAGAATAGAGACTCGGCTGAGTGGTGTGAAGGGCGCACTAGGGCAGAGGCGGGCTCTTGGCACTGTGGCAAGGGAAAGTGACAATCTGCCTTTCGTTGCCAGCCGGGGACGAGGACACGGCACCGCTCCCACCCAGCCGCCCATGATCGCTAGGTGGCCAAGATGTCAGCCGCCGGCGCCGGAGGCCTGCGGGCCACCTACCACCGGGTCCTCGATAAAGTGGAGCTGATGCTGCCAGAGAAACTGAGGCCTTTGTACAACCACCCGGCAGGTCCCCGGACAGTTTTTTTCTGGGCTCCAATTATGAAATGGGGGTTGGTGTTGGCTGGATTGGCTGACATGGCTAGACCTGCAGATAAACTCAGCACAGCTCAGTCCAGTGTTTTGATGGCTACAGGATTTATTTGGTCAAGATCTTCACTTGTAATTATACCTAAAAATTGGAGTCTGTTTGCCATTAATTTGTTCGTGGGGACAGCAGGAGCCTCTCAGCTCTTTAGAATTTGGAGATATAACCAATAACTGAAATCTAAAGAAATCAATTAAAAGAGTTCCTGATCACCTACAACCTAGATATGGACATAACCACTGGGACCTAGCTTATTACTGATAAGGTGATATTAACCGTGCTAACATTTGGAAGGCACCAGAGAAAAAATAATTAACTGTAACTATAGACTAGTGCTTAATTCCACAGAAAAATAAAGCAAACGTTTAATAACAGTCTCTCTTTACATATAACTTTAAAGGAACCTATCTGTGGATATCATGGTTATCAGTTAAAAATTTTTTCTACCATTTGTCCTTAATAAATCATACTTGATCATTCAAAAACAATCTGTAGAATAATTGTACATTTGCATTCCACTGACATCTGACACAGCCATTTGGAAAAGTGTGATCAAAAGTGCCATTGCCATATTTAAGCAAGAGCTTTAAGACATTGTGTGGTTCAATCATGTCATTTCTCTTTCTATGATACTGGAAGTAGCTCTAGAGTATCTGCTATCACACTGTGTGTGTGTGTGTGTGTGTGTGTGTGTGTGTGTAAACACTGGAGCTTGAATTCAGGGCTCTGTCCCTTTGCTTTTTTTGCTCAACACTGGCACTCTACTACTTAAGCCACAGCTCTGCTTCCAGCTTTCTGGTAGTTAATTAGAGATAAAGAGCATCTTTCTTGCCCTAGCTGTCTTTGAAATGCAATCCTCAGATCTCAGCCTTCTGAGTAGCTAGGATAACAGAAATGAGCCACAGGCACCAGTTAGCCCACTAACCATCATATAAAGATGAAAAGAGCATCATGCTAGCTGTTATGCCATCTACCTATAGCATAAGAGAGAAATCATTGCAGGTTCTGCTTCTATGAGCTACTGAGATTTCAGGACCTGTTTAATACTACCATGTAAGTTGGCTCTCAGCTGCCTGACAAAATCACAGTCCTAAAGGAAATTTTGTAATTCCAGCTGTTTCCTTTTATTACTAGGCATTTTTGTTGCTTTGTAATCAGCACATTTTATTTAGTTGATTTTCTTATTGGGAATCTTTTATACAATAGAAGCTAATTTTTACTTCTTCTTTCTGTATGTTGCTACTAAACATCTGTTCTGTGGCCATTTTCTTTGTTCTTCATTTCTCCACTACCAGGTATGTTTGTGGCTGCCAACATTGTCAGATCTCTTAAAAATTAAGCTATCAGTCCACACAACTCTGTAGGGGTACTTGACAATCTGCTCGTGCCTCAATCCAGATTTTTCTTTTTCCTTTCTTTTTCATTTTTTTTCTCCTTGTAATTTTGTATTTTCTCCTCTTTTTTTCAGAAAACTTATTTTGGGAGCTTAAATTGTAAATTCTTCCACTGCTTTTAAATTATTGTTATTATTATGAAGGTAACATACAGAGAGGAGTTAGAGTTATATAAATTAGTTAATGAGTACATTTCTTTGCAGTGTTAGCCCTTTCCTCACTCTCTCCCAGGTTTTCCCCTCTCACCCCCACCCACATGCTGTATTGTTCATTTTTATCATAGCGTCTTGTGAGTCCCATGGATGCATTTGTTTACTCTTTGTCCCACCATTTCTAAGCCCATTTACCCTCTCAAAGACAGATAAATGAGCAAACAAGGCAAAAGGAAAACAAAAAGCAGCACCAAAGAGGTAAACCTCTTGTTTCATTTCCTAAATCAATCTAGATTTTTCTAAGTTCATTAGTGAACCCACAAGAAATGATTTCCTTATTTTGTTGCTCAATACTATCTTTCCCTCATGATTTTCTTAAAAAAATCATAGCAAGGGCAGTTACCAAGTCTCCAACAGGGGAGCCATTGTTGATTTCCTCTACATTCTGTCTGAGAGTCTCATGAATCTTCCATGTGGCTTTAAAGCATGATATCTTCTATATGGCTACATTATGTTTGTCCTGTTTTAGTCCCTTATCATTGTCCACTTAAGTAGCTTTAGGTTTTCCCAATTACCACAAATTTTTTCTATTTACTTATTAATTTATTTTTATTTTGGCATTGGAACCAAGTAATTTTTCTACAAGTTGTTTTGATTGCTTCTAGCAATTTCAGTAGTTCCCCATTATTTCCAGGGTAACATTATTAAGTGAAACTTTATGCAGATTGACAGTTGCATTTCAATTTTATGATCTCATTATATACTGCTAGTACTTAAGGCCCAAGAAGCTAGTTTTTAACAATAAAAACAGATAAGGTAGGATTTTCCCCTAGCTTCTGGAGTTTGTAATACCATAAAAAGCAGACTAGATTGTCTCAGAACTGCCTAGACAAGGCTGGTAAGACAGTTAATACTGATTTGGCGTCATGAGACTTTTATGGGTCGTTACTTAAAGTCCTTAGTCACAAGAAATTAGTCACAAGAAATTAAGAACCTTGAGACTCTCATTGTTCTCCCAAACTCCCATGGCTCTGCCCTGTGAATCTCAGGAGTTGTTAGAATTTACAATGATTAATCTCTGTTACAAACACACTGGTCAATTGACTGGCCTCTTTCTCCTCACAAAAAGGCATGAGAAGAGTAGATGCAGAAGATGATTTCTGTAACATACAGAAGTTCTTCCATGATACGATTAGTGTTTATACATTCTGCCTATTTCCACACACTATCTTTTCACTCAGTAACTCACTGTTTTCTATTCATTTCTTTTTTCCTGTATCCTTGCTTGGACTTTTTTTTCCTACTGAGAATGTTTTTCTTTTATATCTTGTAAGTACCTAATCATCCAACAAAATGCAGTTCAAGTAAAGGGCATCAGATACCACCCCACCTATTCCTTTGAGATATGCTAATCTCTACTCTCCTTCTGAATTTACATATGATGCATCTGTGGCATTTTGCATATTTATTAATATGCTTATCTCATAAATTATGACATCATTTGGTAAAACCGGTTTTGGTGTTTTTCATATTGTCCATGCAAACACACAAAAAATACTTGCGGGTTGAAAGAAAAATGAAAGCAAAAATAAGAACTGGTGGCCCTCTCTCTGTATATATCTTTATCTGTATCTATATCATCTGTATCTGTATCTCTATCTTTCTGTATATCTACCTACTTATCTATGTATATATATGTACACACACACACACACACACACACACATATATATATATATCACCATGGAGTGGATATACTAAATTAAAATGCTTGAAAAATATCTACAAGATATCCAGAAAATTTAATAATCATAAAAATGTTACCCTAATAAGAACAGATGACTTGTAATAGAAGCTACTTATAAGTTTTTTATTTTGTGATAGTGGGGATTGAACTCAGGGATCTATATAAAAGTACCATTTCCCTTTCTGTATCCATACCCCCTCACCTCTCTGTATATGCTCATATTTGGACTTGAACTCAGGGTCCTCATGTTCTTCTCCCTTAGTTTATTTGCTCAAAGAAGATGGTCTACTTCTTCAGTCATACCTCCATTTCTGAATTTTTGATGGCTAATTGGAGATGAGGATTTTACATTTTTTCTTCCCAAACTGACTGCAAAGTGGTATCCTCAGATCTCAGCCTTCTGAGAAACTAGGATTACAGGCAAAAGCCACTGGCCCCTGACTACAAGTACTCTTGAGTCATACCTCCAGCCCCTTTCTGTGTTGCTGATTTTCAAGGTAGGGTCTCATTTTTTCCCAGGCCATGTCTAAGCTGCAATGCTTCCAGTGTGCTTTCCCATGCTATAGGAGATGACAGGCCTATGCTTCTGCACGCAGCCTCTGTGCTACTCCCATAACTAAGAAGAGGTAAGCACCTATCTATGTGCCCATTGGTTGAACTGGAGCCTTGCAAACCTTTTTATGCCCTAGAGGGCATTGAACTCTAAACTTCAATTACTGCTTTCTGAGTATCAGACTAAAGCCACCATACCTGGAGCAAGAAGCTCCTTTAGCCAGGCATCAGTGGCTCACATCTGTAATCCAACTCAGGAAGCTGAAATTCAGAAGATCCCAGCTTGAAGGCAGCTGAGGGAGAAAATTCTGTCAAGACTACAGGCATGGCTCAAGTGGTAGGGGTGCCAGTTGTGAGCAAATAAGCTGAGAGCAAACGTTTCTAATTTCCAGCTCTGGCAGTTGTAGAAAAAAAGAGAAGTTCCATTTAGTACTTACTTGTTTTTTGACTTTTATAAGGAGAATGTAACCAATAATGAAATTAGACCTTGCTTGACATCACTCCAGTGGGGAAGACATGACAACACCTTATAGCTTCCTCTATAATATTCACTGACATGCTCAGGCCAAGTATCTAGCAATGGGAATGAGAAACTTAACTCCCCAATCTACCCTCTCCGATTCATTCTTGGCTGGTGTTGCATGTTCTTATTGCAGCTTCACTGGGGTGATATCTGAATTTTATACTCAGTCTTTATGGTATGGATGAGAGAGTAGCCACAATTTTTCCCCCCAATTTTTTTGTGCTGTTTTGTTCCCTCCCTGCTTCTTTGGCTACAGAGAGTAGGGTTTTTATCAAAACTTTTCAAATGAGCCTTGAAATCTCTGCCTTACAAATTATTTTTGTACATTTAGGATTTAGAAGGAAAAAGAAAGCCCAGAGACCTAGCCACCATGTAGATGCTTAGATGCTTGGATGTCACGGTCTGTGGAAAGCCTTGTTTAATTCACAGAAACTTTTAGAATCTTCCTAGGTTTTATTTTATGTGTAATGACAAATTAATTTTACTTGCATTTAGGTCAGTTGATTCTAACCTTATTTGTATAGGAAGGATTAGGGAAAGTTAGGTCGGCTTCAGCTTTCTGGAAATGAAAGCTTTGTTTTTCTCTCTTAATTTAAAGAGAATTTTGTTGAGCCTGGAGAGCAAGGGAATCTTCAAAGCTCAATAGGGTCCTCACAAAAGGACATAGGATCAACTTGAAGAAAATTCTACAGTGCAAGGTTGGGACAATGGCAGTTATTTTCTTCCTCCCTCCAAAAAATATGAAGACTACAGTTGGTTGAATCATACTAAAACTTCCCCTCTTTCATATTCTCTTTCCCTTAACACTACAATTATATTTACAAATAAAAAGATACACATGCACCAAGTGAAATTCATAAGCTCATTTACATTCCTGATGGCAATTTTCATATTGACGTTTTTCTTTGAAAACTGACAATATAAGTTAAAGACTGAGTAATAGCCAGGTACACTGGGTGCAGGTTGTGGCTCTGTCTGTAATCCTACTTAACTCAACTCAAGAAGCTGCGGTCTGAGGATTGCAGTTTGAAGTCAGACTAGCAGGAAGTCCCTAAGACTCTTATCTTCAATTAATCACCCAAAAGCCAGAAGTGAAGTTGTGGCTCAAGCCTTCAGATCAAACAATCAAGCAGTGTGGAGGCCCTGAGTTCAAGCCCCAGGACCAGCACACACAGACACAGATAGAGAGCAGACACACACACACACACACACACACACACACACACACACACACACACACACATTAACCTGCATTTCTTTGGATATATTTGGAGAACTTTCAAGTTGCTTGAGTAAGATAAGCATAAAAAGGCATATACCTACCACACATAATCACTGATATATAGAAACAAATTATTTAACTTGTAGATTTACAGAATTGAATAGTAGAATAATGGGAAGGTAAACTGGGGAGGAGGGATTTTTAGGGACTAAGAAGTGTGCTGGAAGGAAAAAGAAAGATGCCTCAGATAGAAGACACATGGAAGGGCTTGATCAAGAATGATGTATAAGGGCTGGGGATATGGCCTAGAGGCAAGAGTGCTTGCCTCATATGCATGAGGCCCTGGGTTCAATTCCCCAGCACCACATATACAGAAAATGGCCAGAAGTGGCGCTGTGGCTCAAGTGGCAGAGTGCTAGCCTTAAGTAAAAAGAAGCCAGGGACAGTGCTCAGGCCCTGAGTCCAAGCCCCAGGACTGGCCAAAAAAAAAAAAAAAAAAAAAAAAAAATGATGTATAAGTGTATGGAAATATTTTTGTTACTCACATATGGTTAAAAATAACAATTACATAAAGGAAATATAAAAGAGTATGCTATTTCTTTAACATAACTTTATTCCAAAGTAACCAAGAAGGTCAATTTCTAAAGCAAAATTTCTTTATATACATAGGAAGGAATTGCAAATGTAGTCAGGACAATTTTATAAATCCTAATGTAATAATGTGTTCTGACAGTCATCATCCAAGGGTGAGGAAATGGCTGGTTGATGTTTGTCATAAAATGAAGTGTGCCAAGTTATCATTTCACATATCGTTTGCTAGTACAGAGTGCCATAAAGCAACTTCAGTGGGAAACTCTGCAAGTGCCTAAACCACAGATTAATCTCAGCATCACTTTTAGTCACTGCTTGTCACTAGAGGGGCCTCCCACTTGGATAGAAATGAGGTATTTAGCACTTTCTGTGAAGGTTTCTTTCTAAACCATGTAACTTGATGTAAGCAACCCTGAAACTTTATCTTCCATATTTATAATATGCATACAAACCAGAGGAGATATGCAACATTAGGAAACTACCAGAGAAGTCTAGAAGGTGGGTGTTAATTAATTTATTATTTTATTTTATTTTGTCCTGAGCTTCCAAAATTGTACAAGAGAATAACAATTGAACATGTCCCACCTTAGTGTTGTTCAATGCTTCCTCTCCAGTCATCTCTTTTATCATTCTACCCTATCCTGTTTGTTCCTACCCTACCAGAGAACTTTTTTGCATTTCCTACTCCCTTGATCTCACATGTACAATGAATATTCTTGGTCATTTTGTAGCATATCTGGTGATCTTATCAGCAAGCCTCTACCTTGGATGAAAGGAGGATGGTGAAGCATGGGAAATTCATAATTCAGAGACCTTGAAGTGGCTTTGACCCCATTTTTACAGTTGTAGATCCTCCCCTACTCAGGGACCAATGATAGATGACACTCAGTATTCCCCAATACACACTATTCCACAGCAGGGATTTGTATAAAGAATGAAGGTGAAGTCACAAATGGTTCACAAGTTCACTCCAGTATAAATCAGAAGATCACATAAGAGCTTTTGTCCCTCTCCACTACCTATCACTGAGAAAATGGCCTCAACAAGTGAATATTATACAAATATTCCACAGGATTTCATTTGTTCTCAGAGATGAGTTTGTTTATCATATAAATGAGATAAAAAGCACATAAACTACCTTGATTTGACCCTAGCTCTGCTGAATGTGCCCTGATGTTTAGCAATTAAAAAATTAATCTGTGTCCTCTTTTCCCACCAAGCATATTTGCCTTACTCTTTCTCCTTGGTAGATTTACCCAGGGCTGTGATGGGGACCATTCTATATAGATAGGAAGTTCTGCTGGAATGAGAGTCTGTCATATTGTGTGGAAAATGCTAACATAAATTCAAGTCCAGTGCTCTGGGGGTCTTGGAATGCAAAGCTGGACTGATTTGTTCTGAGGGTTAAAGTGAAAAGTACAGATGAACACATTCCTTATAAGGTTGGACCCCATCATGTATTATGAATAAAGCAGCTGTATTTTATTGATGCATAAATATTGACTACTACTGTCTGCTGTTTCTATGAGCTAAGTTCAGTATTTGGTATTATGTCTGTCTTTTTTGCTGAATGACTTCACCCATTGCTCTTCATTTGTTAGAAGCTCAGCAACTGAAAGTTGGATGACAGATAGGTAAAATGAATTCTTCTCATAGATTTTTTTTAAGGTCTAATTAGATGGATGCTTTCAGATGTTGTTAGAATCCAAGGACCCTGACCTTTCTTATTGAGAAAGTAAATCAATTGTATCACAAGCATTATCTGGGGTTTTGATAAATTATGGCCTATTCTCAGTTGACAACTACATGCATTAGCAAACTAGGGAAAAACAATTTACTGTTTGAACTGTAATTCATACGAACATCTCTGAGTATTTCTATAAAAACTGTGTTAGAAAGTGTACCGGGGCTTGAATTTTTTTTGCTGATATGTGCTAGGATTGTTTGGGTAATGGAATCTCACATATGGGGTGAATGAGGTTTGCCTGAATTGTGCCTGGAGCCATTCTACCTAGAAAGTTTATGCATGAGAGACAGCATGCTCATGTTCAATTTGGTTGGTGATTGAGTAGCCTTCAGACAACAGTTATTAGTGTTTTAAATAACTAATCTAAGTAGTTTTCCTCTTGGTAAAATGAGTTGTTTGGTTAGAGGCATTATTTCTTCACAGGCAACTATCCCATGGTATCCACAGTGGTCTGATTCTTGGCCGATAAAGTGACAGTATTAACCTGGGTGTCAGTGGTATCACATCTGTAATTCTAGTTATTCAGGAGCTTGAGATCTGAAGATTGTCATTCAAAATCAGCCAGGGCAGGAAAGTTTGTGAGTCTCTTATCTTCAGTTCACTTCCCAAAGCCAGAATTGTATGTGTGGCTCAAAGAGCAGACCATTAACCTTGAGTGAAAAACCTAAGGGTCAGTTCTCAGTAGCTGAGTTCAAATTCTAGTCCTGGTACAATAAAAATTAATAAATAAAATGACAATATTTGCATACAACTTATATATACTCCTTTGATATACTTGAAATCAGCTCTAAATTGCTTCTAATATCCAAAGCAAAATAAAGTTGAGTAACTAGTTGTATACTTGCTCATGGAATAGTGACAAGATGACAGAACTGGGGAAGGGGAACACCAAAATGGAGAGACAGAGTAAAAGGCAAACTAATGCAACAGCAATACTTATAAGACAATATGCTGTAAACCAACTGTACAACTCTGGGGAGGCTGGGAGGGGAAATAGAGAGAAGGGAAGGTGGGAGAAAAAATGAAGGAGGAAGTAAAAAGTTTGATAAGAAATGTATTCACTGCCTTACATATGTAACTGTAACCCCTCTGTACATTTTTTTGACAATAAAAAATTTTAAAAAGATTACAGAGCTTGTTATATACTCAATATAGTCACAGATTTTCTTCCTGTATATTTTTACTTTGTAGTTGGTTGAATTCATGGATATAATAGGGGCCAGATATATTTCTTCTTACCCCTTCATCTGTCATCTGACATTATTGTTATTTATTGGTCCTCTCTAATATAAAGTAGGCAACTCCATCAGTACTCACGATCACTGAAGAATCTACATGATGGTGCCTGGTACATGATATGAGCTCAATACCAACCTTTATTTGGAATCAGTTCATTGATCAGAGTTTCTTACAGGTAGGTTAGTGCCCTGGTTAGAGTCTGAGTGCTACAGGTATATTATTTGCATTGAAATTCTAAGTTGATTCTTTATTACCTATGTGATCTTGGACATGCCATCCCACTTAGATATCAATATTTATTTAGTTAGTTAGTTGGTCAGTCATGGGGTTTGAACTCTGGGTCTGAGTGCTGTCCCTGAGCTCTTCAACTCAAGGCTAGTGCTCTACCACTTGAGCTACAGCACCATTTCCATATTTCTGGGGTTAATTGGAGGTAAAAGTCTCATAGACCTACTTGCCCAGGGTGACTTTGCACCATGATCCTCAGATCTCAGCTTCCTGAGTAGCTAGGATTACAGGCATGAGACACTGGCACCTAGCCTCAAATCTTACATTTAATAAAGTTTAAGTGTGTAATTTTGTGTTGCTGTAATTAATATATGAAAAAGTTTGATGAATGACAGCTTCTTAGAAAATTAAGCTAAATAAACATTAACTATTACAGTTGTCTCTTTAGGTTTTTTTTTCTCAATAGATTTAATAGTAATTTCTTTCCAATTCTAGAAAGTGGAAGTATTTCAAAGATAATTGCACTAAAGAAATGGAGTTGAGTTTGTTCTCTTGTTATATATACATTAAGGGTAATACATCAGCGACACTTCCCAACTTCTTATCTACTGGGGCTCCTAAAAGAAAAGTCTGCTTCACACAAATGATACTTTTGCTCCCAGTTAGGTTCAAGATCACTTTATTTCTCTTGGATTATCATAATTTTCTTTTTGGACACTTCCAGCAACCTGAATGATCTAACTTTTCTTTATTTTTACATCCCTATTCAAGGTCTTTCTTCTTAAAACATAGCCTGTCCTCACATGGAAAAGAATTAGCATAAGCAGGATGATGGATGCACTATTCAGATAACAACTTTATATATCTTTTACTTTTTCTAGTTCTAAGTTAGTTATCCCTTATCAGTCCTATAAAACAGACATGGGGTTACTTTTCACGGTATAGGTGAGGAAACTGAGGAGTTTGGCAAAATTCACAAACAGTCTAACATCAAAGGCTAGATCCAAGGCATCTTCCAATTGGCTTCTCAGGAGTAAGCTGCTCTTCTCTGCTGCTGTGGAGCTTACTGTCTCTTTGTAGTCAGCCAAGCCCCAACTGCTACCTGGATCCTCTTTAAGAGAAAGCTCTTGTGGTCTCATTATGGAGATACTCTTTTTCAGCCATTGCTCTTCAGATAACCTCCTCTGTGCTGAGATGTCAGTGGGTGAAATATGCCTGTGTATGATCATTCTAGAAAGTGCTTTTCCATTTATCGAAGGCTGTGCGGGAAGAGCTTTCTGGCCTGGAAAACCTTTGTCTGTCTCCAAAGGCGCACATTTATTTTGTCTATGTGGTCAAACTGCCTTTCATTTAAAAGAGCAAGTCAAAATAAATCAAATAGAGAACATGACTTAAGATTTGCCTTATTACAGGAAAGTCTTGATTCAAGCATCCCAAAGAGACCAATATGCATCATCATTATAAGCTTTGGATCTCAGTGAAACATTCCAATTTTCCATCAATCTGGGACAAAGTAGAATAAAAATAGTCTTAAATAAATGGCCCCAAACATGTAATCCCAAATAATGATTACTCCAAAAAGCATGCCACCTTCTGTGAAAATGTAAAATTTGACCTTTTTTTAGTTCTGAATTTCAAATGCATGAACTCTTTGAACTTAAAGAAAAGAAACTTGAAATGTGCAAAGGTTTTAGGCTGAATGAATAACCTTGAACTGCAAGCTCAAATGTATTGATTTGTACTGCACTTTAGTTTCAAATGTGTTTAGGGTTTTGCTTTCCTTTGGGGCACTCCTGAGATTCTCAATCTTCTCTCTTCTAATAGTCTTGGTTCTGAGTTTCCTGGAGTGAATATTATAGTCCATCTGGATGCCAGGCTAAAGAAATGGACCCCTGCAGTGCTTTTCACAGGAGTGTCTGGACTTTGTTCCATCTTCCTTGGAGGCCACAGAGTCACAGGGCATTTTGAGAGGATGAAGCTCATATCAGGAAAAAAAGATGAAGGAGCAGATGGATAGAAATAGTGACAAGTCTCTGTGACATCTGTACATAAGAGACATGGAAGAATAGAAGTATTTCTTATATCACATGAAGCAGATTATGATTTTGGAAACAACAACAAAACCCAGACAACCTCCTCGTTAGATTGGAAAGATCTGGAGAAAATGCAAAGGGAAAGTTTTTCATATTCTTACTCCCTTAGGACACTCTTTGTATATTACCGAATTCTAGCATGATAATGGCGGCGTAATGAGCAGAATTGGTGAAGTGCCTCGAGTTTCTGAGAATTAAGCTTATGGGTGGAGGCTATGTTAGGTCATTTCTTTGAGAACCACCTATATACTTTATTTAGCTTTCTGGCCAGTTGTTGGGTCAGTCTGTGCAGCATATCATGCATTCAGGCTCCTCTGCCTACAAAGGCAGAAATTTTCGGGTCATGCATTTTCATGCTCGTGCATTACTTGGTACAGAGAACCAATTTGCTTCCTCCTAGGACTGTGACTTTTGAATACAATCTCTCCCTCTCAGTCCTCAGCCTTGTGGCCCTTTCCATTTATATAAGTTTCCTTTCAGGGTTCTGCTGCTTCTCAGGAGATGGCTTTGCCTCACTGCAAAGTCTGTCACTGTGTAGTTGTACACGTACCCTGCGAGCCCTCAGTAGCATCTGTCTTTTCTCTCTTTTTGTCTAGAATATTGGACATCTTTTATGTCTTATATTTTTGAGAAGATGAAGTCCATTATGTCTGAATTTGTTGCTTTGTTGTGGTTATTTCTCTGTCATCTTCTGAGTCATGTCTTAAATCATTTGATCAGATTAGATGGTCTCAAGCCAGCCCATTTTGCCATATATTTGCAAGATGCCTGCCCAGGAGAGGTCATTTATTCCTGTGACTGAAGCATCCATCAGAACAATAAAGTCTTCAGCAATGCCACAGTATAGTCTTGCTCAATTCCCTCTTCTTCTTTTCTCATCCAACATATAGTTTTAGGGCTTCTTTCCTCTGTCTGCCAGTCCTTCTTTCCATGTATTTTCCCTTGAAATGCTTCCAACAATTGTCATATATGACTCACTGAAGCAAGCTGTACAGGGCAAGTGGGATTTGCTTGATGGTTTCTCTGCACTAGAGCACATCGAAGTTTCTGATTTATCTGGCCTCTCTTACATTAGAGCTTCTTCTTGGCCCAGATTTTGGAAGGGAGCTATGCTCACCACTATACCACCAACGCTTGGCCCAAATGTTGTAAAATTCCATTTTACATTTCATGTTGCATCAGTCTTAAAGAAAGCATTTATGATAGCCTTACAATTCTGTATTACAAGACTCCTTAAGTAGAAAATTAAAGATATTTGTGTTTGGGGCTGGGGATATAGCCTAGTGGAACAGAGTATATTTTGCATAATTTTTTTTCATGTTTATCTATATACTATTAAGATACAATGTTAAGAAAGCTATAATAATGTGGAAGTGGATGAATGGTGTGTGTGTGTGTGTGTGTGTGTGTGTGTGTGTGTGTGTGTATTTGGGGGTTTGATCTCAGGTCCTATGTATTATCCCCTGAACTTCTTTTGCTCAAGGCAAGTACTCTACTGCTGAAGCCACAGTTCTACTTTTGTCTTTTTAGCAGTTTAATGGAGATAAGAATCCCACAAGCTTTTCTATTCAGACTGGCTTTGAGCAGTTATCCTCAGGTCTCAGCCATCTGAGGAACTAGGATTTCAGGCATGTGCCACTGGCACATTCACCCTTGAAAAAATGGTATTGAACTCAATGTAGCATAAGTCATATGGGGAAATAGTTAAAATTTACAAGAATTATCAATGGTCATTCATTTGCAAATTGAAAATCATAATAGTGTTAATCTTAGATACTTTTTATGTGGAAAAATGAGGTAATTTGTGTAAGACTTTTAGAATTGTGCTCAATATAACATATATCAAGTACACATATTAGTTGTTATTCTGTTATTAAAAGAAAATGAAAAGCTATTTAGAAAGCATATACTTTAAAATTTAGGCATTACACTTGCCTCAGAAGATAGAAGAGTTCATAAAATTACAACCAGTCATTTATTTAGATATTAAAAATATATTTGGATTTAGATCTTCTAGATATAAATATTATTGATAAATCACTCAGTAATTCCATATGTTCTTAGAAGTCATTAGCTTAGGGATAAATTGCATCACCTCCCTTGAACTGGAGAAGCTCCACCAATACAAATAGCACAGTCTGACATAGGCACAGACAGAAAGTTTTTGCCTGAAGTGAAACCATGAAAAAAATGTGTGATGCAATTTTTGGACCTTGTGAGGGAAAATAGGAAAACCTAGCAGTCGAGAGTTATTTAGCAGCCATGTGGAATATGAATGAGGGGCGATCATTTCAAGTTATTTAATCTCTGTTTTAAGATTGTCCAAAAAGGCAAGGCTCCTAACCCTAAAGTGAGATCCCTGTTCTTAGAAAAGTCATTGAATATTGGATAAGGAAGTAGGGTACCAGGGCCCCTGGGTTAAGACCAAGACCTGGAGAAGGGTAGAACACCAAGAATGTCCATGAACCAGCTGAGTTCAATCCTATGTCCACAGATTAGAGGCCAAGTTATTCTGCAGCTCAAATGTCTGGAACTTGTTTTATGAGACATTGTAGCTTGATCCTAGTACATAGTGTAGCAACCCCTAAGAACCCTAGGCTGATAGAATAACTCATTCTTCTAGGTCATCCATACTCTATGTCACATGTGGGTTGGCTATGAATATGTTAGTGAATTTTATGTGGTTTGTATGTTGTTTGCACAAGTTGTATTTGTTGTATGTAGTATATGTGGCATCTGTGCTGTTTGTGTTGTGTATCACATGTGTAAGTGTATGCTGTGTATATGTGTGTTGTTCACTGAGTGTGTGTTGTATATGGGGCCATTTAGCAGATAGAAGATAAAGCTGAAATTATTTCGGTACAAATCTAAGGCAAAGCTGAGAGGAACATGATCAACAAAGACAATAGGTGGCATTGTCTGAGGCCCTGAGCCAGCACCATGTGAGAATCTGTATGCAGGCTATGCACTTAGCATATCAAATACAGCTCCTAGGCTCTCACTCATTGTTGAAGAAATAACAATAGAGGGCTTTGACAAGGATGAGAGTCTGCAGTCAGTAGCAGAGCCAGAACTTCTCACTAGGTTTATATAAGTCTAAAGAGAGCATCCTTTTCATTCCAGGTACCAACCCAAATTGGCTCTCTGTATGTCTCTGCAGGCTGAATAATCAGGGCAGCCAAATATAAAAGGTAAGCAAAGGGAGACTTTAGCTCTTGCTCTTCTGTCATGCTGAAACCTGAGGTTGCTCATGTAGAGGTCCAGCTCAATTGCACAGCCACCTGCTGTATTGCATTTTTAGTCCATCACAGGGGAAAATAAATGCCAAGAAGAAACAGCCACATCTATTTCAAAAATATCCTTACAGAGATGATAAGAGTTATCATCATAACAAAAGGGTGTTAATTTCTGTTTAACGAATGTTTATTAAATACCAGTGTATTGGTCTTACTCTTGTAAACTTAACACCATTACTGTGCTTAAAATTTCAAATTAAAATTGAAAGGAAGAATGCCATTCATTGCTTGATTTTTTTTTTTAAAGTTCATCTCTGAGAAGCTAAAGAAATACTCTTGAATATTACATAGCAGAACTGGGTTGAAAGTCCCTGATTTCCTTTTTTTTCCCCTATGATGGAAATAATAATGGCAAATGAAAGGGAAAGAAAGAAAATTATCTAAACAATAACAGCTTTTTTCCCTGAAGTTCTGTTTCTGTTTCATCCTTAGAGACTGAGCTTCAGAAGAAGAAATGGCTCTAATAAGGTGCACTTTGACCATACCTTCTAGAAACCAGGCCCATTGTAGTGATGTTAATCCATTGATAATACTAGAGACAGGAGAGGGCCTCGGGGTCTCTTTGCAGGGCTAACAGCAGTAAAAATAAATATGATTTGTGTTGAGTATTTGGAAGGGCGAGATGCAATCCCATTTATCAAATTAAAAAGAAACAGATAATTAGAAGTGCTTATTTGAAATCTAATGATTTCTTTCTTCTTTTGTGTTGTTCTGGCCACAGCTGTGCCCATTATTGCCAAATATTGCATCTGTTGTCCTCCTCAGCAGTTGTTACTGGGGATAGAGTAATAGACATAGTGTCTTCTTGCTTTTAGAAGTAAGTATGGATGCTTATCTGAGTCTTCATAGTGATCACCTCAAGAAATTATCATATCTGTCTACAAAGTAGTGTCTATAACCTGATTTTTAATATTGCTAAACAAGTTCACTATTGGAGAATTCCCTGTGTAGCTTAGTCTGGTTGGAAATTACATCCCAGGAATGAAGGTCTAAGTGGATTTATCCTTTCCTTTCTGACTGAATCACAAATCTGTGCTTGTTTACTCAGATAG
Source organism: Perognathus longimembris pacificus (assembly GCF_023159225.1). Lineage (NCBI taxonomy): Eukaryota > Metazoa > Chordata > Mammalia > Rodentia > Heteromyidae > Perognathus > Perognathus longimembris. Next base: position 79,468,031 of record NC_063162.1, read on the forward strand.
TTAAGTAATATTATGGTGGGTTATTGGAGATGCTAAGGATGAAAAGTACCAGCAAATACAAAAGAGGAAGTGGCGCTGTAGATCAACTGGTAGAGTGCTAGCCTGGAAGACCTCCGGGACAGTGCTCAGGCCCCAAGTTCAAGCCCTAGGACCAAAAAAAAAAAAAAAAAAAAAAAAAAGTAAAAGAACAATGACAAAGCAATTACAATCAAACAAACAAACAAACAAACAAAAAAACCCTCACTTATTTGACAAGGGCCAGTGGCTCATGCTGGTAATCCTAGCTATTCAGGAGGCTGAGATCTAAGGATTTCTGTTTGAAGCCAGTCCAGGAAGGAAAATTCATGAGACTCATCTCCAATTAACCACCAGAAAACTGGAAGTGGCACCATTCAAGACCCACAATTAACAATAAATAAATAAATAAGAAAGAAAGAAAGAAAAAAAAAACTTTTTTCTTATTTTATTGTTGTAGTTACCCTAAGGATAAGTGTAGGAAGTGAAAAATCAATTTTTGATCTTGAAATTAAAGTTTTCCTCAGAGAAGGCTTCAATTTGATATAGAGGTGGGCTGTGTGTGTGTGTCTAAGTGTGAGTGTGTTCTCCCTTTTGGTTTTGGTGTCTACGTTCCTGAGGATGGCAGTATTGGAGAAAGCAACTCAGAATTAATAAGGAAGTAAGAAGCCCTGGGGCTGCCTTGGGAAGATAATCTATAAAACATTTAAACCCTTGGTCACAGCTGGTTCCTAAATACATGCAGACATACATCATTGTAAGAAGGAAAGCATAGGAGACTGAAATTACTTGAATTTCTAAAAGCTGAAAACAGACAATTTTTCTGATGTGCATTCATTATCAAATAGTTTTCTTTCCACAAGTAACTTAATGAGAAGTGTCTTTATTATTTTGGCATCAAAAATAAAAACTTTCCAAGGGTATCAAGTAATTAGGGGTTGCCAACATGCAATTTGGGAGGGTAGATAACTCTGATGCTAAAGGAAGTAGAAGCTGACATAGGTGATGCCCCTGTTTTTCCATGCTGCACTCAGAGCTCAGGTGCATGGAATCTGATGATCCTCTGGGCCACATCACTAATCTGGAATAGTAAGATTTTTAAGAGAACCACTGCTGTTGCCCTGAGGTGATCGTGTCTGTAAGAGATTCTTTACCTTGGATTATATTGTGATTAGACAGAGTATGAGACAACGTGCTGAGTTCAGGTAGCCGCAGAAAGCCCACTTGGCCTCAGCAGAGGTGCTGAGACGTATATGGCACAGCTCAGCTGTCCATTTGTGTTCTCGGGCAGTGTGTTCCATTAGGACAATGGGTCCTAATGGAGAATTTAAGAAAATTGCATTCGGAGTCACAGAAACAGGGCCAATGAGGGAAGACCAGGAATCAAGACTTCCTTTAGCAGAAACAGAAGGCTTATCTGAGGAAGACTGTCAAAAGGTAAGTAATACCCTAGGGTGGGGTGAATGTCCTATTTGATCAAGGCAGATAATTTTCTATTAGTGAACACACATTATTTGACTTGATTCTGTTAATAAAAGTAAAAAGGCAACTTGTGTAAGTGGATTTATTGGCTCAGGCTAAGATGTGGGCAGTAGTGGGAGTAGGTCTGCCTTATTAGCTCTGAGAATTGAGGGAAAGACAGCCAGCAGTCCCCTGGAGAATGGAAAACATTTGTAGGGCTATAGATGCCATGTCTGTCCCTTCTACCTGCAGCCCTCAGGCCCTTCCCATCTGATTACCCAGCAGCACAGCTGACTCTTAATCATTTCTTCTGCATTCTTCTCTTTGACTTGTAACACACTTCCAGAAATTGAGAGCAAAATTTGCTGCCTTGAAGATTTCAGACTGTATCTAGGTATGGAGCGGTTTCAAAGACAGCTGCGCTTACATTAACAGGCATCTGACATGCCTTGGAAAACATTTCATAGCCACATGTGACATTTACACAGAGTTCCACATAAAACACCAACTCTGGAAAGAACCACTTCTGAGCCTCTGGGCCCCAAGTCTGGACACAGGCAAGTTGGCTGGAGTTATTTGCTTTAACTGTTCTATTCAGAGTAGAGAAAAATAAAATCTTCATGGCATACTTTTTGGATAGTTTTAGAAAAATTCTTCTTTAAAAATTAACCAAAATGGATAGAAAACCAAAAACCGATATTTTCATAAATAGTAACAAAATCTAGTGCCAGTGGCATATTCTTGTAATTCTAGCTACTCAGGAGACTGAGATCTGGGGATCAAGGTTCAAAGTCAGCCCGAGCAGGAAAATCCATGATGTGCTTACCTCCATTTAACCACCAGAAAACGGGAAGTAGCACTGTGGCTGGAAGTGGCAGAGTGCTAGCCTTGAATGAAAAAGCTCGGAAAGAGGGCTCAGACCCTGAATTCAAGTCCCACCACTGATAGTAAAAAGGCTAATCCTATACTATAGTTAATGAATTTTCTGTTTCAGAGATGAAATAAACCACAGAACTGCAATGCATGAAAATAATAAGTGGGATTCAGTATCTAGCATTTTATGGTGTTCCTTCTGGAAAATATGAGTTTGTATATAAGGGAACATGGCAGTTCTCTGGAAAATGTGATCATTTTGCAAGAGAGAAGCTGTTTGTGCCACTGTGATGAAATATTTAGAGTGGCAAAGAAACCTTTGAAATACATGTTCACTTTGGTGTACTTATTTTTCCTAAGCTAGATTCTCAATGTGTCTATTTCAATAACCCAAAGGATATTTCTACTTGCTTTTTTTTAATGTGAATTCCTTTATTTACTTATTTCAGTCATTTATTATTTATTTTAATGCTGTCTTGTGAAAAATATTAGCAGGCATTAGGTATCACCTAAAAGTAATGAAGAGCCAACTACAATATTAGAATGACAGAACTGGAAGTAGCCCACTATTTGGAAGCATAAAATAATATTATCTCTGCTGTTTTCTTTTACTACCCAGAGCTTGTAAAAGCTGGTTCTGTTAGCTAATACCTACAAGGATTTTTGTTTTGTTTTTATTTAGAATCCCTGATATGCTGTGCTTCCAGCAGCCTTTGCTTGTCAAGAAATGCTATCCAGAAGAAAATTCAGAAGGCAATATAAAAAGAGAAAGTGTAACATTTATAACAACAGACATATGAACCAATGACACTTACATTTCAAGGCAAGAAACAAAATGTCACCTCTGGATAATGATTTTGGGGGTTCAGGGTGGGAAGGAAAGGATTTGAAAGAGAACATTTCCTCTCAGCTCTTACCCAACTTGGCCCTCTAACTATGTTGTGATCTTTCCTAGAGTTTAGGGCTCATCTCTCTAATTCTTTTTTTTTTTATTTATTGATTAAATTTTGTTGACAAGGTGTTGTGCAAAAGGGGTACAGTTACATAATAGGGCACTGAGTACATTTCTTGTGATATCTTACACACTCGTTTTTCTTGCTTGCCTCTCTAATTCTTTGTTCTGACAAATGTCATTACACAGTACACATGTGAGCTTTCACATGTGATATGAGCCCCAAATAGGCATACACATGTGTATATCCCTAGATGTATGTGGGTATTCTCATTTCTTCCCAATTTCTTCTCCATTAGCACCCATTTGTAAATGCCTAGTCCCAAGCTACTCAGTCTGCTAAATGTACTGATCTCGTAGGTGAAGTAGTGACTTACTTCTAATTGTTTTGTATGTACTTGTATGGATTTGGGCTTTGGATTTCCTTCCCTGCTTTACCCTGTTCTTGCTTAATTTAGAAATATTTCTCTTGATTTTATCTGTAGAAGACCTCATTGTCGCTGTGCCCTTGTGAAGAAGGGTCTATTGGCCATGTGTGAACAAATTCTTCCTGTGTCTCCCATGTCCTTGATTTCTGGGAGTGAAGGGAGGACATGAATCTCTAAATACCTACTGCTGCTTCATTCAAACATAATTAGGCCCAAACCTTGTTGTTCACAGCTTGAGGGGATGAAATTATTTGCATACTCCTCTCCAAATCTTCAGTGTCACAGCTGATATTTTTGTCTCACATTTGACAAGAGAAAAGCAATGGACAGGAACAGTTTCATTTTCCTGGCCTAAATCTACCAAACCCACAGCCTTCATATCAATATCCATGGCTTCTGTCTTATTATTACAGCAAAAGTGGGTTTCTCCATAAATCACCCCTGTATCCAAGCCTTCAGTAACACTACTCACCCTCTTCTTTGAATATTTTGCCTCTCCTATGATCCTTGATTCCTTCAAGAACCTCATTCTTTGTCAGCAAGCTATGCTATTTCCTGGTTCCTTTGCTTCTCCCACATTGAAGCTTTTTTCTTTAAGAGTTGCATATATTTATTAAATCCCTGTCATTATCCTCTATTCCTTCATAGCATCTTTTTCTTTAGGCATAGTCCCCAAGCTCCTATAAATCTTTCTTTCTTTCTCTCTCTCTCTCTGGATTTTTTAATTTATTATTATTTTTAACATTTATTAGAAACAGTGTGTACAAAGGGGGTTTCATTTTTATATGTTTAGATATTTGTGCATCTTACCCAAACAATCCCAACAAATTTTGTGGCTCTATTTTTACACAGGTAAATAACAAATACATTTTTGGTACAAATCCTAATGATGACGCCACTGATTGCTTAGTTCAAAGTCAGCAGCATTTCCGTAGCTGGCTATATTCACTTCTGGATAAGTTTTCCTCCTGACTTTTGTATCTGTTCACATCTTGTTGTCTGGCTGCTTCTATAGAAGTGTGTGTGTATATATGTGTGCCTGCAGCTGCACATGTGTGCTGGTCCTGAAGTTTGAACTCAGAGCCTGAGCATTATCAGAGAGCTGTTTTACTCAAGGCTAGTGCTCTACCACTTGAACCTTACTCCATTTATGGCTTTTTATTTTTTGTAATGTGTTGAAGATAAGATTCTCATGGAGGGCAGAGAATATGGCCTAGTGGCAAGAGTGCTTGCCTTGTATACATGAAGCCCTGGGTTTGAGTCCTCAGCACCACATGTATACAAAAAGACCAGAACTGGCGCTGTGGCTCAAGTTGGCAGAGTGCTATCCCTGAGCAAAAAGAAGCCAGGGACAGTGCTCAAGCCCTGAATCCAAGCCCCAGGACTAGCAAAAAAAAAAAAAAAAAAAAAAAAAAAAAAAAAAAAAAAAAAAAAAAAAAAAGATTCTCATGGACTTCCTTGCCTGGGCTGGCTTCTAGCCATGATCCTCATATCTTAGCCTCCTGAATAGTTAGAATTAAAGGCATGAGTCATTGGCTCCTGGTGCTGGCCGCTTGTTGATGTTTCAGCCCTTTATTATTACCCAGAATCTTTACCTTCTCACAATTATCTAAGCAGGTTAGTTGAAGAGGAAAAGAAGGATATATGTAGACAAGAATCCAATGCATATCTTAAAAAATTAAGAAGGGTAAGAGAAGTGGTAGATAGAAGAGGGATAGGTAAGAATATTGAAAAGGTTGGCATTGATCAAGATATATTGTATTCATAAACTGCTTTGTTAAATGACAACTCCCTTCTACAACTACTTAAATACAATAAGAACAAAATTAAAAAATAAAAGGGAATTATGCTTGAAACTTATTTTCAAATGGTTCACAAAATAATATGAATAATATGTGTAAAATTTTCTAAATAAATCTAATGTATGCCTCATATATGAGTATTTCATACTAAGCAAACACATTAAATATTAACATTTAGGAAAACAGAATGCAGGGAATATTGGAAATATTCATACTGATTTTGAACTTTTCTGAATGTCTAAATCATTCCATAGTAAAAATCTTTCAAAAGTAAAAAAATAATTGTAAAAAAAAAAACTTAGCTGACTTGATTTTCTCTCAATGCAGCGCATATTCTGCTTTGATAGAAACAGTTCTTTTTATTTGCTCTTGATAAATGCCATAATCTTGTTCAACACTGTGTAGAATAAATGCAGTACTAGCAAGTTTCATGTGTTTTAAAATGGAGAAATACAATTTCTCATTGCTATTCCCCTACCATCTTCTATTTTAAATACCTCATGCTATCCATGGTGTTAAATGTGGCTTGGATATATTATTTATAATTTTGCATGGTTTATTCTGTTCTGTAAACATCACATTTCATTTGATTTCTTTCTAAGGATGAACAATCAGCTTGCCTGTAACTTGTAACATGACACATACTGAAGACAAGAAGTGTACTGTGACAGTGATATTATGGTACAGGGAGCACCTCTGTGGCCTACACACAGAAAGGGCCTTACAAAGGATCAGCCAGAAGAACACAGATTTTTACTACTACCCCCAGACTCTTTCTGAAAAGTGACTCACAAATTCACATTATTACCCCCCCCCAAACTTAACTTGGCTCTCTTTAAAAAAATAGAAATTGAAAAAACTTTTCCTTAAGTAGTTGTACAAAGGAGTTGCCACCCCCCTCTCTTCTCTCTTCCTCTCCCTGTCTTTGATTTGCCTTTAACAACGTGATCATTGCAGATTTGTATCTATGCCTAATATCACTTTTTCTTTGAAACCGTTTTTGAATTATGTTGCTCTTTGAGTTTCCCTTTTGTTATTTGCCTCTTTTTTATCATTGCTGAATTGTATATTGTTGGGGATTCAGTTTTGGCCTTAATGGGGGAAGGGCGCCAAGAGCGAGACGCTGCCCTTCCTCCAGCCCTGGGACAGTGTAACAGAGAGTCCCTCCCACCTTCTGGCCTCAACCGGAAGAGAAGACCCCACCCCTGGGGGAGGCAGACACGTTCGTGCCACCATGATGGGGATTGTCCAGCCCACAAAGGATGTTTCGTGACATCACCTGATGGGCAGCCCGGCTTAGCCAATGGCCCAAGTCCTTCCCATTCCTACCATTACCGCTATATAACCCCCCTCCCAATTAAATCCTTTGAGACCCATTCAACCATCATGGTGTCTCCCTGATGCCTTCTTCCACCGCCGCTCCTGACATGTGAGGGGATCGGGGGGGAGGGGAGGCTTCAGCAACCTTTCCTCAACTTAGCGTATTTCCATAAGAGTACGCCTTGGCCTTCTGCTGGCGGAAGGCAAGGCCGAGTGCTCTTTCACAGATTTTGGGGTTCAAGCATTTTCCCTGGGAGATCGGGGAGAAAGGGATCCGTCAGATCCCGACAGTATATATCTAGGTTTCATATAATTGAAATTTTAGAAACCCCTAATGCAGCTTACAAATCTGTGTGTGTATGTGTGCGTGCGTGTGTGCACATGCTACTACCAGGACTATAACTCAGGGCCCTCAGGGCCTCACATTCTTGCTTAGCTGTTTTGCTTATAGCTAGTGCTCTACTACTTGAGCCTTGCTTCTAGTCTGGGTAACTAGAGATGGTAAGTTAGAGTTTACTGCCAGGACTGGCTTTGAACAGTGATCTTTAGATTTCAGCCTCCTGAGTGGCTAAGATTACATGCATGAACCACAGGCTTTCAACCTTGTCAATTTTTATATCTTAATTTTCTTTTTTCCCAGTTTGTTTCCTTTTAGTTAAGTATCTTGAATGAATAGGTATTTCAAATTTTTGATACAGCAAGTTCTAGTAATTTTTTAGACTGTTTTCTGACTGTTTCATGTTGCTTAATAGAGAATTTCCTGCCCCTTCCAAACACAAAGCTCTTGAACTGTGTCTTTATCTCAGTTTATATTATCTTTAATCTTTATGTCTTTAATATTGTACTCAAATTATATTTGATATATGATATAGATCCAGATAATATTCATGTAACATCAAAGCCTCCTGTAAACAATCTATTAAATAATTTCTCCGTTTATTATTGGTTTAGTTTACTTGTTATAGAAAAAATATATGGATTTTATGAGAGCTTATCTATGACTTTGGGATTCTATTCCAAAGAGCTTATATTTTCATCGGCACAATAGCATCATGAAGCTTTAATATTAACATTAGTATTTTTTAATTTTATTTTTATTTTTTATTTTTTTACAGTTTCACATGTTAGGTCATGGGTACATTTCTTGTACTATTTGTTACCTCCTCCCTCATTCCCCCCCTCCTCTCCCCCCAACTCCCCCCGTGAGTTGTTCAGTTGGTTTACACCAAATGATTTTGCAAGTATTGCTTTTGGAGTCTTTTTTTTTTTATCCTTTGTCTCTCGATTTTGATATAGTATATACAGTATCCAGGGTACTCAGATGAGATACAGTGATGGCCTAGTGGCAAGAGTGCTTGCCTCGTATACATGAAGCCCTGGGTTTGATTCCCCAGCAACACATATATAGAAAATGGCCAGAAGTGGTGCTGTGGCTCAAGTGGCAGAGTGCTAGCCTTGAGCAAAGAGAAGCCAGGGACATTGCTCAGGCCCTGAGTTCAAGGCCCAGGACTGGCAAAAAAAAAAAAAAAGTTAACATTAGTATTGTTTCATTGATTTCTGTTTTGTTTTGTTTTGTTTTCCTTTGTGCCAATACTCCGGGCCTTCAGATTTCACTTGGCTTTTTCATTCAGTACACTACTACTTTAGCCACACCTTCACTTCTAGCTTTTTGCTGGTTAATTGAATATATTAGTTCCATTGCCTTTCCTGCTTGGGCTGTCTTTGAACCAAGATCTTCAGATGTCAGCCTCCTAAGTAGCTAAGAGAATAGCTGTGAGCTCCTGTCCTGGGCCTTTCCTCTAAGTTGTTTCCATCAGGTATTTTGTAACAACAGCCAAAAAACTAGTGTATAAAATTTTTTTACATAGCAACAATCAATTCCTAAAAATAAATTAATGGCTCCTAAATAGATGAAAAGTACTGGTCTTCACACATAATTGAAAATATACCAGTTAAATCTCACTTCAATAAATCTTATTTTAACTTTCTGGAACTGACAAAGATGAAAAAAGTTTTGAATTCAGATGCCAGTGTCTTATACTGCAATCCTAATTATTCAGGAGGCTGAGATTTGAGGCTTGAGGTTTGAGGCCAGCCTTGCTAGAAAATGCCTGAGACCCTCATCTATAGAAGAACTAGTAAGAAGTTGGGCTGGAGGCATTGCTCAACTGGTAGAGCAGCAGACAAGAAAGCCAGCCCAGTGAGTTTGAAATCTTGCGTTCCAATCTTGGTAATGACAAAAAAGAATAAGAGAAAGAAAAAGAAAATTGATCTTATTACTTAAGATATGGGACAATGCCTTATTCAACTATGAGTTCCCTATAGAAGGCATCTTGCTAGTATTTGTCAGTGCCAATAAGTCACACGAGCTTCCTGGACTGAGAAATTGAAGACAGAGAAACATATCCTTCATTTGTACTCACTCAAGTATTCACTGAACTCAGTCAATAATAGTATAAGTGTGTTTGTGAGTAGGGGCTGGTGAAATGAGGAGTGGCATGGACACAGTGGAATAGCAGCTAGGATTTTAGATATGAGCCACAGGATCGTCAGACAATCAGAAGTATTCATACTCAACATGACAAGATTCTCTTTCACTTTATGGACACGGATTTAGCTGTTCAGAATTATTCTTTCATGTAAAATTTTTACATCATTTAAAGAAATTCAGCTGAATTTTAAATACCATTGTCTTGTTACAAAGTTATGTATTAATTTGAAGGTAAATAATAATAATGCTTTTTTGGTTTTAAGATTTTTTTTTCCTTTATGGTTAGTGTGCTTTCTGTGCACAAACTTAGTTCTTTATTGTGTGGTTTCTATTTACCATTACTGATGTAGAGGAATTTTTGTATTTTCAAAATCTGTGCTGGAAAACTTGTAATTACCTGATGTTTAGGAGTATATTAAAATCCTGATGTGCTTTTTATACCTGATTTTAAAAGTGCATGAACAGTATTTTGTCTAAAACCTATGTGTTTTATTTCTTTTGCTGGACTCAGTCTACGACTAACAGAGAACCTACTAACCAGCATGCATTCCAGACTTTTACCTACATGTCAATATTTCTGATTACTTGGTTCTACTTGTAAGGAAGATGGACAATATTGCTCTTTTTTCAGTCAACTTTTTTCAGTCCCAATGGCTCTTGCCTATAATCCTAATTACTCAGGTGCTAAGATCTGGAGATCATCATTCTAAGCCAGTTCTTGAGACTCCATCTCCAATTAACCAACTTAATGGTGGACTGGAGTTATGGCTCATGTAGTACAATACCATTCTTGAGCAAGCAATCCAAGCAATAGCCAGAGGCCCCGAGTTCATGTCCTGATACTGACACAAAGAAAATAAGATGATAAAAAGAGAAACATGCTTGGCAAACTGAAAACCAACAGACATTTTAGATCTACTAGAGAACTGTGACAAACTCTCCTGCTGAAGTGACTGACAGGCAGAAAGAGAATCTCAACTTAGCAGAACAAAAGATCTGAAGCAAAAATCTCCACAGGGACAAGGACAACCTGGCTGAGAAAACAAGAAGGCTACTTATGGAATGTTGTTGGGCTCAGTGAGGAATCCCCTAAAAGTGGAAATCAGAAGGAGCTAAGTAGGCATTCATTCACACTTTACTGAGTTTTGCCTCCAGGAGCCCCACCAGATTCTCTCAGTGGATAAGCAAAACACATTCTTAGATTTTGGTCAGGGAAAGGGAAAGTGGCTCTTTTAAACGGTATTGTGTGAATTTAGTTTCTCTTAATAATGTTTGCTTTCAGAGAAACTGTTATCAAAGTTCTATCCTCCTAGTGGAGGATAGAAAAAACAAACAAGTTTAACATGCTCTCACCCCAACTAAGGAGGAAGACACAGGCCAAATCAATCAATCCATCCTTCAATAAATAAAAGCAAAGGACTTTTTTCAAAGTCACAGGCCTGTGGGTGCACACTCATTGAAAGATTGGTGCACAGTTATGGGACTTATAAAAATGTTTGGTTCCCCAAATCAAATACCACACAGTAACATAAATCCAACCTCTGTGTCATAACACATGCCAGCGTCTCTTTAGGAAGTTTCTAAGGGAGACTGTAGATGACAGGAAAAATGAAAACAAGGACCTAGAGGGAACATTTATAGAGACAGTAAGCGGCAAACACAGTCTCACTCCTAGTGATATAAAATAAAACTGCACACTAAAGGCTCTTAGAATTTTATTCATTTTACCCAGTACACCACGTCCAGGTTTCAACCAAAAAAGTTACCAGGCACAATAAAAGACAAAAAGCATATTTTGGAAAAACAGCCTTATAGAAGCTTCTATAATTTGACTATTAAGTGTATCCTCAAAGACTACATGTGCTACTAGTGTGGTAGAGACAGTTGAAAGAGGGATAAAACCTTTAAGATCATTGTAGCTATGATATTGAAGGGGGGAATGGGACTCAGTCATATAACTTGATCCATCCTTAGCTTCCTGGCCACAAGGTGAGTGATTTTGCTCCACCAAATGTTCCAAGCATGGTGACCTGGCTTCCTGCCAGAGGCTCCAATATTACTAAAATTTGCCTAGTCATAAACTAGTACTCCAAACTGGTGAGCCCAAACACACCATAATTTTTCTCTGAAAGTAGATTATCCAAGTGACTTATTACATGGCAAAAGCTTGCTAACTCAATCATGTCAGAGGTTTTAGAATGATTAGATTGGGAATAATATAATGATTCATTGAAAAAGTATGTAAACTAAATATAGCTAGTGTGAGTGAAGAGAGGTAAACTCAAAGAGTGAAAAGGAAATGCTTGAAATTGAAGCATTATCAAAGAAATGAAAAATTCTTTAACTGTGCCCACAAATAAGTTTGAACAAATGCTAGTAGAAAGTTCCAAAACTGAAATGAAAAAAAGAACAAGCAATGAAGAAGACAACACAGAATCTTCCGGATGTATGGAACAACTTCAAAAGGTATTACAAAGATACAGTGGGGATATGAAAAGGCGAAGAGAGATGGGTAGGAAAAGAAGATATATGGGAAAACTTGTAATTTCCCCAAACTAATGAAAGACATCAATGCATAGATACAAAAAACACAGAGAATACCAAGTGAAATATACAGAGGGAATATACTCACACAGGCAGGACATATTGAATCTTCAGACATGAAAGCCAAAGATAACATTAAAAGAGTGCAGGTGGGAGAAACACTTACAGTAGAGCAGAAACACGATTACAGTAAAGCCAGCAGCACAACACTGGTCTTTGCAGCATTGTTTACCAGATCCAAACTATACAATCAGCTCAGATATTCCTCTATGAATGAATGATCAAGAAAATGTGGTATATATACACAATGGAATTCTACTCATCCAACACACAAAAAAAGATATTTTACCATTTGTAAGGAAATGGAAAGACTTAGGAAAAAATTGTATGAAATGAAGAAAGCCAGAGTAACAAAGATTGCATGTTTGCCCTCATTTGTGGTAGTTAGAATGTGCCTATAAATCTACAAGTAATCATACTGGATGGTAAGCAAGGGGTTACAAGTGAATTAACTGAAGTGTACTAGAATACATAGAGAATATCAATAGTGTATTCTTTAAAAAGTTTAAGTCAAAGCCCAACAAAATAAATTCCAAAAAATGAGTACTTATGGAAAGGGTGGGCCTAAGGGGAGAACAGTAGATGAAATAAGGGGGTAATGAGAGAGCACAGTCAAGAATTCACTGTATATACCATAGACTTGAGAAAAATTAGGAAAGGAATGGGCTGAAGGGGGAGTGAAAATGTTGAAAGGATGATACGGATCAAAATGCATTATATACATAAGCTGCTTTGTTAAATGCCAAAAACGTTAATATTTAGCCTAAACAGTGAAGAAAGCTAGGGTAATGTTGGGCTGAGAAGGGTGGGTAAGAATGTTAAAAAGGGTGACGTTGATGAAAATGCTCTGTTTTGTGGAATGGTAACTCTTTTGTACTAATACTAAAAGATAAAAATATTCAAAAATTAAAAAATAAATAAATTTAAAAATGCCAATTTCTGCTTTAAATATTTTTCAGAGATTCATTCTCCAAGTAATGGAGACTTTCGGTCAGAACAGCCTACTTTAAGTGCTCAAAATTAAAATAATTGTAAGCCTTTTAAAGAAGAAAAATGAATTAGATATACACTCACCTAGTATTCTGAATCCATCAAAATTATCCTTCAAATGTGAAGGAGTCATACAGATCTCAGACAAACAAAATTTGAGGGAATTTGTCACAGCAAGGCTAACTTGAAAGAAATGTTTAAAGCAAATATTCAGGAGGAAGTACAGATGGTGTAGGTCAGGAATTCAGATACACGTAAAGAAAGGAGAACATCTGACAAAGAATAAATAAAAATAAAGTAAACAATTTACTTTTTCTTACTCTAACAGCAGTCTTTTCAAAACAATACAAGCAAGCAATAATACGCTTGGTGGTTATAGCGTGTGAGTAAGCACACCGATTACCACTGTTTTATGAGGGACAAGGAGGAGGAAATAAAATGTATTTGCATCTCCCAGGAAATTTGAGAACAAATTTCAAATAATGATAGATACATATGGTGGATTCATGTGTAACCATTTTGAAAAGTTAATGTATGTTTGATAATCTAAGATAGGACAAAAGTGGAATCATTTAAAATGCTTAATTAAAGTCAGAAAGCAAGAAAAGGCAGAAATAGTGGAAAACATACACACAAAAAGAAATGAAGGGCAAATTTTTTATTATTCTTGAGGGAACCAGTATCTCTTTTATTAATAATAGAGCTAAAATACCAGAAAGGATATAGTTAAATTGAATAATTCCTTTAATTAATTGGATTTAATTAACATCTTTAGAATATATCATTCAACAAGAGCAGAATAAACATTATTATGAAGTGCACATGGAACATTTGCTGAATTAGAATATATAATGAGCCACAAAGCCACACCTTAACAATTTAAAAGAATATAAATAATAAAGAATTGCTCCTGAGCCATGGTGGAATTAAATTAGAAAGCAATAACAGAGGATAGAGGTAAAATCCCTATGTAGAGATTAAAATGAATAGTTCTAAATAATGCATGGATTAAAGAAGAAATCATAAATGAAATTAAAAAATATTTTGAGCTAAAAATTGTAGCATGCAACTCTGTGGCAGAGAAAGAAGGGTTCAAAGGAAGACTTACAGTTCATATTCAGTGCACGTAGTAGAAAAGAAAGATCTAAAATCGATACTCTAGGCTTTCATTTTAAGAAACTCATAAGAAAAGAAAAATGAAATGCAACTAAGTAGAAACATAAAAATAATAAAACTGAAAACAGAAATTATTGAATTTGTAAACAGAAAATCGATAGAGAGAATCAATAAAACCAATGACTGGAAAAAATATAAATCTTTATGCAAAAATCCTCAGCAAATTCAAATGTAAGTCTAATACTTCTCAAGCAAAAAATAAATTCAAATAGATCATAGTTCCAACTGTAAAATGCTTAGAATAATTTTCCAGAAGGCAATGTCAAGAAAACCTAGGAAACCTCTGTTTTGTGGCTATCATTTACATTTAATACCAAGTGGATAATCCATGAAAAGAAAAAAATATATGGTGATTTGGATTACTCCAAAATGAAAAACTTCTGGCATGGGGACATGGCTCAAGTGGCAGCATGCCTACCTAGCATTTTCAAGGTCCTGGATTTGATCCCCAGTATCACTTTTACACAAACAACATGGTGACTATTTTCTGCTCTGAGACAGATAGAGTATATTAATTACTTTCTCCATCACTGAAAGTAAATAACCAAGAGAGCAATTTTAAGATTTAACTCATCATTTTAGAAGTTTCAGTGTATCAGGCCAAGGATGTGATGGAGGGGCTCGCATCATTCAAAACAAACTGTTCACTATGAATTCTAGTAAGTGCAAAGAATGTTATTTCAAACATGCAATGATGCAAAGCAAATATTTCCATCCTGAAAGGGAGAAATAAGAGAATAGTAAGAAATCACCAGCTCAAAGGAAGGCCAAAAACCCAGTAGGGCAAACATTAAATCCCATAGCTTCTTATCTAGAATCCAGGGCATGTGGTGCAATGAAGTGGATTCCAATGGGTTTGGGAACATCAGCCTTACTGCCTTGTTTGCAGCACTGTGTCTTCTCTCCTGAGCTGACAGTCCGAATATCTTCTCTCCTGAACTGATCCTTCTTTACTCCTGAAGTTTTCTTAGTAGATGTCTTGCAGGTTTGGTGTTTTCCAATACTATGGGGTTTCAATTGAGACTCTGACTTCACCTTCCTAGCTTTGTGAGTTGTCCTCTCAGAGGCTACCTGTTGGGACTCCAGACTTGTCATCCATTTCCTGGTTTCTTATGTCATCCATTGAAATCTGAGTGAAAGCCTCCTGGACCCCATACCTATTGCAGTTTATATGGTTCAAAAACCCAGCATCATACGGGTGGTGCCAAGGTCCTCCACCATTTCCAGTAGTAGTTTTTCCCTTTGCATCGTTTTTGCATTGATTGCTGAGTGCTTGGGCAACAGAACAAGGTGAGAAGAATCTCAGGGAAACACTTGCCCAAGCTGCCAATTCCCAGAGGGTTGTCCTAGAAATGCTCTCTTCTTGGGGACAGTCTTTCAAATTATTCTGCTCTTACATACTCCAATATGCCATGGAGAGGTCTGGCCAATTCCTGAGATGCCCTCAAAGCATTATTTCTATTGTTCCATGCAATCCCCTCCCTCCCTCCCTTCCTCCCTCCCTCCCTCCCTCTCTCTCTCTCTCTCTCTTTCTTTCTTTCTCTCCCTCCCTCCCTCCCTCCCCTTCCTTCCTTCCTTCCTTCCTTCCTTCCTTCCTTCCTTCCTTCCTTCCTTCCTTCCTTCCTTCCTTCCTCTCTCTCTTTCTCTCTTTCTTTCTTTCTTTCTTTCTTTCTTTCTTTCTTTCTTTCTTTCTTTCTTTCTTTCTTTCTCTCTTTCTTTTGTATTGCTAATATATTCAGAAATCATGCTTTTCTTAGCTTCAACTTCACAATTGCTTTTCTGACAAAGCTTGAAGTTTTTCCACTTTCTTCATCCCATTCTTTGCTCCCAGTCTTCACTGTAATCATGGCTAGATATAGCCAAAGTGCTGGATTTCACAATTTCCTGTGCTAGATCTATCACTTTTTAACTTAGCCTCCCACAAAGGTTCAGGTCACGGACAACATGTGCACAATTTATTTTCCAGAATGCAACATACATAGCTTCTACTCCAGTTCCCAATAGAATTCTTAAGACCACCTGAAACATCATGAACATAGCTTTTTTTTTTTTTTTTTTTTAGTGTTTTTGTTTCTCTTTGCATTCTGGTCTTCTGAGTTTCTACTAGAATCACTCATTACACATTGCTTATGTCATGCTAAGGGTTCCCTAGCTCGATTCTCAAGCCTCTTACACGTATCTGTCCCCAAACCAGTTCCAACAGAATCACAAGATCAGATTTCTTTACAAAACTGACACCACGCCACTTCTCTCTTTAGTTATTTTCACATAGCTATGACAAAACACCCGAGAGAATATCTTTTTTATAATATGTTTTCCCTTTATAGTCAACCAAGAGAATATCTTAAAACAAGAAACTGTTATTGTCCCTCTTGGCTTCAGAGACTACCATTTCAGAGAGTACTGTCCTTGATTTCTTGGCTTCCTATGCTTGGGCAGAACAGGCAGGGGTAGGAGGGAGGGGGGAAGCAATGGAAGGGAAGCAATGGAGGGGAGGTTCATCACCACACAGTGAACAGCAAGCAAAGAGAGAGGGATGGATGGAGGCCAGGCATGGTTCCGTGGGACACACTTCCTCCACCTGGAGCATTTTCCCAAAGTTTCCATGATGTTCCTCCTCTTTAGTTTCAACATGTTTACCATTTTTCTCTTGTTTAACAAAATAAATTGCAGTTTTACATTTTAAATAAAACAAACATAGTCAAAATAGTAAAAACATTTTAATGATTAAAAATTGTGCTTTGATTTAATCATTCCAAAAATAACAAAATACTTTTTGAAAAGTCCTACAACATCAATTCTCAGTGCCTTGATGTTTTTGTGAAGGGTATCTTGGATTCTCATTTTTAAATTGATTTATATTGTGCTATTCGAATTGAAATATCTATGTTTTCCATTAAATTGCCTCTGTATTAATCTTGTTATTCCAAAGAGAGCATTTGGTTTTCTTTCTCAGACAGTTATTCAAATCATGTAGGCTTATATATTTTTATTGTAGATTTGTTTATATATTTTTATAATTGTAGTTGTCATTGTATCTACATTTACATTTCCTCATATTTTATTAGACATTTTATTTAATTGTGAGTTTTTTTAACCTTTGTGGATACATCTTATCCAATTACTGATGAATCTGCTTGTGGATATTTAAATTTTTACTATTAACTTTTGTTTATTATTTCTTATGCTTCAATTTAAACTTATCAATCCTCTTCATGTTTATTTGTTTTCTATGTTAGAGTATAACTTGTATTTCTTACAAATACCTTATACATTGTTTACATTATAACTTATTGAATTGAGAATCTATTTCAGTTGCTTTCAGGAACTTTTATTTTTCAATAAGTGTCACTGAATATTGTGTTACTTTATTGTAAAGGTGATGTACAGGGTTAGTTGCATAAGTAAGGTAATGAGCACTTGTCTTTTTGAACAGTGTTACACCCTCCCTTGTTTTCTTCAACTTTCCCTCTTCCCGATTCCTGTCCCCCTCAAGTTGTAAAGTTCTTTTCCAACATAGTATCTAGTGAGTGTGGCTTTGTTTTGGTTCACCTTTGTCCCACCACCTTGCATTACTCTTAAGTTTCAGGTATTTCTCCATTTCTCCTTCTTTGTCTTGATTTTGTCAATCACTTCTTGGTACTAGGCCATCTTCAAATGTTTGTTTCTGACACTCAGCTGCAAACTATTTGATCAATCCTTATGATCTCCCTTCTAGTAGAAAATAGGACATTGTACATAGCATCACTGGTGTCCAAATTACTTCTCATGATTACCTATTGCTATCTGGTGTGCAGTACTTACCAAGAACAAGATTTTAATATGTCATGTGGGAAGTACATTGCAGCATAATGGTGACTACAAAGCCATAGTTTCACACAAACTCTGAGAAGAACAAGCTTAGAGATAATGTCACCATCAGCAAACTCAGGATTTTAAGTACTCTAAAATGATTTTATTTTCTGGAGTTCTAGAAATATCTGCCTGAACATCTAATTTATAAGACATACTGAGTCCTTGATTTGAATACAGAGGCTTCATTGACTCTTCTGTTAGAAACTAAAAAGATGAAATGAAAGTAGTGTGAATGAGAGATTTGCATGGGGATACTGAGATAGGCCATGATAAATCTGAACAGCTTGAATCCTTACTAATCCCCAAGCTTTGCTGACCAGAGAACTAACTCCTGCTTTTAAGGAACCCTTACCTCTTTTGCTCCAAGGTCTTATGAATACTTCCTTTGTGAATGTTCACTTGTCAAAAAAAATTAATTCCTCCCCCCTATTTTCTTTTCTTTATTGTCAACGTGAAGTACAGAGGGGTTACAGTTTCATATGTAAGGCCGTAAGTATATTTCTTAACCAACTTGCTACCTCCTCCCTCATTCCCCCCTTCTCCATTTCCCTCCCCCCCCACCATGAGTTGTATAGTTGGTTTACACCATATAGTTTTATAAGTATTGCTGTTGCATTGGTTTGTCTTTTTATTCTTTGTCTCTCAATTGTGGTATTTCCTTTCCCTTCCCTAGTTCCAGTACATGTATATACAATATCCAGGGTACTAAAATCAGTTACAGTGATATCAGGGGTAAAACTATGGGAAGGGAATATGAAAAAAAAAGACATTATATTCATTCACATGTAGAAGGATCTTTTAGTGTTTGCAAATAAAGTAACTGCAAAACATGGTATGTAGGTTTCCTGTAAGCATAAACTTTGACATCCCTAGGGTTAATATTTGAGTGATTTCTGGGCCATATTTTGTTGACATAGTTTTAGAAGATGTGGAACTAGATTCTCAAAAAGGTTTTGCTGTATTCTCCCCACCCTCAAGCCTCGAACCCTCATCAGGATGTGGTGTGTCCTTGGTTTAACTTTTCACTGCTTCATGGGTCTTCTATTTTCTCAGGTGATTTTAACAGGCATTACCCTGGTGGCTAATGATCTTGAAGATATTTGCATTTTCTTATTGAAAATGTTTAAATCTTCAAAGAGAAGGGTCAGTTTACATCGTGTCCTCAACTTTAAGTGGCTTTATTTGCCTTCTGTTTAGTTTTACGAGTCCTTTGTAAATTCACACTGCAACTAAAATTTGGATATGTGATTTGTTAATATTTTCTCCAAGTATGTAGTCTAGACATATCTTAGACAGATCAAAAAAACAAACTTTTGATGAGATTCTGTTTTTTCACAGTTTTTCTCTTGTGGCTGTAGGGTTCTGTTTTGGTGGCAGTATTTAATTTTTATTTGTTTTTTTTTTGTTCTGGTACTGGGGACTCATGTTCTCATTTGTTTTTGTTGCTTAAGGCTGGCATTCTATCCCTTCAGCCCTACCTTCTCTTCTGGTCTTCTCCTAACTTGTCTGTGCAGGCTGGCTTTGAACCCATTCCTCACTCTCCAGACCAGCAGGGTTAGAGATGAGAGCCTCTAGTGCAAGGCTGTGATATTTTACACTTAAGCTTGTTTTGCATAAGCCCATATTGTAAAGTTTGTACCCTGAAGTTTTCCTCTGTAACTTTCATATTTTTGAATTTTACATGTAGATGTGGGTTTATTGACTTGCAAAATTTTATTTGAGGCCATGTGTACATAAAGGTCTGTTTTTAGAAATATACACAGGACCAGTTTTTCAGTGCAATTTGTTGACAGAACTATGCTTGCGGTATTGAATCGCATGGACTGTTATCAAAATCAACTGGTCATATTTGTGTGGCGATTTCTGAACACTATTCTGTTTCATTGATCTATTTTTAAACTTCCTTACCAGTTCAACATTGTTGCTTCAGTACTGTAGATTTATAGTAATCTTTGTATTAGGTGATTTGATTTTTCTGTAACTTTTTGTATTTTTTCCTTCTCTACCAATTAATTCATTTACTTATTCTTATTTTGGCTACTGTATATTTCGGTTATAATCTCTTTGTTTTCCCAATTTTTTCTTGAAAGCTTATGTGTCTCTATTGTTTGAAGAATTTTCATGATTGTTTGTTCAATAACTGTAATGTGTGTGTGGTCTGAGTTGTGGTATCTGTAGTCATACTGAAAGTAAGCAGAAGCTTTCTTAATTTATTGTTATGTCAAAGAAGTTTGACTTATTTTCTGGGCAGTTCAGGGTAACTACTATTATGTAAAACCTATTCCAATCTGACCTATTTGGTTTAGAATTGGAAAATTAGTAGCAATTGGAAATTTAAAGTTAAAATCTTGAAGTCTGTATAACAATCATGGGAAGAGATTCTTTCATTGTTAAGTTAGCTTCTTTTTCACATCCTTTAAAAAATATTTTAGCTGAAAAGGTAATTGAGTTAGGTTTATACCATCTGTGTCACCAGAACACACCTTGATGAAATTAGAGATATAGCTGGAAATAGATGTTTTCTTAGCAGGAAATTTATATCTATGTAATTTATTCTTTTTATCTGCTGCAGGCATGGTAGAAACTTGATTATTCTTTCCAGTTCTGTATTTAGACTGAATTTTCCTAGCATAACTGGGGAGATTATCTCTGTATATCAACTCTCTAATGTTTTAGTGAGAAGTCCTATTATGTGACAGCTTCCTAAGTGCAATTAAGGGGCAAACCCTCAGCGGCCGCTTTGAAATTTTCACTCAATATCACGTAGAGTTCTGAATATTTTACAGTCTTTATTTTTCCTTGATCCTATCACCCAAATTGAGATTTTTCTGACTCGAAAGAGAAATAGGCAAGGAAGAATTAGTTGGCTGTGACAAGATGCAATTTCACTTAAGTAATGCTTTATGTTTATTTTATATGACTCTTATTTGTAATTACCTCATAATTATGTTTTGGCCATATAAATTGTAGTCCCATAAAATTATAATGAAGTTAAAATAAGCCTACATTCTTTCAACATTCTAACTATGCTGTGTGTAGGGGGAGGGGCATTTTTTCTGCCCAAGGGCCATTTAGATATTTATAACATAATTTGTGGGGCACACAAAATTATTGATACAGGTAGATTGAGCAGCCAGTGAGGAATATACCAGAAACATATTTGTCTATTCTGTCATAGAACAAAATGATTTTCAGAGCCTTATACAGCTTGAGAACCAGACATTCCCACTCTTGAGGTAGTAAAAAATTACTCATGGGTTTGTGGTAATGCTGATGTAAACAACCCAGCTGTGCTGTCAATCATATGAAAGTTCAACATATCCATGATATGACTATGTATGTAGTAGGCTTGTGTGTACAAGGCCCTGATTGTCTAATGATGCACTTAGGGAACATCTTCTGTCCTTCAGTGATGCATGGCTGTGTACAACATTACACACAGGTTATAAACAGAGTATTCTGAATACAGATGTATTTCCCCCTACATTTTTGATTCTTCATGTATCACATGCCCTGGGTCCTGATAACCAAAAGTCAGCCTGGGCTCACTAATGGAATGAGTTTAAGAGCAACCTAAGCTATGAGGTGATATTCTGTCTCACATAGGAAGTACTGGAGATGAAAGGCTTTCCTAGTTTCCTTTTAAGTGAGTCAGTCAGTCCCTCAGAAAATTTATTTCTGTCTTACTCCTGTGTTTAAGCACAGTTTCGAAGCTCATTCTGTGTACTTGGGTGTGGTTTTTCTCAATAATATCAAATAGTCAGACTAATAACTTAGGTAAGGGAATGTGCTTTGCCCAAACAACAGCCTAGTCCCATGCTAACTATCCAAGCACCTGCCATAACGTCATTGCTCTGTGGGAAATCCTAGGCTGCCCCCATGTTCCTGGGCCTTGAGGATCTTGCTCATCAGGAAGTCACCCCTCCCTTTACCTTCTCAGGACATGTATCTAGGGCTGATGCCTCTTCTCAAAGTGACCGGCAGACTTCTGCCTCATGCAGTGCCTGGCCTCCCCTCACAGGAGATGCATCCATTTCTATGCTTCACATTTCTGGTTTCTTTCATGAGCCATTCTTGTAATCCCTGTAGCACTGATGGGGATGTAAGTTCAAATTCAGCCTTTGTTCAGTGGGGTTGAACTTTCCTAATTCTTGACTAATAATGTGGTGATTTTGCTAGCTTTCTCAAGATTACTTGATATTCCATAACCCTGTTGTGCTTACGAAACAAGCAGCCTATTTCTGCTTCAATAACTGGCTTGGAAAATGAGAGTTCTGAGCACATCATTTTTTATAAGTAGGGCAGATTTCCTTCTTAGATGCATTGGCTTCCCTTTCTTCATAGACGAGATTGTCTGTCAGCTTTCTGCTCATTCACTGAGCCCTCTGAGTTTTCTTTTTCCTGGAATCTCTCCTTTTCAGCTTTGCATTTCACTACCTCAGAGATCTACAAAACAGAATATTTTATGGCTTATTCCATTCCTCCTTCCTTTCTAATACTGTTCAAACTAGGTCTAGCAAGTAGCATGTGTGGACCTATCAGTTTGCTTTCGTTTACCACATTCTTCCAAGAATGTTTCTTCCAAGAAACACTGATGAAAAATGTAAAAATTTTATATGAGATGCTAAAATGATACAGAGATCTGCATCTTCTCAAAGAGAAAACAAGTGTATATGTAGAATATGACTGTGACGTTAAGGAGGCTAGAAGAGAGAGCTCTCATAGCCCTGCACTTCAGAGGGGGCCACCTGGCTGTGCAAGTTGATGCTTGAAATGCAGGGTCTCCAGGATTAGGATCCAGGAGTACAATGGAGCACGATACAGAGAAAATCATTGCAAAGTAGGCCTCATAATTTCTGGCTACTACTGACCTATCAGTGGGACCATAGACATTGTGGATGAAGGATTTCTAGTGAGCAAATATGTGGAAAGGAGTAGAAACCAAACAGCTTTGGTTAGGAAATTTCGAAAAAAAAAATGAGATGTAAGAAAATTGAGAATATCCAGAGTCCAACTGTGTGAAACTGAGGTTGAGTGTGAATTGATGATGCCATCAGCTCAGCAGGATTCAGGGGAATAGCTGACCAGAGGAGTCAGCGGCTTGAAACCTGGGAATGAGTGTGGCCATTGGGATGGACCCAGCACTGCAGAGCATGGAGGGGAGCATGGTGACAGAGGTTTGGTAGTCAACAGGCTTACCTGCATTTGCCCAGGTCAGCATTAAAGCTCCTGTGCATACTATGTACCTTGAAACATGGCTCACCCCAACTGAGGTGTACCAGCCGTGAAAAGTACATGATGGACAATAAAAGCAGAACAAACCCCAAAGAGGAGTATGAAGGGCTGTGATTACTTTTTTCTAAAGTTGATCAAGTTTGAAGCAATAAGATTGTGGCTATATTAAATTAAAATGCATTCCATCTATTTCTTTTTTGTGTGGCTACTAGATCAAGAAACACTGCAAATATGATGCATATTCTATTTCCATTGGACAGTGATGACCAGAGCATGAGGTAATTGCAAGAAGACAGGAAAAAGTTACAGTAAGTGAGTCAAGGGCATTAAATAACTGACTAAGTAATTCATATAGTATTTGCCAGGTGGTGGAAATTCATTGATTTTTGAGTAGATGAATAAAATAGAATACCAAGGGAAGATTAATCTAGTGGCAGGGGCATATTTCAATTTCTAGTTCCTTATTCATGATAAAACATTGCTCCAAACCTTAATGATAATTCATTTTAGAGCTTTTCAGTTGAAATTTTGCCAAGGGGGGGAACATGATTTGTATCACCGCGCTTATTTACTCATTTGCAGATAGATGGTAGGGCAGATTAATGGACCACATTTCCCCTTATAGAAACCTTATTACCTTTGTGCAATTCACTTATATTGATATAATTGCAGAGTGAATTCCTTTGGATAAATCTTATCCAGTTTTATAAAAAGTGCTTTGAATTCCTTGACCACTATCATAAATTTCCCTGGCATCTTGCTTGCTATATACAGTAGTCTGTATATAGAAGGCAGACAAGAAATTGTGCAAGAAAATATATTTGCATTTTATTCTCTACATTCATAATCTTTTTAATTAATTCTGCAAAAAATTAATTAAAAAATTAATTCTGCAGCTTCTCTTAACTGAGCTCTTTTTTTTTAGATGCCGTGCCATACACTGAAAAATTGTTTCATCCAAATTTTAATATCCAATGACAAATTAAAATGGGCACATTTGCCAGGCTTAATTTAATTGTCCTACATTTTGAGTTTAAATAAATAATTCAGGTGTTTTCATCACTTTTTGTCATTTGTTTCTTTGCTGTCATTTTGTCGTTGCTTTTGTGTTGCTTGAAGTCATGAATTCCGTGCATACCTGGATGTATTCAGTGCAAGTGAAACCTAATTGTCATTCCACTCTTACAATTCTCCTGCCAGATAAATGAAGCCACCGTGGCAAATTCCAGAACAATGTCAAAGTGATTTTCTCAAAACTGATTTTTATCAAAATCAATTGAAATTATAGCATTTGTAATCAGCAAGATTTAAATTAAAAGTCCATGAACAGAGCTCTTTAGAAACACAATATGTCTGTTAGTTCAATCTACTTTAATTTCTATCAACAATATTGTCTAAATTTACTCACATAGGATATACTGTATCCTATTGAATTCTGTTTGTTACATAAGTATTTTATACTTCTGAAAACTTTTGGAGAGATACTTTTCCCATTATGTATGCTACAGATAATATATTAAAATGTGTATTATACATATATGAATGTAATGAAAATGTTTTAGTTTTGTTTATTTTAGCAATTTTATTTATTTATTTATTTTTAGATCATTGAACTTGTGTTATTTTTAAGAGCTTTTCTGTTTGCTTTTCTACTGTGCCTTCATAAATCTCTAAGTGGTGATAATGTTTTATTCTTTCCAAGATTTATGCTTCTTCTTTATATTGATTTCTACATAATAGAAGGACACTGTTGATAAAGCCTGTTTTGCTGTTTTCTATGGATATAGATAAAGCCTCTGTTAATGATAATTACTGCTGTTTGTATGAATTTTTGTTTATCATGTTAAGGGTGCATGTTACATTACTGGTTTAGTAGCAATAGTTATCAACTGGTACAGAATTTTATGAGATGTTTTTAAGAATTATTCAAAACAGTGATAGGGTTTTCTTCTTGTTAGCATTAAAAGATTCATGTTATTAGTATTTTGCTAATATAAATCACTTTGCAACATAATGTCATGATCACATTATTCTAATATGCTACAAAAGAACTCTATTTAAATTATATTTAGTATATCTGCATATATGTTTGAAGATATTGTGGTATCTTAATCAAACTATGTTTGATGGCAACTGTTGTTTAGATTTGTAAAAGAGAATGGAATATATCTAATCACTAATTTCTTATTTCATTCCCTATTTGGAATTATAATTACTCTTTGTATATTTTAAAATACCATGTTTGACTTTACACTAGACGTATTGCCTTTTGTCATATATTAGCATCAAAATTTTCCTTGTAAGTGATTTTCACATATTTTCTAGGTCCAAGAGTGTGAATTTGATTTTAAAGTAGAGTTTTTCAATTAAAAATGAATTACATTCTCACTTTTCTTGCTACTACTTTGTTTATAATGTTTTAATTATATTTAACTTGATATTTAATGAATTCTTTTGACTAAAATAAATTCTTAGCTCTATGTAAAATATTTTCTTCCACTGAGTATTTTTTATTTTCTTATCTTGAAGTAGTTTAACAAAGAGCTTTCAATTCAACTTACCAGTTTATGAGTGAAATGCATATTGAACCATGTCATCCTTCGATCATTCTCCTGCATTCCTTTGAGTCTTATAATGGTGTTTCTCTCCATTTGTGACATTCATTTTTTAAGAACCCTCTGAGAATGTATAATTCTGATATCAGAACTCTCTTTCCTTCTTCCTTTTTATTTTATTTATTTATTTATTTATTTATTTATTTATTTATTTATTTATTTATATCTCTCCCTGTCTTCACTTCCATGAATCTTCATACTTGGCTACCTCAGACTCAGCTGTTTCTATTATCAATTATAACCTGCACTATTATCATTAGATAAATTTATTTTCAATATGGTAATACCTCTTTTTCTTTAAGTCAGTTTATACTTTATAAATCTCTTGACTTAAAACATCATCATTCATCAGTTTCTACTTTCAAGGTATCTATTTTTTATTTATATCCCTTCATCTATTTTTATTCTCTAGGGACACATATTTTCTTTATGTTCCTTGAGAGATCAAGTCGATGTTTTCCATGAGTTATTTCTTATAATAAATTCTTTCTAAAATTTCACTTTCAATTTCTTTGTGTCATGGCATATTAATGGCAAAACTGGCTCCATTTTCCCATACTTTCCTGTATTTGTACTCTGTGCAAAATTAACCTTCAAACTTCTTCCTCTGAGACATGAAATTTATTTCTGCTCTCAAATCTGGGCTGGGCTTGTCAATTTCTTTGGTCAATAAAAGTGATAGCAGAAATTAGGTGTGATATTCTGTGTTTTGAGTCCACCAGAACACCAGAAACTAAGCCTTACTTTCCTTCACTCATAAACTGAAACATTTCTGACTGTCTTAAGGTGCTAAAGTTTGGAGTAGTTCCATTCTGCTTCTTTTTATACCATGTACTAATATATAATAATGATATATTTGCATTCTTTCTTTTTGTGCCAATCCGGGGGTTTGAACTCAGGGCCTGGGCACTGTCCCTTAGGCATTTTTCTCAAGGCTAGAACCCTACCACTTAAGCCATAGGTCCACTCTTGGCTTTTGGTGGTTATTTGGAGGTAAGAGCCTCATGGACTTTTTTGTGGGCTGGCTTTGAAGCATGATCCTCAAATCTCAGCCTGCAGAGTAGCTAGGATTGCAGTTGAAAGCCAGCAGCACCCTGCACACATCTCTATTGAATCACAGTTTTTATAGCTACTATTGGAAAATGATTTCCCAGGTAATAATCTGGAAACAAAGACATAAGTCCAGCTCATTGATCTAAAAATTAGAAAGTGACTGGAGGCAATTAAAAAATAAAATTAGAAAGTGACTGGAGGTAATTAAAAAATAAAATCAAGAGTATGGCCAGAAGGAAAACTTTCATTTGGGGGTCTTCTGAAGGTCCCATTTTCTATTTGCTGTGTTTTTACCTAGAGTCTTCCATATGTCTGTTTCAGCCTCCTTCCTCTTCCATTGGCTGTGGAGTCATGTGGGTTGTTCTTGCAATTAGAGGAGAAAAAAATTTCACCAGTACTGGAAAGATGTGTGTGTATGTGCCTATGGGTACCAGTGCTGTAGGACATATGCTTATAATTAGAATGTCTCTGCCACATCTTGTAGCTGGGGATATTAAGTTTCTCTCCCAAAGGCTTGTGTTGGAGGCTGAAGTTCCTGCTGATGGTGTCCTTCTGGGAGGTCCTGGACATTTTACAGGGTAGAACCAACTTGGAGAAAGCAGGTCATCTGGGTACGTTTTAGGGGAGTGTCTTGTACCTGCCCATTTCCTGTTTTGCTCTGTTACTGCTTGTCTGCCATGAGGTGAACAGCTCTCTCCCATTGTAGGCTCCTGTCCCAGAACGGTCTGCTTAAATGCATAGGACCAAGTGGCCAGAGATGGAATCCTCCAAGCTAAAGTTTTCTTTTTGTAAATCGTTATCTTGGGTATTTTGTTTGAAAACAAAATAATATTAACCCAGCAGGTTAACAGCTCATTTGTGGGCTAGCTATTTATTGGCTTATTTATTGGTTCTGGGGATTGAACTCGGGGTTTTATATGCTTGATTATATGAGCCATACTTCCAGCCTGTTTTTGAAGTGGTTATTGCTGAGGTAGGGTAAGTCTTTCTTTCCTAAACCAACATGGGTTATAATCCTCCAGCTCATGCTTCTTTGACTTACTGGGGATGACAGGAAAGTGACGCTGGGCCTAACCATTGGTTGACAGGGAGTCTCACATATTTTTTTTTGTCTGTGCTGACCTCAATCTTTAAACCCACAACCCCTGCTTCCCAAATACTGAAAATTACAGTTTTGAGCCACCATGCTCATCTCTGGGTTTTCTTCTATTTCTAATTATTTTTGTCTCTGAAAGTACAGGCTGGGTTCATAAAGAGCTGGAGAATTGGCACCAAATGAAATTCTACTCATTTAACATCCATGTTCTCAGTGATTTGACTTCCATGGAGATCTCCTCTATCCAACAGTTAATTATCTCTGGTCACTCTGTCCTGGAAATTTCTGGCAACTGAAGGATCTATGAAAATATTAATGCAATGAAACCATAATTCAATGTGAAATACCACTCTGAGGCATAAAGCATTGTGAAAATTCATGAAATAATTACCTCCATAAAAAGTCAATACCTCCCTAAAGACTATTTCAGTGCACTAAGATTTATATGTTTTCCACATGACAAGTAAAGTTAGCTCACTGGTGGTGCATATGCATCTCCAGAAGGGGTAAGGGTAGAAATGAGGTCTGAAGTACCTTTTAGCTATTAGCCCTTCTGCTAAGTACCTTAAAAGATTTATATACAAAAATTGACTATACTATTGGAATGGTATTTCATAACTTGCTGGTTGACCTGTACTTTAAGAAAATATATGTCAATAGTTCTGATTCTTGGACCTAACAAGTTCCAACTCCTCTTAATGTTGGAAAATGAAAAGTCTCGGTTTCATTTCTTTATTTCTCTTACTTACTTATCATATGATTTTTAGAAGAAGTATAATAAGTGTCCCTTTGTTACAAATATTAAACATTAGCTTTCCTTCTCTTCTACCTCATTCAAAAATTCAGAATTACAGCATTCTAGTCATTAACTTAGCAAGATATAATAATGGTAATAATAATGATAATATAAAATAATAATTTCTGTGATGGTCCTGGGG
Organism: Perognathus longimembris pacificus; assembly: GCF_023159225.1. Taxonomy (NCBI): domain Eukaryota; kingdom Metazoa; phylum Chordata; class Mammalia; order Rodentia; family Heteromyidae; genus Perognathus; species Perognathus longimembris. The sequence goes on from NC_063162.1 coordinate 79,496,935, forward strand.
TGTGAACTCAGGACCTGGAAAGTGCACCTGAGCTTTTCTGTTCAAGGCTAGCATTCTACTACTTGAGCCAAAACTCTACTTTTGGCTTTTTCTAGTAAATTGGAGATTTGAGTCTCTCTGACTTTCCTGCCCAGGCTGTCCTTGAACTGTGATCCTCGGATCTCTACTTCCTGAGTAGCTAGGATTACAAGTGTGAGCCACCAGTGCCTGGCCAGATATAATTATGAAGATAAATTTTAAGACACTAAGTCCTATTTGGGGGCTGGGGATATGGCCTAGTGGCTAGAGTACTTGCCTCGTATACATGAGGCCCTAGGTTCGATTCCCCAGCACCACATATACAGAAAATGGCCAGAAGTGGCGCTGTGGCTCAAGTGGCAGAGTGCTAGCCTTGAGCAAGAAGAAGCCAGGGACAGTGCTCAGGCCCTGAGTCCAAGCCCCAGGACTGGCCAAAAAAAAAAAAAAAAAAGACAGTCCTATTTGGGATGTTGGGAATAACATAAATTCTTCTATAGTATTATTAAGAATATTAGATGAACTTACTGCATAAATATAAGTGTTCAGTTTTGAAAGTCAACTACTTGTCTGAAGTTGCCAGTTTGCATTGTTGGTTGTAAAGACCCAAAGTTACCATATCATGGCCCAGCTAGGTACTTGCCATGCTTCCTGAAGAACACTTTTGGACTTCAAGGGCAATGGATTTTTTTTAAATAATAAAAACAAAACAAGGCTTGGTGGTGGTGGCTCACACTTATAATCTTAACTACTCAGGAGGCTGAGATCTGAGGATTACAGTTCAAAGCCAGCTGGGGCAGGAAAGCCCATGAGATTCTTACCTCCAATAAATTGCTCAAAAAAAGCTGGAAGTGGCTCTGTAGTTCAAGTGGTAAAGCACTAGTCTTGAGCACAAAGAGGTTCAGGGACAGGGCCCAATCAAGCCCAGAACTGGCAAAACAAACAAACAAAGACACAACAAAACAGAGGTCAGAGTCATGAACATCATTTTATTTCAATTAATGTTTGTGAAAGGCTGGGTTGATTACATTTCAAATTAGAGTGTGACAGCTTGCCTTAGGAGAGCTCAATCAAACCTTAGTTTGTACTCTGCTTTGGGTGAGAAATTTATTTGATGATCAATGGTGGAGAGGACTGAGCTTATGTTTAGAGCTCCATATAATCTTGTTTGGCTAAGTTTGCATTGTGTCATTTAGGCATCTTTCTATAAAAGAGTTACTAGTTGTTTCTTCATGATCTGTCATAATAGATCACAATTGCTTAGAAGTTATCTTATCAAATACTACTTATGGGGAATTGGAAATTGATCTGGAAAAGTGCTTTTACTATCTGATGATTTTCAAACCCATTTTTCAAGACTACACTCAAAGCCCACTCAGTTTTCCTCAACAATGGAACAAAAAGGTAACAAGAAGGGATGGCAACTCTCTTATTTTTCAGGATAACAGGTAAGATGTTGATTATCTCAATGGTCTGGCTCTATTATAACAATTGTTATAGTCCTACTTATAGGATGACCATTTTCTATTGGATCTGACTATTTTATTTACTTTCAATCAGGGACTTAGCAAAGGTCTCTGGGGTCAGAGAGTAAAGACATCAATTTGAACATTTCATCACCACAATGCTTATCGATCTCTTCACTTAATGTTTATATAACATTGACCAACCCTTTCTTCACACTTTATGTAGCACAGAGCATGGCAGTGTCATTTGTCATACACTCTAAGTAAAGAAGTAGTCTCTAAATAGAAACACAACTTGATTTTAACCTAAAGGTCAATCTCATTGCTGAAACAGAATTATAAATGAGGCCATCTTAAAAGAGAAAATAATCAAGTATTAATTATTTAAAGTGCTTAATGATGCATGGAGTTTGTTACATTTCCATGTGCATTTCTAATTAAGAATGCACGATGACAATGGCCTTGGGATCCAAATCAGCTATTCATTTCAAATCAAAAGATATGTAATATTCAGTATGCTAAACTTCTATTTTCTAAAACCACAAGCAGTAGAAGAATTTATGAATTGCTTTCATATTCCATTAATATCTGTAACATCAATTAAATGTACCTGTTTATGTGAGAGAAACAATAGTATAGCTAATCTAAAAAAAAACTTTAAGATTTCAAGACATATTTAAATCAATGTTCTTTAAAAGCAACCAAATGGCTTCTTGACATATTATGTTTAAATCTCCTTGGTTGCAAAATTGAATAAATGCTAACAAAATATGGGGTCACTGTGTTTAAATATTGTACTCTTTGTAACTTAGGGAAAGTGTAGACATTTGAAAAACACAATTAACCTTTGAAAAGAAAAATAAGCCACATTCACATTAGGGAATAGGCAAATCTAGCTAATGAAAATTTATAGCCCTGTAATGTTTGCAAAGGGGGAAAAAGGCTTTCATTGGAAATGTCAGAACAATCTCAAATCTCCTGTTAAGCAATTTGTTAAACTTTAAATGGTGATACATATAAAATTTAATAATTGAAAAATGTTCCATTAGAATGAGACTGCTGAAATAAATTTGCAAAAAATGTATCTTTTTTATTTCAAACATCTGTGTGTTGGTTGATTAAATTAATTATTCATCCTTTTAATCACTTTCTCAGCATATTGAGTTTCTTCTAGTTGGCCAAGGCCTCCAACAAAATTTTACTATCACTTAAGCTAAATAAATGAGGTTGTTATCCTCAGGGTCCTCCTGATCTTGAAACAAAGGAAAATAGTGACAAGACAAGTGCATGACTAGATCTTGTGACACTGACTCTTTTGCCTCTTCCACCTACTCCCATTCTTCCATTAACATAGCTCTACTTTTCACTGAGATACGTATTTGGCTATAGTTGACCAGACTTATTTGCTTCTAGATGTAGCCATAAGTAAAAGTTTTGCTGGTTAGTTCTAAGGGGAGATGTGGAAGTCTTCTTGGAAATCTAAGTTGAGGAAAAGGGCCATGTCTTTATTCCTAAGTAGAAGGCATTGATAATGGCTGAGGCCTGTGCTGCTGTCCTAAATAGGCATATGCAAACATATGCTATGTCTGGTGACACAAATAAATGAGGGAAGGTTTAGATGGAGCATCTTTGTTATGGCCCTGCACAGATCCCCTCTGAACTTTGTTCTGTGAAGTAGGGAAATATATTTCAAACTTATTTAGGAGATATACTATTTTATTTGGACATGACTATGAGATAGTAATGTGTTCATTATAAGCTTGTACCCCAATTTTCCACATGGTACGTGTGTTATTTTTAATGCATATCAAAAACAATCTTCGTTGCCACTATATGTCACAAAGAAAAGCAACAAGTCATAAATATAATGATACTAAAATCAAGAATATGGAGCAAGCTTGGTTTTTCCCCCCCAAAAAATTATAGTTTGGATCTGAAACATAGAGAGTTCAATGTGAAAACTGGAAGGGGTTTCACTGTGAAGTTATAACTGAGCAGAATTTTAATTAGCTAGTACTGGAGACCGCGGCAAGCCAAGAGAGCAGAAAAGAGAAGTTAGACAGATAGGCAGACACAGAATGGCACAGCACTTTCTAGAATCTACAGGAATTCTTCTGTGCTTGGGGAAGAGGTTATTGTGATCAGGCAGTGGCTTTTGAGAAAGAGGTTAGCATAACATCAAAATCTGTTGGGAGGGCTGGGGATATAGCCTAGTGGCAAGAGTGCCTGCCTCGGATACACGAGGCCCTAGGTTCGATTCCCCAGCACCACATATACAGAAAACAGCCAGAAGTGGCGCTGTGGCTCAAGTGGCAGAGTGCTAGCCTTGAGCGGGAAGAAGCCAGGGACGGTGCTCGGGCCCTGAGTCCAAGGCCCAGGACTGGCCAAAAAAAAAAAAAAAAAAAAAATCTGTTGGGACCCCAAGGTTCACATGTGGATTCACTTTTAAGAAAATTGTGAAGAGTAAATACATGTATGTGATGGAAAAGGGTTCAAGTTTCTGATTTAAACAGGTCTTTGAAGCACACTGAAAGGGATTCTTTATACATGGAATTTTGAAATTTTCCCATTCAAATAAAAAATATTATTCAGTGTAGTCAAATGCTTAATCTATATGAGGCATCTCTGTCTTAAATGTTTTTTTTTTAGTACTTTAAGCCCAAATCGATTTTTCCCATCTTAGACTAGATGCCATTTTTGTTATATTTATTTTGGATATTTAAAAATTATCCTTAATAGTTACTTACACGAAGAGATTCAATTCAATATGTCAATTTATGTGTACAACGCATCTTGCTCACTTGGAATCCTTCCATCATTTTCTCCCCTTATCTATCCCAACCCTACCCACCCTCTCAACTTTCCTGGTTCCATTTTCACAAATGTAAAAGCCACTGCCTGATCATAATATACTCAATATTTTACTCACATTCCTCCATTTGTAGCCCTCTTTTACAAACCAGGAAGACAATGGAGGCTCAGGGAAGACAATAGCAGTCAGAGGAGAGGTGGCTGATGGATCACATGCCTGGAGGTGTGAAGAATGATAGGTCCTATGGGACTGACCTTTGTTAGGCTTATTTCCTAATTTAAAAAGCCAGTTCATATTTTACAGTACTTTTGGCTTTGGAAGATCAAGGTGCCATGGAATCACTGCCAACCTGTGATATGACTTTCTGTTCTCTTTCCACAAAGAAATTATGACTCAGAGGCATGAGGAACTCATCTGAGGCTAGGTATAGGACTGGAGCCCAGGCTTCCTCAAACTTTCCCTACTGTCCCTGGGAAAGTTACTTTATTCTGAGTCTCAGGGTGATCATCTGTAAAAATACACTAATAGTAGTGCCTAGAATAAAGCTTGTAAGATCATTTCTTCACATCTTACTACCAATAAGGTAGTAGCCCTTTATCAAAGACTGTTCTAAGAATGATTGTAATTAGGCATTTAAAGTGGTCCCTAAACAAGAGCCTTGGATAGTCCTAGCCCCAGCAGGCAGCAGCAATCCCCCATAGGTGCCATGGGTGTCTCTATAGGTCTCAGGAAAGAATTGGCAGCCATCACAGTGGAGGTTTCAGGGGTCCAGAGCTGATAGTACACTTGATGGACCAGCACACAGTTTCCACCCAGGTCCCTCTGATGCCTCTCTATAGGACTGGCATTCTATTTCTATGGAAATACTTTGGAAATTCTTTATAAATTGGGAGGACTCTGGGGACTTGGCATCTAGTTATGTTCAGGGGTATCTGACTTGTGAAGTAACATCACCTATCCTATTTGAAACTAACTTATTTTAGAGGTGCAAGCAGAGATTTCCAGTTGTATTATTAAAACCACCCTGTAAAGGGAAATTTATTAACCATTTATGAGTTAAAGTCAGTCACTTAATATTTAATTTTATTAAAATGAAAGTGTTTAAACTGTCTCTTGCCTTTGGTAGTTCATCTAGTGCTAAGCAATTCCCAAGTCTGTGATGTGTTTTCCTGTTAAGCCTGGTTCTGCATGGTTTTCTGAGGACCAACAGCATGTCATCTCCATGGTGAGCTGAAGCCAGGAGGGGAATTTCCTTGCAATGAAGTGCACAGGAGGGCATAGGCAGCCCACTCTAGGATGAGGAGCAGATCACGAGGAGGTTTGAGGTGCCTAGAACACACCAGAGCAATAAGAACTCAGTGCAGTCTTTTCTATAAAAGCTCTTCTCAGCTTCTTCTGAGAAACAGAAGGTGAAGCTTTTCAGTTGCTCTTTGACCATCATCCCTTGTTCCTATTGGAGGATGTATTTGTTTGTTTATCACATATTATTCAATGTCAACAATATGTCAGTAACTATTCTGAGCATTGAAAAGAGGATTGCACAGGACCAAGGAGCTTTGGTCACTGGAATTAGTCAGAGGCATGCATAATATCAGGTTTGATCAGTTCCAGGAAGGAATGTATGTAAAGTAATGGAAAGTGACTCCCATTGGAACCAAGGCAGGGTCATTGGAGGGCATCCTTGCCAGGTTTCCTTAGAATATACACCAAGGCAAAAGTGCTTCCTTGTTACTAAGTTGATGACAGCAAACGGGAGAGGCAAGGAATGAGAAGATGAATGGTGTACAAGAGCACAACCATAAAAGACTGGTCTCCAGCACCCATTTCTTATCCATTAAACCCAAAAGGCTTTCACATTGTGCTTTCTTTGAGTTTGTGGGGCTTGGTCTTAGAATGGAACAAGTCTGAGGGGGTGGAGGCCTGCATTCAAACAGCACATGGTTCATTGTGCTGTTCCACTGAGTTCCCTGAGACATTCCCTGAGGCTTCTACCAATGGTGTAGTAGGGTTCGCTTTTGGCCACGTCCTCTCCACCACTCTGGAAAGCAGTATGGAGATTCCTCAAAAGGTGAAACATAGAACTCCTGTATAACCCAGTAGACCCACTTGTGGGCATCTATCCAAAAGATTACAAGCAGGACCACACTAAAACCACCAGAATAGCTATGTTCATTGCACCACAATTTTCTATAGCTAAAATATGGAACTAACCCAGATACCCCTCAGTAAACGAGTGGATCAAGAAAATGTGGTACATATACACAATGGAATTCTATGCCTCTATCAGAAAGAATGGGGGCTGGGAATATGGCCTAGTGGCAAGAGTGCTTGCCTCATATACATGAAGCCCTGGGTTCGATTCCCGAGCACCACATATACAGAAAATGGCCAGAAGTGGCGCTGTGGCTCAAGTGGCAGAGTGTTAGCCTTGAGCAAAAAGAAGCTAGGGACAGTGCTCAGGCCTTGAGTCCAAGGCCCAGAACTGGCAAAAAAAAAAAAAAAAAAGAAAAGAAAAGAAAAGAAAGAAAGAATGACTTTGCCCCATTCGTAAGGAAATGGATGGAAGGACTTGGAAAAAAAATCATACTAAGTGAAGTGAGCCAGACCCAAAGAAACATAGACCCCTATATTTTCCCAGATCAGGAATTATTAGTACAGGTCTAGGCTCAACCTTGCAGAAAATCACAATAGCTCAAAAGCTATGTCCATATGAACACATAAAATGATGCTAAGTGAAATGTACTCCAAGTTATGTAAATAAGTGTCTTATCATTTTTGTTATTTTTAATGTACTATGCCTTTTTATTTTGTTTTTCTTCCCTATGGTTTTACCCCTGATGTCACTGTAACTGATTTTGGTACCCTTGGTCTTGTATATATGTTTATCAGAACTAGGGAAGGGAAGGGGAACATCAAAATGGAGAGACAAAGGATAAATGATGAACCAATGCAACAGCAATACTTACAAAACTATATGCTGTAAACCAACTGTACAACACATGGGAAGGGAGGGAAATGGGGATAAGGGAAGGTGGGAGGAAAAGGGAGGAGGTAACAAGTTGGATAAGAAATGTCCTCACTGCCTTACGTATGAAACAGTAACCCCTCTGTACATCACTTTGACAATAAATAAAATTTTCCAAAAATCTAAAAAAAAAGATTTCTAGCAGGAGCATTCCTTATTCAGAATTAAGACCTCCAACCCATTGGGGCCGGTGAGGAGAGGCAACACTCAGAGTCCTCTAGTAGGTCAGTGCCTTCACCCTAGTATGCTGTACCATTTTTCTGGAGGGCAGCTCCCCTTCTAACTCTAAAGGTATAAGTTCTCAAGATTTCCTCTCACCTGAACTTTCAGAAATTAGTCCACCCTCCACTAGACCACATACACAGGTGTATTTCAGGGCCCTGTGTTCACTTTTTAAAATTTCTTTTGCCATAAAATATGACCTCTGGTTTGGCAAAAACATGTTACAATTTGCTCATGAATGTATTTCTTAGATCTTCAGGTGGTAGTAGAGGTTTGCTAGATCTTGCAAACAAAGAAAAAGAAAAAGAACATGTAAAATAGTTGTTGAATCCAATAATGTACAGTGAATTTCAGTAATGCTTATATGAATTATACCTCAAGTCTCTGTTGTCCACTGGTGCAGTTTTCTTGGTTTTCTGGATCTGCTAGTAATTTACTCTACATTTATGCAGTGGGATGCTACACTGTTTTTGCCTGGCTTAGTGAATGTGCAGAGACAATAGAGACTACTTATGATCACACAAACCCTACAGTTTAGTCTCCACTATGTTTTGCTCATCAATAACATGGCAGATCTGGCCTTGACTACTCTTGTTGGAAATTAACACTATGTTTCAACGCAAGTCCAAGTTGTTACTCCAAGAAGAAGATTCTCTATGGCACTTTGAATTCAAAGTCATGGATGAAACTTCACACAGTATTGCAAATTTACCACAAGGGGAAGTAAGAGTGCACAGCATTAGCAGGTATGAGTAATGACTGAGTCACTTTGAGATTCAACTTCTATTATCTCACATCACATTTATAAACATTGCACACATCAAATTGTCTACACTGTTGGATAAATTCCAGTATTCTGGGTTTGTCCTGGCCATTTACAGAATGCTTTAATGCATTTATGTGTTTATTTTGCATGATGAATTACATGGGACATGAAATCTATGTTATGAATTTGATGGGCTTGGAGCACTTTTTGGATTTTCAGACTACCACTACTACCATCACCACTGCCAATGCATGTGCTCTCTCTCTTTCACACACACACACACATACACACACACACACATACACACACACTACATTAGGCTATATGTGCCACACTGTGTGTACATGTATACAGATTGTCTTAACATAAATCCAAATATAGTCCATGTAGGCTTATTTTCATTGATTCCTTCTGATTGTAAAAGATATTAAAATATTTTTATAGGCCCCTTAAAATGCCATGGTCCTGCTTAGAATGCAGTATTTTACTATCCCTAAAAATGCTGTAGGTTCAAAGTTAGGAACAGCAAGTCTTGGAAAGGGCTCCATAGATTTGAGCCCAGTTCTATGACTCACTCTAAGCACAAATTCAAGTTATTTGTGTATAGTTAGCTTCCTGGTCTGTCCTCACATTACCTAACCCATTGGTTCTTGTCAGGATTCCTGCAGGATCTATTTAAAAGGCAGGTATTACTGTATAACTGTTAGTCACTCTCTGATTTCTGTCTTCTTTAGGCATATGCAGTGTGTGTGCTACCCATGTAGTTAAAGTTAGACAGGACTGTATGGCTTGATTTGGAAAAGGATTTTGATTTGGATCAAGAGACTAATGTCTGAGGTCTGTGTTATCCTAATGTAACAAGGTGTTGGATGACACTTCATGTGAAAACATTCAATTATCAGTTATAACTCTCTGCTTTGCATTCTATCTGTCCTAAGATTTTAAGTAGTACCTTGCAAGGGTGCCTTCTCTGGTTTCAGTGTGTCCTCAAGGATTCATTGCCAGTGTGGTGATATGAGAAGTGTTAGAACAATTAACGTGGTGGGACCAGGAAGAAGATGATTAGGTCACTGTATGGTCCTTGTGCTTGGAGTTGACACTGGCTTTTTGGAGTGAGCTAGTGTTAACTGTAATAGGAAAACGAAGTGCTGTTGGGGAGCAAGCCTGACCTATTTTCCTGAGCTCCCTTGTCACAGGAGCCCTCTCAAACATGCTCCCAACAAAACTATCCCCGTGAGGCCAAACAGCTGGAGTGGCTGGATACTGCACTTCTACCCTCCCAAACTGTGAATCGTTTCTCTTTAATTCTATCACTGAATGAAAATTCTGTGTTGGTGACTTGCATACAAATGCAAATATAATGGAACTCTTAGGTTTTTAGGAACTATTTATCATATCATGAGAGAGGCAACAAGTAAAATAATGTAATATGCTGGGGGCTGTGAGAAAGGTACAAACAAAGTAATTCATCTTAGTAAAGACATAACAAAATGCTCTAAATTTGAGTAAGATTAAAATCAGATAAGGTCTAACACAGAACAGGAAAGACTAGAATATTTTGAGTATGGATTAACAGTGTAGAAAAGAAGAAGAAAAACAAAGTTAGGAGGCAGAGATGGTTGGTCCTAGTACTCATAGGTTTGTGACTACACATGAGAGGAGAGTCAGCTAAGGAGCAGGCTGGTGTTCTTTTGGGGAATGTGTTCAATTTTCTGTGTTCCTGGTGTCTTGTCTTCGTCAAGCAAGCTATTCTATTGACATCGAGAATTGCACAGATTGCATTAATTTGAAATCATAAAAACCTTCTACAGGTAAGACATCTATCCACTAAAGGAATGAAAGAGGATTAGATTAGTGTCAGAATAATTAAAACTATGGAACTGTATTAATTAGTTATCTATGTATGTGTGAGTGTGTGTGTGTGTGCTCTAAATGCTACCCTCTAGCACTTTCTAATGCAGATCCAGTGTCCTGCAACCTCTAAACTTTTCTCTTCAAGATGCTCATGTGTTGGTGGTCCTGCTCTCCAAATCCTCCTGTGAATGCCCCAGAGAGTGAGTGCTTTTTATGTTATGTCAATTAATAAGCTTATTTTTTAAACAATTTTCTAGTGGTTTTCATGTGTGTGAAAACCTCACCAGTTGCTCATGTCTCTAATTCTACTTACTCAGGAGTCTGAGATCTGAGGATCCCAGTTTGAAGCCTGCCCAGCAGGGAAGTCCATGTGACTCTTATCTACAACTAAACACCAAAGAATCTGGAAATGATGCTGTGGCTCAAATGGTAGAGTGCTAGCTTTGAGCAAAAAAGCTCAGCGACATTGCCAAGCCCTTAGTTCTAGCTCTAGAACCAGTGCAAAAACAAATATGAACAAACAAACAAAACACCTCAATAGTAGTTTCATGTTCCCCACTAATTTTAATTTTATTTTCTGGTCTGAACTCTGATGTTGGGGTCCATCTTCCCCCCTAGATGGAAGGGGCCTGAGGCACCTCCCCCAGCTGGGGAATGCAGCCCTTCCATCCTCTCTACATTGGAATCTGGAGAAACCGGTCCAATAAGAGACCCCCGACTTAGCTGGCAGCCAGCCTGGCGCCTACCAGCCCCGCCCTGGTTTGGGAGTGACGTAGCCCCTTGGAGGTCAAGTGACCAGCCCCTTGGAGGTCACCTGACAGCTCATGGCCTATGGGAATCCTGGCCAACCCCCTTCCCCCCGATCATCTACCCTTGCCCCTCTCTCAATAAAGTTAGTTCGCTCTCAGAAGCTGACCCGTGGTCTATGTCCGTTGCTTCCAGAGTAGGATAGCGGTCACATTACCACGCGGGTCGCGCGCCCGCCAGGACGGAGACATCCCCACGTCTCACCCCGACAAACCTGCAGGCCGAGGGTTGGGGTAGAAGGCGATGCGAGGATAATAAGAGAGAAAGAAATGAGCACTTGAGCCGGAGCAGAGAGAGCAGTCCCCACACTCTGATATTATCCATCTCTTCTTAATTCTTCTACAGCACTGTGTCATGAAACCTAACTGTACTTGGATATCTCCTAAGAATTTGTAAGGGAGATTTTAACCACTCCTTTGGTTGTTTTCAGTGCCCTGGTGAAGGGTTTAAGAACATGAAGAGCTGGCTGTGGTAGGCAGTTACTGTTAGGAAATACCTGTGACAATCAGCATATAAGAAGAAAAGTTTCACTGTGGCTCATGGATCTGGTTACAGCAGATGGTTGGTTAGCTCACTTGTTCTTGTGCCTGTTGATCAGGCAGCACATCACAGAAGCTGTGTGGCACACTGGTCCCCTCATGGCCAGAATGTAGAAGAGAGGAAGACAAAGAAGTTGGAATTCCTATAGCATCTTTAAGTGACCCTTCTTTCTTCCATTAGGTTTTACATCCAGAAGGTTCCATTTCTCCCTGACAGCGTCATGGGTATGGAAACAAGCATTTACCCTATGGCCATTGGAACTTATTCAAATTATAATAATAATTGTGCAATGAATCAATGCAAGTACTAATACAAGAACAGTACAAATTGATACACAAAAGTTTCATTTTGCTTTAGAGGTCTACTAAATTTAAGAGCTTTTCATCTTCCTTAGGGTGCATGGGTTCTTCCCTATGATATTCATTCACAGAAATGCTTCCCAGAGGATGCCTGTACTACTACAATCCATACTGCATTTTTTAACCTATGGACACATCTATTTAATTTCAAAATACCTTTCTCAAAATTGCAAGCCAACATCTACTAATTTTATTAAGGATTATTCAACTTTTGGAAGCCACATTTGATGTGATTTTTCTATTCTTCCTACATTGGAGGGCAGTCTGGCTTTGGTCTCCCCCCTCTGGTCTTCTTCCAATCAATTTAAGTATTTTTCTTTTAGTGTCCTTTAATTGTTACTTTTCTGGAAGCAGACAGACAAGTTTCAGAGATCAGTTTAAAACTTTCTTTCATATGTGTGTATGTGTGTGTGTGTGTGTAATTTTTATTCTTATATTAAGTTCATTCATTCCAATGAACTAGTAAAAAACTGAAAGTTCGTTATTTTGAATAAACACAACCCTACTCTACCCATTATAGCACCTAACACCAGTCTCGGCTGTGCTACAACTGTATTCTTCCCTGAGGAGAGCAAATTCTTTGATTTAGAAAGCCACTATAACTCCCCTGCTCTTCAACATAGTACTAGAATTCCTAGCCAGAGCAATTAGGCAAGAAGAAAATATAAAGGGGATCGAAATAGGAAAAGATGAAGTTAAACTTTCTCTCTTCACAGATGACATGATCCTATACCTAAAGAACCCCATAGACTCTACCCCCATGCTACTAGAGCTGATACAAAACTTCTGCAAAGTTGCAGGATATAAAATAAGCCCTCAAAAATCAACGGCCTTTCTCGATGCTTACGACCCGAAGACCGAGGTTAAAATCAGGAAAGTAACTCCTTTTGCAATAGCCTCAAAAAACATAAAATACCTAGGAATAACCTTAACCAAAGACGTGAAAGACCTCTTTGATGAGAACTTTAAAAGCTTGAAAAATGAAATTAAGTCAGAACGAAGGAAATGGAAAAACCTCCCATGCTCCTGGATTGGGAGGATTAATATAATCAAAATGGCAATATTGCCAAAGGCTATCTACAAATTCAATGCAATACCCATTAATATCCCAACACCATTTTTTAATGAAATAGAGGAAGCAATCCAGAAATTCGTATGGAACAATAAAAGACCTAGAATAGCAAAAACAATCCTAAGCAGAAAGAACAGTGCTGTAGGAATTACAATACCAAACTTCAAGCTGTATTCAAGCTGTATTATAAAGCTATAGTAATAAAAACAGCTTGGTATTGGCACCAGAACAGACCTGAAGACCAATGGAACAGAATTGAAGACCCAGAAATGAACCCACAGTACTACGCCTACTTATCTTTGATAAAGGAGCTAAAACAATACTTTGGAAGAAAGATAGCCTCTTTAACACATGGTGCTGGCAAAACTGGTTCAACACGTGCAACAAACTAAAACTAGATCCTTATATATCACCCTGCAACAAAATTAATTCCAAATGGATCAAAGACCTCGAAATCAAAACAGACACCCTGAAAACACTAAAGGAAGGAGTAGGAGAAACACTTGGGCCCCTTGGCACAGGACGGAACTTGCTTAACAAAGACCCAGAAAGGCTACAAATCAAAGAAACGTTGGACAAATGGGACTGCATCAAACTTCAGAGGTTCTGCATGGCAAAGAACATAGCTCGCAAGATAAACAGAAAGCCCACAGACTGGGAGAAGATTTTTACTGGCCATTCAATGGACAAAGGCCTCATATCTAAAATATATGCAGAACTAAAAAAAATTACCTTCCTCCAAAACAAAACCTCAAAGAACCAATAGCCCCTTCATCAAGTGGGCTAAAGACTTACAGACTTCTCTGATGAAATGAGAATGGCCAAGAGACATATGAAAAAGTGCTCTACATCACTGGCCATAAAAGAAATGCAAATCAAAACAACATTGAGATTCCATTTCACCCCAGTAAGAATGTCATATATCAAGAAAACTAGCAATAGCAATTGTTGGAGGGGATGTGGCCAAAAGGGAACCCTACTTCATTGTTGGTGGGAATGTAAACTGGTTCAGACCCTCTGGCAAGCAGTATGAAGATTCCTCAGAAGGCTAAATATAGAACTCCCCTATGACCCAGCAACCCCACTTCTGGGTATCTATCCAAAAAACCACAAACAAAATCACAGTAAAGCCACCAGCACAACAATGTTCGTCGCAGCGCAATTTGTCATAGCTAGAACCTGGAACCAACCCAGATGCCCCTCAGTAGACGAATGGATCAGGAAAATGTGGTACATACACACAATGGAATTTTATGCCTCTATCAGAAAGAATGACATTGCCCCATTTATAAGGAAATGGAAGGACTTTGAAAAACTTATACTAAGTGAAGTGAGCCAGACCTAAAGAAACATGGACTCTATGGTCTCCCTTATTGGGAATAATTAGCACAGGTTTAGGCAAGTCACAGCAGAGGATCATAAGAACCCAATATCTATACCCTTATGATCACATAAGATGATGCTAAGTGAAATGAACTCCATGTTATGGAAACGATTGTTATATCACATTTGTAACTACTTTCAACGTCCCATGTATATCTGTAGCTTCTATTATTGATGATGTTCTTATATCACCTTCCTGTGGTTGTATCTACACTATCTCTGTATTCTTATCTGAGTATATTGGAAACCATCTATACTGGTATTAGAGCTAGGAAATTGAAAGGGAATACCAAAATCGAGAGACACAGGGTAAAAAAAGACAAACAACTACAAAAGCAATACTTGCAATGTCCCATATCCTTGTTAGGAGCCCCACACTTAGTAAATCCTAGAAAGTTCTGTTTCAGGCACATGCTGAATGGTAAAGTAATACACATTAAATAAAATGTTCATTGCATTTATAACATTTTCACAACTTCTAAAAGTATGTGATTACCCATGCAGAGATGATTACACCATTATCCTTTTCAAGATTAGAACTGTCAGGTTACTCAGTACTTGGCTTTATTACACAGATTATCATTATAATTTTAGAGTTAACTATGAACATGTGTTTAGGAGAGGCAATATTAAAGCAATGAAATGGATTCATAATTGCAAATTAACACTTCAGCATTTCTTATTTTAATAAAAAAAAAAGCCTATGGCTGTATATACAGATGAGAAATAAGTTTTGATGAACTATCTAAAACAAAAAATGTTTCACAGATTTACTTTTTTTTGGTACCAGAGTTTGAACTCAGGGCATTCTGTATGCTTGCTTTGCCAAATTGTGCTTCACCACTTGAGCCACTGCTTCAGACTGGCTTTTTGCTGGTTAGTTGAGGAGATGGATTCTCAGACACTTTTCTTCCTAGGCTGAACCATCATTCACTGTATCTCAGCCTCCTGAGTAGTTATAATTATAGGTGTGAGCCATACGTAGCTAGTTGGTTTATAGATTTTTTAATTGCTCTCCTGATCACTTATTTTCTTATCTTGAAAATTATCTTCAAATTGTTATACATTTTAACATATCTGTCTATTTATATAATGTATCCTGATCAAGTCATCCTCCCTCTTCCACCCCTCCCTCCCTCATTTTCCTTTTCACACCTTGACTCATCAAGTTTCCTTGTTTCGTTTTCTCATACATACTTTAAACACACTTTAAACATATTAACAGCTCAGCAATGCCTAATGACTTTTTGGCAATCACAGTCTAGTAGATTAGATAAACACTATTTAGGGTAAAGTCATTGAAATGCTTTACAATATTCTAAAAGAAACTGAGAAACAAAAGTCAGATGCTCTTATTTCAACCAGAAATCTTCACCTGATATCCCAGCAGTGAGCTGGTTCTGGGGTGGCCTTCCTCCCATCACCTGTGCGTGGAGCTGGGGGGACACTGGAGAATGGTGATACTGAGGTGTCTTACACCTGGACATTTCAGCTGGGATCTCCAGAAATGTGAATTCTCGAAAGGTACAGTATAAAAACAGAGCTTGGTAGTAGTATCATGCATAGATTTTAGTTGTAGTTAAGAAGTTATCTGTCCAAGGTACAGAATTTGGAATAGAAACTTGGTTTGGATCTGTGATTTACTTTAATATTTTAATCTATTCCGACATGATTCATTGCTCATGTCGCAACTTTCTCCACTATGGCATAGTGAAGATATATTTCCATCAGTGTGTCACCCAACTCACGTTGTGCTCATTGGGGCCTAAGAGGAAAGGAAATATTCCCCAGATTGCACACCTCATGAAAAGAAAGCCTGCCAAATCACAAATGAGCAGAGAGAAGAGGACAGAGGGCAAGACGAAATCACAAAAGATCCCAGATGGTTCACCTTGCTTTGAACATGCTTGCTTTCTGCAAAAGAAAAAAAAATACACATATCACTGTTTCTCATTCCACAGAGGAATGGTTCAATAGAAAATACACTAATAAGTTAACGCACACTGGGTTGTCTTTGAAATATTCTGATTAATTCCTCAGATGTAAAATAACTCCTTAAACAAGTTGCAAACTAAATACTTGACTTCCTCCTTTTCTCCAAAGCTTAGGGAAGATGTGTTTCAGAGAGATTATTCTTGTAGCCTTATAGCCCCCACCCCTGTCTTACTCCTATGTGCCTACAGTGTTTATTTTTCCATATTTTAGAAGCACTATGTGAAAATATTTTTAACTTCCCTCTTGGCTCTAAATTTTATTCCGTTTATGTGTGAAGAGAACATTAAAATAATAGAGGGGCTGATTATTATTAAAGTACTTTACATGCATGTATGAAAATGTTATAATAGAATCATTTTTTTTTACAAATAATATATGCTTACAAAGGCTGCCAAGTGCAAACCAAAGAGACATACACACACACATTTACATACACACCAATGGAAGATTAATGTCTTAGTAGAAAGATGTAATTTAAAGGATCACTTAAGCTGGAAAGGAAGGTGGACAGGGAGTAATTAGAACCAACAAATTATATCCTTTCAGATGGTACAAGCACGGAATACTCCTACTTACTAGTCTGATTGCATTGGATATGACCTAATGAAATAAAACGTGACTACAAATTTAATTTTTATTTCATTTTGCTTCTACAATAAACCCCGTGCACATGGAAACCCTTGATGGAAACTTAAATACCCCAATACAACAAAATCCAATGTAAAAAAAAATAAAAATTACATAATAGAGCATATAAGTTGGAATAATTCTCTTTCATGAATAAAAAAGTAATATTGGATAAATGATATGTTTGTTAAACTTACCTTCTACATTTCCATTTCTCTGACAGTGAATTAGGCAATGGAGCAAGCAGGTGTCATCTGTTAGTGAAAGAGAAATTAACAATAGTGTGTGTGTGTGTGTGTGTGTGTGTGTGTGTGTGTGTGTGTGTATGTCCTGGGGCTTGAGTTCAGGGCCTGAGCAGTGTTCCCGAGCTTTTTATGATTAAGGCTAGTGCTCTGCTACTTGAGCTTCCACTTCCGTTTTAGCTTTTTAGTACTTAATTGGACATAAGAGTCTTACAGACTTTCCTGCTCATACTGACTTTAAACTAAGATCCTTAGATCTCAGCATCTTGAGTAGTCATGATTAAAGCTATGAGCCACCAGCACCTGGAAACATGTTATAATTAATCTAAGCCCCTGTATTTTTATCCTTAAATAAATGGAGAAAGAAATGACTTGAAAAGCACAAACAATGTGGTCAAGTTTATTAGGAAGGTAATTGAGCAGGACATCAGTGGCTCACATCTGTAACTCCTAGCTTTCAAAGATGTTATGATACAGGAGATTGTAGCTCAAGGGCATCTTAGGCAGAAAAGCCTAGGAGACTCCATCTGAAAAACTATCAGCAAAAAGTTATAATCAGGTTGGCATTTGTTCAAACCTTGGTTCCAGGATGGGTGAGGAGGTGGGGAAGGAAGCAAAAGCTGGGTACTGGTGGTGCATACCTATAATCCTAGCTACTTAGGAGGCAGAGATCTTAGGATCCAAGTTCAGAGCCGGCCTAGGCAGAACATTTCATGAGTCTCAAATCTCTAATTAACTGGAAAAATGTCACACATGGAGGTGTACCTTAAGTGGTAGAGCATCAGAAATGGGTGAAAATGTCAAGGAGAGTGTGAGGTCCTAATTTCCAGCCACAGTACTGGCACAAAAGCAGAAGAAAGAGGAGAAGAAATTGGGAAAGGAAGAAAAAGAGAGAAACCAAGAGAGAGAAAGTAAGAATAATAGAAAGGAAGGAAAGAAAAAGAAAGAGATGAAGAAAGGAAGAAAAGAAAAAAGAAAGCAAAGAAAAGATGCCATGTGCAGTGAGAGGTAAGGAGTTATGTGTTATCCTGAATTAATGTAGGAGGACGAAGTAGAGTCCCTGTCGCAGTAAAAGTACAGGGAGATACAAGGGCTATCTAAAAGCAGGTAACAACAAAAACTGAAGAAAATATTTCAATCACTAAATTACTTGTAAACTTTTGAGAGTGAACCAAAGTAAGCAGAATGTGGTAGTGAGCTGATCATTTGAAGAAGGAAATAGTACTGGGGATAGAGCGCAAGGCCTCATGCTTGATAACACAGGTCCTCTACCACTTGAGCCACGTTGCTAGCCCTTGTTAGAAATTCTTAGAAATCTGTAAGAATATGATAATTATAAATCCCCCAATAATTGGGGATTACCAAGCTTCTAAAATTCTTTTTCCAAACAAGAAATCATCGAAGAAGTGACAAAATATTTTTTATGAATTGCTAATTAAAATTCAGCATTCTATAATTATGGAAAGAAGCTAAGAAACGTCATAAGGAAATGTTTGTCTTTAAATATTTATTAGAAAATGTGAAATGCATTTATAAAATCCTAGTATTTTACCTTAAGATGTAGAGAACAAATTTTAAAACTAAAAAAATATTTAAACATAGAGGGCTTTGTACTGGCTGCCTGCCAATGAATACAAAACATCAAATATTGAGTTCGACTTCCCATGTTCCAACAACAAAAAAAGTTTAAGGGTAGAGAGAATAAAAATAAGAATAGAAAGTATTGAAATGTAAAGCAGAAAAACAAATAGAAATAACATAAAATACTAATGAAATCCAAGCCTGAATTTCTGGGCTTATGAATACATTTATGTTTCCTCATGACATAAATTAGAAAAAATACAATGGAGAACAAAAGCTTTGAAAACCAGGATTGAAAGAGGAGATCCTCTCTCAAGGCAGTGTAAGAA
Organism: Perognathus longimembris pacificus; assembly: GCF_023159225.1. NCBI lineage: Eukaryota > Metazoa > Chordata > Mammalia > Rodentia > Heteromyidae > Perognathus > Perognathus longimembris. The sequence continues at coordinate 79,516,030 of NC_063162.1, forward strand.
TAAGTAACTATAAGGAACAATTTAATGTCAAAAATTAAATCACATAAACACTATAACCAATTTGTTTGAAAAGAAATAAAAATTAGTAAGTTAGCAGTGTATTAGTGGTTCACTCTATAAAGCCAGCTACTCTCAGACCTGGAAAAAAAACAAACACCTAGAGAATCTTCTCAATTTATCAGAAAATGTTGGAAACAGAGGCATGGTTCAAGTGACAGACCACCAGCCATGTGTGAAAAAGTTGAGTAAAAATACAAGATGTTCCATTTAAGCCCTTGTGCACTGACTCACACACTCACACAAATGAGTAAGATAGTATGGATTCTGTAATTTATTTACAATCTACATGGAATCTACATAGTATAATAAGGAAAATATGAATATAATTCTAGTTTTTAAAATAATTTAATTTATGATAAAAGATCTGCAAGAAAAGATATCAGATTCAGGTAATAAGGAGAAATTTTGTCAACTAGGAAAAAAATTAATGCCAAACCCATGCATGCTTTTGTTTTTCAGGAAATACTAGAAGTTGAAAGAGTTCACTTCTAATTAGATGCTACCAGAATAAACTTGAGCATCAAAACTATAAAAAGATTATAAAAAAACAATAAGCTGCTAACCAATGTATTTCATGCCCTCATGTATAGAAATACTTTAGGAAAAAATAAAATATTAAAGACAATTAAATATAAGGTATAATATATCATGAGTAATTAAGTAAATGGAAACATCTATTTATAAAACATTCTTGTCCAAGAATGTCTGTGATTGCGTTTGTGTGTGAGTGTATGCGTGCACGTGTGCGCTCACGGGTATGCACGCATGCATGTAATAGTCCAGAACTAGAAGAACCCAAGTATTCTCTGTAGTGAATGGATATAACAACTCTCACATCATGAGTCATAGGGCATAACCATATGCAATGATTCTCAAACATTATGTTGAGAGGCATATGACAGGCCCAGAATGGTATGTGCATGACTCAGATTTGTGAGAGGGCCTATAACAATCACATCCAACGTGGGATCATAAAACGCAGAAAACAAGATTTGCCTAAAGACAGGCACTGGGCATGTAGGCATTTTCTAGGTCTTAATTACATTGGTTGTTACACACATATGTATAGTTTTCAAAACTCATCAAATTATGTACATCGCATCTGTGCACTGTTCATTGTATGTAAATTTTTCCTTAGTTTAAGAGATTTGGGCTGTGACTGAATGGTAAAATGAATGCCCAGCAAGCACAAGGCTCTGACTTCACACTAGTAATCTACCCTTTCAGTGCTGAAATATTTGAAATTTGCCTTCCAGTCATTTTGAAATGAACATTTTGTTCACTAGAGCTGTTTTGGTATGCAATAGATTTGAAAAAATTTTGACAAAGACCTGTACATTCCCTCTCTTCCTTTCCACACAATTCTGGGAAATACCATTTTACTCTATGATTTAGACTTCTTTAGATTTCATATGTAAGTGAGATTATGAGTATTTGTTTTTTCTGCCTGTTTAGTTTATTAACCATATTGTCCATGCATATTGTTGTAAATGACAAAATTTCCTTCTCTCCTAAAGTTGAGCATGCCATTACACATATAAGCACATTCCTCACCATTCACCCCCAGAAGGATTATACTTAAGTTGATCATGTCTTCATCATTGTGCATACTGAAATTGACCTGGGAGAGCTTCAAATACACACCCAAACTCATATAATAACTTACTTCTTTGTTTTCTACAAAATTCCTTTTCACAATGAAGGAAATACAGAGTGAGGGATTAATAGTGTGGAAGAATATACTGGTCAGCTATAGATCTGGCAATAAGGAAAACATGAAGTCATGTTACATAAAGTGAGGAACACGTTCTTCTCAATTGATGGCATACAAATGGTCAGAATGTTCATGAAAAAGTGCCCTATATAGTTAATTTTTTATCAAAAAGCAAATTAATCCCCAGAGAACTATCATCTCATACCTATTAGAATGAGTATTATAAGAATGATGAGTCCATATTTCTTTGTGTCTGGCTCACTTCACTTAGTATAATTCCTTCCCAAGTTCTTCCATTTCCTTATGAATGGGGCAATGTAATTCTTTCTGATAGAGGCATAAAATTCCATTGTGTACATGTACCACATTTTCCTGAACCATTCGTCTTCTGAGGGGCATCTGGGTTGGTTCCAAATTCTAGCTATGACAAATTGTGCTGCAATGAACATTGTTGTGCTGGTGGCTTTAGTGTGTTCTTGTTTGTGGTCTTTTGGGTAGATGCCCAAAAGTGGGGCTACTGGGTCCTAGGGGAGCTCTATGTTTAGCCTTCTGAGGAATCTCCATACCGCTTTCCAGAGTGGCTAAACCAGTTTACATTCCCACTAACAATGAAGTAGGGTTCCCTTTTTGCCACATCCCCTCCAACATTTATTATTGTTAGTTTTCTTGATATAGGACATTCTTACTGGGCTGAGATGGAATCTCAATGTTGTTTTGATTTGCATTTTTTTTATGGCCAGTGACATAGAGCATTTTTTCATATCATAGCAGAGGATCACAAGAGCCTAATAGCTATGCCCCTATGAACGCATAAGATGATGCTAAGTGAAATGAACTCCATGGTATGGAAACGAGTGTTATATCACTGTTGTAATTACTTTCAACATGCCATGTGAAACTATAGCTTCTTTAGTTCATGATCCTCTTGTAAACCTTCCTGTGGTTGTACTCACATGATCACTGTATCTCATCTGAATGCACTGGATACTGTATATACTGATATTAGAACTAGGGAAGTGAAAGGGAATATCAAAATTGACAGACACATGATAAAAAGACAAATGACTCCAAAAGCAATACTTGCAAAACCATTTGGTGTAAACCAACTGAACAACTCATGGGGGAAGAGGGAAAGGGGGAGGGGGAAGGGGGTAATGAGGGAGGAGGTAACAAACAGTACAAGAAATGTACCCAAGGCCTAATGTATGAAACTGTAACTTCTCTATGCGTCAATTTGACAATAAAATAAAATTAAAAATGAGGAAAGATAAATATTGGTGAGTATGTGGAGAAAGGGGCAACTTCAAACACTGTTGCAATATGTAAATTAGTTCAGCTGTTATGGGCAGTCCCTATATTACTGAAAATAGATTTACCTTTTAAAACCAGAGAAGTGAAGATTTAACATATTCCAGGAAAATATCAGAAGGCAGTTTGCTTGAATTTTCCCTTTCATATTATCAGATCTTATCCAAATAATTATTTATACTTTAGGATAAAGTATTCCACAATTATCAAACCTTGTACAGATGTCTCATAAGTATGTGTATATATGTTTATAAAATGCTCATATAAATATCTATCTATAAATAAATAAGAGTAATAAACTTAGTTTACAAAGGTTTCAAACAGACATTTCTTAATAGCATGTATAAAAGTAATCAAAATAGATACTGACATCCAAATATCTATATTAGATAGATCTAGTTATAGAGAGCTAGATGCTAGATAGATGGAGACTATAGTGAGATAGATACACATACAATCTTGCATAGCCAAGTAACTTGAGAACCAAAAGAGGTTATTAACACATGCTATTGTTTATTCTCCATTTTTGCTATTCTTATTTAACTAACATCAAGGATGAGAGTAGGCAGCCTGATTTGAAAACTCCAAATTTCTAAGCTGAGAGAGAAAAGGACATGGTGTGCCTCAGTTGTCAACTTGATTCACAAATACCTTATGAGATTCCTTCTAACACCCAGGTAGATTCTTTGCTCTCATTTTCCACTCTCATCCTTTTGGTATTTACTTATTTATTGTCAAAGTAATGTACAGAATGGCTACAGTTTCATACATAGGACAGTGAGTACATTTCTTATCATTGCTGTCACTGGGGCTGTCTCTTCTCCCTGTACATTTGCAGGCCTTAAGCTGTAAAAGTAAATTCTGGGGTCTCACAAAAAAGCAATATTAGCTCAAAGTCCCATCAGACAGAAAACATTCTCAAGGAATTTTAAGCATTGTCACTTTCCTGTGGAAATGTTGACTTCACATGAAAAAATCTCTTCTTCTCCTTTTCAATTAGGTTACATCAACAGTTGCTTCAATTTGTCCTTTGACAAGCTCTAACTGATCTCCTTGAAATGTATATCTGTTTCTTCAGGGCTCACACTTTCTCTATTAAGCAGGTGCATTTGGGACAGATGCCTGTGTCTCCCTACCTCACTGGGAAAGCATGGTGCCTTCCTTAGGTCCTATTCTTTCCTACTAACAAGGGAAGCACTCCGAGAAACTTGGAATTTGGGAGACTTTTCTCCTCTGTACTTTGTAGTGGTGGTGGTTGCTTTCCCTTTTGGTTGTTGTTGTTGTTGGTGGTGGTGGTGGTGGTGATGGTGCTGTGTGTGTGTGTGTGTGTGTGTGTGTGTGTGTGTGATTCCCATGCAGAATAAAGGTCAAAGACTAAATTTCTTACTTCCTTTCACAAAACCAATAACTCCCCTTAATCTTCTAGCACTGTTCCCTGCCTTCAACTGTTCTTGGCCTCCTGCTGTCTTGAGTCTTTCCTGACACACAGCTGCATATGCCATTGCACCTCCTTCTCCCATCACCGATGCCACCTTCCCCAGCCCCTGGTCTTAGGGAAAAATGTGTCACCTTCTAGATTGCTGTAAAATACATTTTTGCATTCTTGGCTTTCTGGGACACTGTTTCTTTCCTATCCTTTCATTTTTCTATATCCTTAGGCAGGAATTTGTTGTTTTCTCTCTCCTCTTCACCTCTTGCTTCCTATGTATAAAAATCTTTAAAGAGAATTGCTTGTTCTCTCATACACATTTCTCAATGTCTATATAAACATTGGGGATAAATATATTTTCTGGCTGGACTTTATAATTGTTCCTGAGTTTTAGCCTCACAACACTAGTGACTAGTGAACACTGGCTTCATGTTCTTACGGGGTAAAATTGTCCTCATCACTTCCCAGTTCTGTCTTTCTTCTTTGTGTCCCATTTCTCTGGACTGTGCCTTTTTTGCCAACCAAATTCAACTCTGTGATGCATTCCTGTCTTCAAACATCTATCAGTCACAAAACTACAGGATCTGATTTAATCCTTTTCTTCCCTGTTTGTCCAGTTTTGTGTGTTACCCTTGTGTGTTTCTACATCACCTTCTGTCAGCTTTGTGAAGTGTCACAAGTGACCTGCACATTTAAAGTCCTCAGTTTTTCCTTGTTGCACTTTACTATTTCCATGTAACCATTTTAATTATAGCCCGTTAGCTTTTGATATGGTTGACTGGTTGGGTATCCTGGGAAGTAGGCTTGGTGATGGAGTTTAGTTGACAGGTATATGTGAAGGAATCTTTTAAGATCAGCATAGATGGGAAGGCTGAAGAGGCAGGGGAGGTTTAGGGTGAAGACCTGATGCAACACAGGTCCTACAGCAGTTTGAGCTAACGTATGAAGTTTTCTGGATCTAGAATATTTATAAGCAGCTGCCTTCTCTTGGGCTGAGATGTGTTATGACTTGGAAGTCCTCTGTTCTCCAAGGGTTTCTGTTACATATTTGGTCCCATTATGACATAGGACCTTTAAAAGGTGGGCCTAATGGGAGCTGGTTACATTCCTATGGACACTGCCCTCAGAAGGGATTAAGGTAGTTTGGATGGACTCTGAGTTCTCCAGGTAGTATATTGTTATATAAATCTCCCTGCTATCTGGCTAACTCACTGGACATGTGGTCTCTCCTCACACACACTCCCATTATTGAGATGCTATCTTAGCACTATGCCCAAACTTCACTACTCTGGAGTATATACTTCTTTTCTTAATGAAGTCTTCAGTTTTGTTACAGCGACTGCAAAAATCGACTTATGTGATTGGCCAGAACTTTCTATCCTCCTCCAACCAGTCAGCCAGCTGTTCTGCAGCTCTGGAGACAGCCCTGTGGGCTCCTTCTTCACTGCAGTGGGTTGAGCATCTCACCCAGTGACCACAGGTCTTACTGATTCCTTATTATCTATAATCTGTAATTGTACCTTCATCTCAGACTTCATGAGCACCCTGCAAAAATCCATCCAGTATCACTGTTTCAGTCTCCTATTTTATTTTTGAGGAGCAAGTTTGTGTTTTGAACTTAAGGCCTCAGATTTGCCAGGCTGGCACTGTACCACTTGAACTATAGCTTCTCTCCTGGCCTTTTGTTGTTTTGTTTTGTTTGATTTGGTTTAAGACAGGGTCTCACAATCTCTTCTGCCCAAGTAGGCCTAGAACTTTGATCCTCTTTCTCTCAGCCTTCTAAGTAGCTGGATTCCAGGTGTGATTCAGCAATGCCTGGGCCAATTCTCCTTTGTTTTTTCCTTTTGTTTGGACATGGGGCTTGAACTCTGGGCCTGGGCACTGTCCCTGGGCTGTTCAGCTCAAGGCTAGCATTCTACCACTTGTTTGAGCCACAGCACCACTTCCAGTTTTCTGGTAGTTAAGAGTCTCATGGACTTTCCTACCTTGGCTGGCTTTGAACCACAATCCTCAGATCTCAACCTCCTAAGTAGCTAGGAACATAGGCATGAGCCCCTGGCACCTGACCTCCAAAAAAAAAAAAAAAAAAGAAAGAAAAGAAAAAAAAGAAGAAAAGAAAAAAAAGAAACCTCTGGGGGGGGGGGAGGGAAATAAAAGAAACCTCTGCTGCCATCATATAGTGTTAGTGTTCCTTCCATGTGACACAAACTTTGTCCTCTCTCTGATTCACTCATGATTCCTAGTTTCCATAAAACTCCTGTTTAAACATTGCTTTATCTAAAAAATCTCCCTATCTTTCAATCAGTGTCAATCAGTCTCTCGTCCTATAACTAACATTAGTACTGGATTTTCCCTTTCTTCCCCAGGCCCCTGAGCCGTGGCATGTATAACTTACATCCTTAGAAGAATTCAACTTAACACGTGTCTTACAGTGGCAATGAACACTGAATGACTAAATAGACAAATCAGTGCTAATAATATGTCATAAACAGATTTTTCTCCTATTTGAGAACTAACTGTAAGAAGTAAGCTTTGATAGCATCCTGAGAGACTCTGAGAAAGTGTGATTAAGTGTCACCATTTAAATCTGATATTTTTCAAAGCTTTTTTACACATTTGTCACAGTCATCATAAAAAAGCTAGCTTCCCCTCAGGAATAAAATTTGAAGGTGACTTGATAGCCTCATCTTTGTAAGTAGGAAACAAATATTGGCCCAACACATGGATACATTTTTCTTGTTGCTATCCTCTCTGTCTCAAACACTAAGCATAGAAAATTGGGGTGAGCATTCATGTGGCATACTTAATTGTAAGTACAGAGTACTTCTAGTATAATCAATTGGAATGCGCTCTTAACTTTTAATATTTAAGATTCTACTGATCTTGCTTAGTGTATCTTTTGAGTGTCCTTGGAGGAACAAGGACCAAATCAGTCCCTTGAGCACAAAGAACACATTTTATTTGAAAAGGGTTGTTTTACTCTTCTTTGCTCTGGGGCATACACACTGCCCTATTTTGCCTGTGGATGAAAGCTTGGAAAATGTTAGGGAAGATGTTAAAATCATTAAGTAATGAGGAAGCATGCTGAGTGGGGAGTTTGGAGAGAAAAAAAGGATTGTAAGAGGGCAATCTCCTCAGTGAGCATTAGTATGAGTGCTTTATACTGTGAAAGGAAAGATAGCATGCATCAATTATGCATGGATAATATTATTGCATCCATAAGCTTATTCAAGTTCAGACCATTGTAAAATGTGATAGTTGATTTTTATGTGAGAGACAGTTCAGCATTTCTCAAGGTGCCTACGTACAAAATCATTTTTGACCTTACGGAATTTTCTGCTGGATTCACAAGTCAAACACTACTTAACCTACCAAGCTTGTTTTTTAAATTCTTTCTTAAAAAAAAAAGACTCTTTCTAGCTGGACACTAGTTTGGATTTGTAATTCTAGCTACCCAGAAGACTGAGATCTGAAGATCATAGTTCAAAGCTATCTTGGCCAGGAACGTTGTTGTATCTCTAACTAACTAGCAAAAGTCCAAAAACAGACCATGGCTCAAGTGAGAGAGAGATTTCCAGCCTTGAGAAAAAGAGCCAGGCCCTGTGTCTAAACCCCAGTATCAGCACACACACACAGACACACACAGACACACAGACACACACACACACACACACACTTCTATGCATGCCTTTAGTTATCACATTCCATCTCATGAATATGCACATGTCAACTAGCATTCTAAAATTGTCCACACCTTGTTTAACTCTCAGATTTTTGAGTAAAATAGTTTTAGACCATCAAAATTATTTCTAATTAATCAAATAAGATTCTGATTGTATTTTCAAATAAAGGAATTTGCAAATAGATGCATAAAAAGCATGAGTCAGCTATTTTCATTGATGAATCCTTGGGGGGAAATGTGCTTGCATCAGTTTTCAGAGCATAAATTTCATAAAATCAGTTAAATTTTTTCTTTTAAAAAATCACTATACTTTTTATAGTCAAAATACTAGCAATTTATAACTTTTTCTCTTACTGGCTGAGAATTTAAAATAGCTCCAATTAATGTGATCATTAGGAAAAGGAAGACTTGCACATGTCCACATCACACCTCAGTCTACATTTAAGTGGTAAATAATTCCCACCAGAAAATTGGCGGGCTCACAAGACTGCAATTACAGATTTGCCTGATAGCACTGGTGGGAAGTACCAAGGATAATACCTAAATTTGGGCTCTGCCAAAGAGGTTTGATGGTGGGTGTACTTTTAGTCCCAGCTCAAACATTAACTTTGAGCAGTTGTAAATCTTTCTTTGAATTGGGGAGACTGATAATAGCAATTGGAAAAAAAATTATATGAGGCTGGGTGCCAGTGCCTCACAGCTATAATCCTAGGTAATCTGGAGGCTGAGAGCTGAGGATAGTGGTTCGAAAGCCCAGTGAGACATTTATCTCCAACTAACCACCAGAAAAACCGGAAGTGGTGCTCTGGCTCAAAATGATAGAGCACTAGCCTTGAGCAAAAGGGCTCAGGGACAGTCCAAGGCCCTGAGTTTAAGCCCCATGAATGAAAGAAAAAACACATATGATGTTATCTACAATTACTTAATGTTTAAAGCCAGGCAGTAAAGACTGTGAGACACTAAACTTCAATTAGACAGCATAATGCTGCAACTGGAAATGTTCTTCAAGTGGTTAACTGCCAATCTTTAGCAAATAAGAGCTAAGTGAGAGGGAGAGGCCTGAGTTCAAACCCCAGTACCTTACCAGCGCGCGCACACACACATACACACACACGGCCATTTTTGCTTTATTAGATGGATGTAAATTAAATTTGCTCTCCTCATGCTTAAATGGTTTTAAACCATTTTTGACCAGTGAGAATTCATGTTTTTTCTTATTTCCAAGGAAAAAGGAAAATGATTTTTTATTTGGCTTCATGTGTATCTGATACATGTATAAAATAGCAATTGTATTACAGCAATCTTATTAGAATTATTCTAATTTATAATTTTGAACGTGTATTCTGTTTCTCATTATGTAAAAGTTTAATCAAAAAGTAATTATGACCAGTGATGTGCAGCACTTTTTCATATGTCTCTTGGCCATTCTCATTTCCACTTCAGAGAAGTCTCTTTTTAAGTCTTTAGCCCACTTTTTGAGGGGGCTATTGGTTCATTGCAGTTTTGTTTGGGAAGAATGTAATTTTTTTAGTTCTGCATATATTTTAGATATGAGGCCTTTGTCCCTTTTATGGCCAGTAAAGATCTTTTCCCAATCTGTGGGCTTTCTGTTTATCTTGTGAGCTATATCCTTTGCCCTGCAGAAGCTCTGCAGTTTGATGCAGTCCCATTTGTCCATCCTTTCTTTGATTTGTGGCATTTCTGGGTCTTTGTTAAGGAAGTTCTGTCCTATGCCAAGGAGTCCAAGTGTTTCTCCTTTAGTGTTTTCAGGGTGTCTGTTTTAATTTCGAGGTCTTTAATCCATTTGGAATTGATTTTGGTGCAGGGTGATATATAAGGATCTAGTTTTAGTTTGTTGCATGTGTTGAACCAGTTTTGCCAGCACCATTTGTTAAAGAGGCTGAATGCAAATCAAAAACATTGAGATTCCATCTCACCCCAGTAAGAATGTCCTATATCAAGAAAACTAACAATAATAAATGTTGGAGGGGATGTGGCAAAAAGGGAACCCTACTTCATTGTTGGTGGGAATGTAAACTGGTTTAGCCACTCTGGAAAGCGGTATGGAGATTCCTCAGAAGGCTAAACATAGAGCTCCCCTAGGACCCAGCAGCACCACTTTTGGGCATCTACCCAAAAGACCACAAACAAGAACACACTAAAGCCACCAGCACAACAATGTTCATTGCAGCACAATTTGTCATAGCTAGAATTTGGAACCAACCCATATGCCCCTCAGTAGACGAATGGTTCAGGAAAATGTGGTACATGTACACAATGGAATTTTATGCCTCTATCAGTCAGAATGACATTGCCCCATTTGTAAGGAAATGGAAGGACTTGGAAAAACTTATCCTAAGTGAAGTGAGCCAGACCCAAAGAAACATGGACTCTATGGTCTCCCTCATAGGGAATAATTAGCACAGGTTAAGGCTAGTCACAGCAGAGGATCACAAGAACCCAATAACTATACCCTTATGAACACAAAAGATGATGCTAAGTGAAATGAACTCCATGTTATGGAAATGACTGTTAGAATACTGTTGTAATTACTTTCAACATGCAATGTGAAACCGTATGGTTATGGTAAATAATGCTGTAATGAACATGGTTGTGCTGGTAGCATTAGTATGTCCTTGTTTGTATTCTGTTGGATAAATGCCCAGGAGTAGAATTTTTAGGTCATTCAATTGTAAGAGTAAAGGAGGATATTCACAGGAGTGGCCCAGTACCTATGCATATGTGACCATATAAAATGTTTATGAAAATGTACTTCTGGAAATGTAAATTAGATTTTTTGTTGTTGTTGTTTTTCTTTTCTTTTTGTCTTGTTTGTTCATTTATCAGTCTTTGGGAGGGGATGGGGGCACAGAAATGGAGGGAAAAGGGTGAATAAATGCAGAAGAGCTACTCATTAGTCTCTATGTTGAGAATGAAGTATAAAATTTATGGTTGGGAAAAAATTTATGGTTGGGATGGGAGGAAAAAACTGGGAGAGAGTGAGAGAAGGTGTGACATTTTCTGAAAAGAAATATACTCTTTATCTGACTTAAGCAACTCTAATCTCTGTATATTGTCTTTATAATAACAATTAAAATGCATGGAAAATGTTGAATGGTGTGACATGATCAAGATGCATTGTATAGATAAGCTGCTTTGGTAAATGGCAAAAAAAATCAATGCATATCCTACAAAATTAAGAAAAGTGACAGAGCTTGGGGTGAGAATGTGGAAAGGAAGGACATAGAGACATGAAAACTGTATTCATAAATGGTTTTGTTAAATGGCAACTCCTTTGTACAATTTCCTAAAGATAACAAAAATATTTTTTTCCTAGTCCTGGGGCTTGAACACAGGGCCTGACCACTATCCCTGGCTTCTTTTTATTCAATGCTAGCACTCTTCCACTTGAGACACAGAGCCACTTCTGGCCTTTTCTATATATGTGGTGCTGAGGAATCGAACCTAGGGCTTCATGAATATAAGGCAAGCACTTTACCACCATATTCTCAGCCACAACAAAAATATTTTTTAAATGTAGTAAAAAGGGAAGATATAAAAAAAGTGATTAGGGGGGCTGAGGATATGGACTAGTGGCAAGAGTGCTTGCCTCGTATACATGAGGCCCTGGGTTCAATTCCCCAGCACCACATATACAGAAAATGGCCAGAAGGGGTGCTGTGGCTCAAGAGGCAGTGTGCTAGCCTTGAACAAAAAGAAGCCAGGGACAGTGCTCAGGCCCTGAGTCCAAGGCCCAGGACTGGCCAAAAAAAAAAAAAAAAAAAAAAAGTGATTAGGATGTTAACCATGTCCATCAAATTAATACTGAAAAGGTTTATAAATGTTCCCAATCTCACACATTGCTTTTTGATTTCTGTAAAGTATTTAATTCATCTAGAACATTAAATTTTCTGTGCCTTTAAATGTGATTCACTACAGACGTATAGTTAAGAGACTTAAGTAATATTTGTATTTTGTTTGTTATTTAGCATGCTCCCCTTTTCTAGTTTATGTTTTAAGAAAAAATAATGGTAAGGCATATCTATATATTTTAAATTGAATACATGCTAAACTTCTGGAATTGTCTTAAAATTGATACAATGAAAATTAGTCAGTAAGAAATAAGGAATAGGGGCTGGGGATATGGCCTAGTGGCAAGAGTGCTTGCCTCATATACATGAGGCCCCATTCCCCAGCACCACATATACAGAAAATGGCCAGAAGTGGCGCTGTGGCTCAAGGGGCAGAGTGCTAGCCTTGAGCAAGAAGAAGCCAGGGACAGTGCTCAGGCCCTGAGTCCAAGCCCCAGGACTGGCCCCCCCCCCCCCAAAAAAAAAAGAAATAATAAATGCTGCTTTAGTTTGTTAATTGCTTGTTTCCAAAGGGATATGAGCTGGAAATTTAGTCTCCATTATGGTGATACTGACGTGAAGGGACCTTTAAGAGGAGGGGCTTATTAGGTCACTGGTCTCCACCTTCATGATTAGAAATGCTAGTGCTAAAAGTAGGTAGGCTGAGTCTCACCAGGGTGAGGCACACAAAGCAACAACATATATGTGGTCTCCCACCACATGCCAGTGGCTCATTCTCCTTCAACCTAGTTCTGTTTCTGAAATTCTACCTCATTATGATTCATCCCAGGAGACCAGCTGCCCAAATACTAAAAAATTCTTTCCATACAACTGGAATTACAACTCATATTAAAGTCTTTACTTACAACAACCATACTTAGGTATGTTGTCACAGTAACAGAAATAAAGATTAAAAACACATATGTATTTGCATAAGACATTCTAATCTGGAATTGACCTCATTCTAAGCTCCTTCCTCTGGCTCCTTAAGCATCAAGCTTCACCAACTTTCACCCAGCTATAAGGACCAACTTTTTGTCTTCTTTTGAAATCTCTTCTATGGTACTTTTAGCCCATAAAAATATATTTTTTCCTTCAGCAAGAATGGTACTACTTTTATTCTGTTCCCCTGTAATATTTATGTTTTCTATGTTCTGTCTGTATATTGGTTCTTAGTGCAGAAACTGTTGACAGGGTTTGTGTGACCATTTCTTCAGTGATGGAATAAGATCTATGATCCTTATAGACAAAGCAGAGTAGAAAAATAATTGAAAGTGTGAATGGGGTGTACAGTGTTTTAAATAAGCTAAGACTAATATTTCATAACACAATTAAGAGATACTTTATAACATTGATATTCAAGATAATGAATTCAGGTATGATAAGATGACTAAAGGCACCAAGGGCATTGAGAAGTATGATTGGAACAAAGAATGAGTGAGAGTCTACTGCTTTTCCAACTAGGCCCTTTGATACAGTTTTCATATAAGTTTTATATAACATTTTCTGCATGAAAGTGAATTAGAGGAGGAGTTAATAGAGATGTTTTACAGAGGATTGTGTTGCATCTATGACATTTCAAGACCCTTTCTTCTACATTATTCATGTGTCTTTGGTGTTGGTGACAAAGGATACATTCTAAAACCCTGGGCTTGATTGACACATCATTGATAGAACCAGGGAGGAATGATCAGTTTCTCCTTGCCCTGGCTACACTGAACACTAGCAGTGACTCAAGTAGACACAGAATTTACTGAAACCCACCCCTCAAAAAATTATCACTTCAAGTCCAGAGTTAATCTTCCTAATTTCCTTCCTTATGACCTAACTTTTGTAGTGATTCTGTCATGTCACACATGAAGGTAAGTGTAATGAAGGGACTTGCCAAAACCTCAGCTCAGCATATTTATGAAAATGTATGGAAATGTGAAGTACATGCTTGGGTCTGCCACAGAATGCCCTTAAAGGTGCCATGAACTGTGCCCTCCTGGAATTTCAGCCTCATCTGCCTTAGAAGAATCTGCTTCTGGAGACCTTTGAGAACAAGCTTTTGTACTCTAGGATGGAAAGAAAGATAGATAATATCAGGATTCAGACAATTTTTCTCTCTCTCTGTTTCTCTTCCACTCCCTCACTCCCTCACTCTCTTGCTCATCTATTTGTCTATCTATCTGTCTATCTATCTATCTATCTATCTATCTATCTATCTATCTATCTACCTATCTATCTATCTATTATCTATATATCAAAAGAGAAAGAAAAATCTTGAAGAATGCCCAGATTTTCCCAACAAGGCATCACCACACAATTACACTGCTTTCTCTCTGCTAAACAGAAAGATACATTACCATACATTTTAAAAATGTTTATGCTAGCTTTCATAAAGAAATTGTTTCAGAAACTATTGCCTCAGTCTGTTTTGCAACATTATAATGCCATACTTGAGGCTGAGAAATTATGAAGAAAATGTGCTGGCTAAGAGTTCTGAAGGGGGTGAGGTGTCAGCAGCCAAGCTGGTCTCCCCGAGGTCATAGTCCCTGCTTCTTAGATGCTGCCATGGAATCTGCATCCATCAGAGGGAAGAATGGACATTCCTTACTTTCATAAAGAAGGAATAAATGTAGCGAGATGAAGAAGTGAAAACTCCCTGATTTTGAAGAGCATCTGTCCTGCCTAAGAAGATGAAGCTCTTGTGGCCTTGCTATCTCATTTTTTAATAATGTTACAATGGCAAATACATTTCAGCCTGAGGAATGGAGGGAATAAGAAGCATTCAGATTATGGAGCATTGATTTCTTGCTGTACTGACTTAAGTTAATCAAATTTGGATTTTCACATACAAGAAACACACACAACACCTACTAGGGAAACAAAAATGTTTCCATCTTTGTTAATTTGTTGCACACTTATGTAAAATTTTCACTGTCATGACTTTCCACCTGTGTTGTTGGAAAGGGAAGAGATGTTTCATTTTTACCACACCATGATCTGGTGGCTGAGGTCTGAGCTGGAATGATCCAGCCTAGTGCTTTCCAATCTTTCCACACGTGTGTGTGTGTGTGTGTGTGTGTGTGTGTGTGTGTGTGTGTGTCTATAGTTCAAATTCAGGAACTCAAACCCTCTAGAGCTTCTTCTCCCATGGCTAATGCTTTATCATTCAAGCCACACTTTCACGTCTGTCCTTTGCTGGATAAATGGAGACAAAAGCTGGCTTTGAATCATGAGTCTCAGATCTTGGCTTCCTGGGTGGCTAAGATTACAGACGTGAGTCATTGGTACCTGATCAGAACCTGTCAATGATTACTCTGGACTGGTATTTCATCTACAAAGAAAAACCTAAAGAATATTCCATCTTATTCTCTTTTTTTTTTTTTGCCAGTCCTGGGGCTTGAACTCAGGGCCTGAGCACTGTCTCTGGCTTTTTTTGCTCAAGGCCACTCTGCCACTTGAGCCACAGCATCACTTCTGGCCTTTTCTATATATGTGATACTGAGGAATCAAACCCAGAGTTTCATGTAGGTGAGACAAGCACTCTTGCCACTAGGCCATATTTCGAGCCCTCCATTTTCTCTTAATTGCTGTTTTATTGTCATGCACCTAATTCTGGTGAAAACTAATGGTGAAGTCTTTGCAGAATATGCTCCAGTCATCTATGAGGTATGCTTTGATTCAATAGTGAGAGACAGTATTTCCCTTGAGGAGCTATATTGCTCTGGCTGAGTCACTTGTCTTCTAAGTCAGTTTTCTTGGCCTACAATTCTTAGTCTCCAAGATAAAATGCTACATATAAGTAAATTATTTTAAGACTTTATGTCCAGCTCTTATATATTTGAATCTGCCCTTTGATTCCTCTTTTCTGCTTGTATAATGTTATCCATCATAAAGTACCATTCTTTCCTAGAACAAGAATTGAAGAATGAAGGAAAGACTCTTGGCTTTATTTCATGTCCTTAGTAATTGCTTCTATGAATTTATTTCTTCAAATTGTTTCTTAGGTGTTGTTTCCTCATTTATAGATTGTTGTTAATTCTATTCACTCCATATGTACATAGGAGTGACTAAATAAATTGACAGTAGTCCAGTATTCCATGTGTAGCCCAATATATTATACCTTTGATTACTAACTACTATCTTTATCATTAATCCCATTGTCAATACTGCATCAACCAAACTTAAGCACTACATTCCTTTGTTCTGGGACACAAATACAGCTGGGAAGAACAGTGGATTCTGAGCACATCAGTGAGAGTTGACAAAAGTTTGCCCATGCAGCTGGGCATTCAGAAGTTCAGACACCCTATGTCTCTCTAGCCATTCTCTGGAATGCAAATCAACAACAAAGCCCACTTCCTTCCTGAGTCTGAGGAGCTAACTCATCTGTGGAAATGAACTTCCATTCTCTCTGACAATTAGTTTCACTCTAAAATATGATAATTCTTTGAAGTCCTACCAAAAGAAGAAATACGGCATGCTCTGCATTAAGTATATGAAATATATGGTGCTGCTGGAGACATTAATCTCATTTGCTCTGCACCTGAATTTTTACCGTTAGAATATTGCAGCAAAGCTCTGTGCTAAATCTCAAGCAATTTAGCTCAGCAAAGTAGATTAGGTAGAGTCCATGCAAAGCTCTACCTTATAACTTTCTTTCTGTAAAAGCAATATTCAGATATATAGTCTGAGGATTAGACTGGAAACTGTGATATTCTGCTTTTTCAGTTTTAACAATATTAGATGTGAATAAAGGCAAGCAAAACAGGTGCCCTTGGCCTAGACTTTTTCCTCTAAAAATACTTAGATCTTGTGAACAGAGCTTATGAACTTAGATTGGATGGGAAGTGAGAGTGTTGTTAATTATGCCCATTTAGCACTACAAAAATGGTCTTTTGTCTTTTTGTTTTAAGGATACAGACTTAACAGCCATTGTTTATTATACATCATTATATGGTGTGGGTCCATATGAGGTCAGTCTGGAACAATGAGAAACTGAGAGCAGTTGTGTTGGAATGTTTCATTGGTCATAAACCTGCAATGTATTTCCTTTTTACTCTTCATCCATCTTAAGTCCATACAGGATTATACTGGCTTGCCCAGTGTCCTAGGAAATATGTTTGCAAAGGATCTCAGGATATGACCTTGACTGGAAGCAGCATCTTCACAGATGCAATCAATTCACGTGAGAATGTACTGAATTAGACTAGGTGCTAACCCTGAGGATGCGCACCCTCATAAGAAAGCTGTGTGAAGACACAGAAAAGGCCCACAAGGATGACAGGGGGCTCTACAATGACACACAGAGATTACAGTCCTCAGCCGTAGGCCTAGGAATGGCCCGGGATTAATAAAAAGAAATCCAAAGCTATGAAGAAAAAAGAACAAGTTCCCCCCCCCCCCAAGGTCTCTGGGAACAACAGCCTATGGGTTAGGTTTAGGCATCTTGCCTTTAGACCTCTGAAAGAACACATGTCTGCATTAAAGGCAACAGGTTTGTGGTCTTGTTGGGGCAATCTTAGGAAGCTTACACAAAGATTGTAGTCACAGACCCAGAATCTCTAAGCCAGTGTAAGGATCACCACTGATCATTGATGTCAGGTCTGATTCTTTGCTTTGTTGAGTGTAGAAACTCGCCAAGAGGAGTTTGCACACTCTCCCCATACACATCACCAGAAACATTAACCTATGCCTTTCAAATCTTACTCTCTTGTACATCACTTCTAATCCTCATCTTCTTCCATCCATTGCTGCAATGACCAGGTCCTTGCAGACTGTGAACAGTTGTAAGTAGATGCACCTGATATCACATTTCTGAGACCTGGACACCCATCACTTCTCTCTCTAGGGCTTCTCTGACTCCTCAACCCTAGGTTTTGCTCATGGGAATGTGCTTTCTTCCCCCACGGAACTAAGTTCTGTGGGGCCTCTGTGGGGAATCTTGGTACTATTTCACTGCCCACTTGGTGGCCAGTAGATGGACAGACTATAACACAAAGGTGGCCAATATAAATGGAAGTCAGGAAAGAAAACTGCAGGGAATTCAAGGTTGCTAAAAAGAGACATGTTATGAATCAGGCTCAAGTGATACATAGCTGATGTAAAGCAAGATGAGTCAGGAAGTGTTGTATACAGTTTAGCCCTCTGCAGTATATAGGTCTCCAAGGCTAGTAGGGTTTGCAGCTGGTCTAGGCAAGGTGGCTGTATGCACCCAACTTCCTGCCACAAGGAAAAAAACCTAACCAGTCTGGATTCTGAAATACAAAAGGCTATGAGTGTGCCTGAGGTCAAATGACCCATGTGCTTAGGCAAGCAGATGAGCAATAAGAAACTTGACAGGGAAAAATAGTCCTTCTCAATGCCATGAGCTCCACAAAGCCTAGAGGATCTTTTGTCTCACGCAAGTAGGAACTGACAGGACCAAACCCCATTCTCATGTCCTAGAGGGAGCCAACTACCTTTTCCAACAGCTATAACTCATCATGTTCTTCTGAAGGTCCTCTGGGACTTGAACATGACTTGCCCCAAACCGTGAAAATGGAGTATTCTATATTTTTTAATTTATCATTTCTTTATTATCAAAATGATATACAGAGGTGTCACAGTTTCATACATAATGCAGTGCATACATTTCTTATCCAACTTGTTACTTCCTCCCTCATTTTTGCCCTGCCTTCCACCCTCCTCATCCCCACCGCCTGTGAGTTGTACAGTTGGTTTACAGCATATAGTTTTATGTGTATTGCTGTTGCATTAGTTTGTTTTTTATCCTTTGTCTCTCTATTTTGATATTCCCCTTCCTTTCCCTAGTTCCAATACACATATATTCAATATCTGGGTACCAAAATCAGTTACAGTGATATCAGGGGTAAAACCATGGGAAAGACAGACAAAAGAAAAAGGCATGTTTTCACATGGTATGCTGAAAATAACAACAACAACAACAACAATGGTATATCACTTTGTTTCCATTATTTGGGAGTTCATGTGGTTTAGCATCATCTTATGTGTTCATATGGACATAGCTATTCACTATTGTGATCTTCTGCTAGGATTATCCTAGACATGTACTAATTATTCCCAATGATGGAAACCATAGAGTCCATGTTTCTTTGTGTCTGGCTCACTTCACTTAGTATGATTTTTTTCTAAGTCTTTCCATTTCCTTATGAATGGGGAAAAGTCATTCTTTCTGATAGAGCATAGAATTCCATAGTAAACCCAGTATTCTTACCTTATGCTATCTTATCTTGTATCTGATTTTACTATTTTACTTATTTTTATTTCTTTAAATTATCTTTAAGTAATTATATAACAGTGCTTCAATTCAGCAGATCAGTTTGTAAGTGCAGTGTAACTTGACCTAGGTTATCCCTTCCACAATTCTCCAGCATCTTTCCCAACTCTACCTATTCCTTCAAGTACTGGATTCCATTTTCAACTATGTACCTGGAATGTTATGGTGGTATTTTCCCACACTTCCTCTCTAAGTTCATTTACCTCCCTCCCCTTGGCCTTTCCCCCACTCCAGAAAAAATATGCTTCAGCTTCGTGGTATTCATTGTTAAACTGTTTGTTGGTTGTTCAAAGGAGTTAAACCATTGGAATCCTCCCATGTAAATATACTATATTTTAGTCAATTTGTTTGTAAAATAGTATCCTTGATATTTCTTTTCCCTAACTTTCCTTCATCTTCCAAAGCTTTGCCAAAATAAATGGCTCCCACCAAACACATTGTCTCAGATGCTACTGTTTGGGAAACCAATGCTAATAATTGACAAATCCTTTGTAATATTTAGTAACTTTTGCCATGTAAGTGGGATTTATAGTTGGATCACTCTAGTCCAATGTCAGAAAGACCCAAAACTGATGTGGGAGACAAGCAGAATGTGACTATCCCTAGTATGAGTTGGAAATTTTCATGGACAAGCTCGGGAAAGAGTCAAGTATATGTGAAAAGTCAAGCATGTATGTCAGTGTAAAGGAATCAAGGACATACTTGTAAGGGGATTTAAATAGGCTATATTTTCTTAATTTCTTTGACACCACAGGGAAAAATATGATCTCAGGTCCTCCAACTAACAATTCAAGTGGGCTTTGAAAACCAGACATCTTCTGTGACCATGTATAAGGAAGCCCACATCTGTAGCTTCAGAGAAAATTGTGCTGAAAACTAGGTCCAGGATTTAATCGCACTGATGGCAGGGTTTCAAAACAGAAGGACTGTCCAACTTTTCTTTGATTCTTTGCATTTCTGGGCCTTTATTAAGGAGGTTTCGTCCTGTGCGAAGGAGCCCTATTCCTTCCTGCAATGTTTTCAGGGTATCTGCTTTTACCTCAAGGTCTTTGACCCATTTGGAATTGATTTTAGTGCAGGGTGATATATAAAGATTTAGTTTTAATTTGTTGCAGATGTCGAACCAGTTTTTCCAGCACCATTTGTTGAAGTGGCTGTCTTTCTTCCATCCTATTTTTTTTAGCTCCTTTATCAAAGATTAAGTAGGCATAGATCTGTGGGGTCATTTCTGGGTCTTCAGTTCTGTTCCATTGGTATTCAGGGCTGTTCTTGTGTCAATACCAAGCTTTTTTTTTTTAATTATTATTATTACTATAGCTTTGTAATACAGCTTGAAGTTTGGTATTGTGATTCTTCCAGCACTGTTTTTTCTACTCAGAATTGTTTTTGCTACTTGGGGTCTTTTATTGTTTCATATGAATTTCTGGATTGCTTCCTCTATTTCATTAAAGAATGGTGTTGGGATATTAGTGGGTATTGCCTTGAATTTGTAGATAGCCTTTGACAATATTGCCATTCTGACTATGTTAATCCTCCCAATTTAGAAACATGGGAGGTTTTTCCATTTCCTTAGTTCTGCCTTAATTTCCTTTTTCAGGTTTTTAAAGTTCTCATAAAAGAGGTCTTTCACTTCTTTGGTTAAGGTTATTCCTAGGTATTTATGATTTATGAAACTATTGCAAAATAAATTGCTTTCCTGATTTCAGCCTCACTCTTTGGTTTGTTGGCATATATAAAAGCCATTGATTTTTGAGGATTTATTTATTTTTATTTTTATTTTTTGGCCAGTCCTGGGGACTGGACTCAGGGCCTGAGCACTGTCCCTGGCTTCTTCTTGCTCAAGGCTAGCACTCTGCCACTTGAGCCACAGCGCCCCTTCTGGCCGTTTTCTGTATATGTGGTGCTGGGGAATCAAACCCAGGGCCTCATGTATATGAGGCAGGCACTCTTGCCACTAGGCCATATCCTCAGCCTGAGGATTTATTTTATATCCTGCTACTTTGCCAAAGTTTTTTTTTTTTTTTTTGGCCAGTCCTGGGCCTTGGACTCAGGGCCTGAGCACTGTCCCTGGCTTCTTCCCGCTCAAGGCTAGCACTCTGCCACTTGAGCCACAGCGCCGCTTCTGGCCGTTTTCTGTATATGTGGTGCTGGGGAATCGAACCTAGGGCCTCGTGTATCCGAGGCAGGCACTCTTGCCACTAGGCTATATCCCCAGCCCTTTGCCAAAGTTTTTGATCAGCTGAAGTAACCTGGGAGTAGAGACTATGGGGTTCTTTAGATACAGGATCATGTCATCTGCAAAGAGAGAGAGTTTCACTTCATCTTTTCCTATTTGGATCCCCTTTATGTCTTCCTTTTGGCTTATAGCTCTGGCTAGGAATTCTAGTACTGTGTTGAAGAGGAGAGGAGAGAGCGGACAACCTCGTTTTGCTCCTGATTTTAGAGGAAATGGCTTTAACTTTTTCCCATTAAGAGTAATGTTTGCTGTGCATTTGTCAGTAGACAGGCTTAATTTTATTCAGGAATGTTCCCTGGAATCCTAGTTTCTACAATGCTTTTATCATTAATGGGTGCTGGATTTTATCAAATGCTTTTTCTACATCTAGCGAGATAACCATGTGATTCTTGACCTTGGTCTGGTTGATGTGGTGGACTACGTTGATTAAAGTGTGTATATTGAACCAGCTCTGCATACTGGGGATGAATCCAGTTTAGTCATAGTGTATGATTTTTTTGATGACCTGTTGAAATTGATTGGCATTTGGTCCTTTTAACTTGTGACTTTGAAGGACTTTTCAATGGGATACAATCAGAAGTATTCCAGATGTAATCCTTGGAACTCAGGAGGCTGAAATCTAAGGATCCAGGTTCAAAGTCAGCCTTAGAAGAAGACTCTTATCCATAGACTCTTATTTCCACTGAGACAACAAAAAGCCAAAAGTAGAGGTGTGGCTCAAGTGGTAGAGAGCCAGCCTTGACTGAAAAGGTGAGAGTGAGAGTGAGAGGAGGAGGAGGAAGAAGTAAAAAATTCCTCAGCACAATTCGCAGGAGGGAATAGGACTTAGTCCAAGTAGTTGCAAGGGAATTAGCAATAATTTTTCCAAGTATATTTAAGAACAACAACAAGCCAAAACAGAAGGACTCTCAGTGTTACTTTGAGGTGCTTTTCTTTTATGGCCTGTGATGTAGAGCACTACTTCTTCATGTGTCTCTAGGCAATTCTCATTTCCTCTACAGAGAAGTCTCTTTTTAGGTCTTTAGTCCTTTTGTTGAAGGGGCAGCGGGTTCTTTGAGGAATTTTTTTGGAGGAATTTAATTCTTTGAGTTCTATATATATCTTAGATATGAAGCCTTTGTTGTATGGCCAGTAAAGATGTTCTCCCAATCTGTGGGCTTTCTATTTATGTTGCAAGCTATGTCCTTTGCCTGCAGAAGCTCTGCAGTTTGATGCAATCCCATTTGTTCAACCTTTCTTTGATTTGGTGTGTTTGTAGACCTTTATTAAGAAAGTTTTGTCCTGTGCCAAGGAGCCCAAGTGTTTCTCCTATTCCTTCTTGCAATGTTTGCAGGGTATCTGACTTTACCTCAAGGTCTTTGATCCATTTGGAATTGATTCGGGTGCAAGGGGATATGTAAGTCTCTAATTTTAGTTTGTTACAGGTGTCAAAATTTTTTTGCCAGCATGATTTGTTGAACAGGCTATCTTTCTCCCATCCTATTTTTTTAGATCCATTATCAAAGATTAAGTAGCCATAGATCTGTGGGTTCATTTCTGGGTCTTCAGTCCCATTTCATTGGTCCTCAGGTCTGTTCTTGTGCCAATACCAAGCTGTTTTCTTATCACTATAGCCTTGTAATTCAGCTTGAAGTTTGATATTGAAATTCCTCCAGCAATGTTCTTTCTGGTTAGGATTTTTTTTTTTTTTGCTACTTGGGGTCTTTTCTTGTCCCCAGTAAGAATGTCCATTATCAGGAAATATAATAATAACAAATGCTGGAAAGGATGTGTCCAAAAGGGAACCCTACTACACTGTTGGTGGGAATGCAATCTTGACCAACCACTCTGGATAGAAGTGAAGAGGTTCCTAAGAAGGCTAAACATAAAGCTCCCCTATGACCAAGCAGCCCCACTTGTGGGCATCTACCCAAAAGACTTCAAGCAAGACCACACAAAAGCCACCAGCACAACTATGTTCATTGCAGCACAATTTGTCATTGCTAAAACATGGAACAGGGGCTGGGGATATGGCCTAGTGGCAAGAGTGCCTGCTTCATATACATGAGGCCCTGGGTTCGATTCCCCAGCACCACATATACAGAAAATGGCCAGAAGTGGCGCTGTGACTCAAGTGGCAGAGTGCTAGCCTTGAGCAAAAAGAAGCCAGGGACAGTGCTCAGGCCTTGAGTCCAAGCCCCAGGACTGGCCAAAAAAAAAACAACAAAAAACATGGAACAACTCAGATGCCCCTCAGCTGATGAATAGATCAAGAAAATGTGGTACATACACACAATAGAATTCTATGTCTCTATCAGAAAGAACGACATTGTCCATTCATAAGGAAATGGAAGTTTGTGGGGAAAAAAATCATGCTAAGTGAAGTGAGCCAGATTCAAAGAAACATAGACTGCATAGTTTCCCTCATTAGGAATAATTAGTACACATCTAGGATAATCCTAGCAGAAGATCACAGTAGCTCAATAGCTACGTCCATATGAACACATAAGATGATGCTAAGGGAAATGAACTCCAAATTATGGAACTAAGTGGTTTATCATTGTTGTTGTTATATTCAATGTACTATGTAAAATTTTGCCATTTTCTTTTGTCTTTCTTCCCCATGGTTTTACCCCTGACATCACTGTAACTGATTTTGGTACACTGAATATTGTATATATGTGTATTAGAACTAGGGAAGGGAAATGGAATACCAAAATTGGGAGACAAAGGATTAAAAGACAAACCAATGCAACACCAATACTTATAAAACTATACTCTGTAAACCAACTGTACAATTCATGGGGGGAATGGGGAGGTGGGAAGGTGGGGGAAAATGAGGGTGGAGATAACAAATTGTATAAGAAATGTACACACTTCCTTACATACGGAACTGTAACCCCTCTGTACAGCACTTGGACAATAAAGAAATGAAATAAAAGAGAAGGACTTCCCAGCCATGTCATAATTTGTTTGCAAAAGCAGAGAACTGGGAATAAAACCTTGGAACTATAAGAGCCAGAAGTGGAACATTTGAGAAGGCAATACTGAGAATCTTGATATTGGATTCCTCTGAATCTTTTCTGGGGAGAGAAGGCAGCCCTAAGTGGTTAGCAGCATCCCTTCCTTAAAGGACTTTGCCGAAATAGCAATGAGTAAAAAGTCCTTGACATACAATTTTCTTAAGATTAATTCTATGTTCTCTTATTGCCTAAGACTTTAAAACCCAGTTTAAGTTTTGGTACATCTCCAAGCAGAAGTACATTTCTAGTCCTGAGAAAAATAGCAATCCCACCCCAAAACTGCTGCAGGAGCCTCTTACATGTGCCAGCAGGATGTGGCAGGACAAATGAAAGAGGTATATGGAGGGCATTAGGTAGAAGATAGAGCAGAAAATCAGTTTTTAAGGGTAGACAGAGGAGACATTTTAATGTAGAAATATTCAACCATGACTCAGAAATAAGTGTCTTGGCCAGAACCCCTGAAGCTCATCCAAATATGCTAATGTATGGTTTTTAAGTGAGATGGCTATTCTTTAAGTTCCTTAGCATAGTTTTGAGGAAAGAGTCAAGTTTATAGGCGGTCACAAAATTAAAACAATTGTGTGGACCCAAACATGACATTTTGGGGATCTTTCTTCACAAAGGTAATGAAGAATATGTGTGTTCAAATCACCCAGAAGTTCAGTGACAGTCTTCTTTAGGCTTAGATTGACACCAGGATATTATGCTGTGGGACTCTGGAATGAAACTATAGGTATTGTTGCACTGAGCTGCCAGAAGTATAGTAGAATCAATGAGTGTAATGACCCTTGGATGGGCATAGACCATTGCTGTGTTTGAGCTTCCCTTCAGGAGAACTGTTGCAATGAGATGCTACAGTTCAGTGCATGGACTAAAGAGACACACCTCAGAGGTGGTAGTCACTAATTCTCTTAGCAGCTAAAAGCAATGTGTGTCACAATATTGAAGGTTGGACCAGTGAGGTACAGGAATCACAGTACAGGAATTAGTTTGTGTTTAGTTGTGTGTTTAATCAGTAAAATGGATATGCTTATCTCAAATGATGACAACAATAAAGTTAATACTTACAAAGCATGTTGGACAATGTATGCTAGTTCCCAGAATCATTTGCTAATTAATAAAGAAGCCTGAGTGATAGCATTCATAGCAACCAGTAGAAAGTAAGTACAAAAGAAATATAGACATATGCAAATATGAGAGAATGGACTACAGGGTAGGAGATAGTAGATTATGGAAGAAAGGGAATTTTCTTTTCTAAAAGGATAGCAATGATAGTTATAATTAAATTTTTTCTCTTTGCAAACTAACAGATTTATGAAGGTAGAAATATTGGAAAGCTGGGGATCTGAGAAAAATATACCACTTAACATCAGAAATAGCGTTCCTGAATAAATATTACTTTTCCAAATGTAATTTCAATTCCTTTTAAGATGTCCCTTATGTCCACCCATCCTCACCTATTCCCTCATGAGCTCTATCCAATTCCACAGTGTCTCACCTTGACAGTCAGTAAGCACAATGAATGCAGAGTCACAATGTACTATCTTCTAACATAGCTAAATCTGACTTTAATGATCAAATAGTTAAATAATTTTCTATCTTAAATATAAGGCAATGTACACTATGTATCAGTAGCAAGAAAACATTGACACTTTAATGATCATGCTAAGAACATGGTTGATTATCTTCCTTTGTCTGAGGAAGACAACTTTCTTTGAAAGATGATTTTGTGCAATTGCCACTTAAGGATAGCAAAAGCATCCTAACCACACACTTAATGCAAAAAGGGATAATATCTAAACTGATAGGCAAGCAAAAGAGAGAGAAAGATCTCATTTTAAAACTATTTAAATTCATGGATTTATTTATATAATGGATTGATTCAAAATGTGTCATATTTTAGAGAACCTTGTGATATTTCAATGCATTTATACTATGTGTGGTGTACAAATCATGGTTAAGCATATCTATCTTCTCAAACATCTATGGTTCCTTTGACGTGAAAAACGTTCAAAATCCTTATGTAAATGTTTTATAAATATTCAGTACCATAATCTACCTATTATCTCCCTATGTCCAATAAAAGACCAGAGTTCTTTGAGCTTATTATAGCTTAATACCTACTATTCATTTTTCTCCATCCTCTCTTCCCCTCTAGTCTTTCCAGATTACGGTACCCAATATTTTCTCACTGTTTTAGATTCTACAATTTATCCTTCTTTTTCTTCACTTTATAGAAAGATAAAAGTAGAACAAGATCTGGTTAGATAGAGAAGATGTCAATTTCATGAGAAATAGGGATTGTGCAACATTTTAACATGAATAAATGTAACCTAGTTTCTGCTTTCTCTCTGAGATATTTACTTAGATCTATTCAATTTCCTGAAAATGGGAACAAATATTCAGTTCTGCCATCTCAGCAGAGAAGTGCTAAAAGAGTCTCATGGGTTTTCCTTCCCCGAGCTGGCTTTGAACTGTAGTCCTCAGATCTCAGCCTTCTAAATAGCTAGGATTTCAGGCATGAGCCACCAGCACTTAGCTACAATAGAGTCTAGTTTTGTTATCTTAAATAATGTTCCACTGGACAAGACTAGAGACAAAAAAAGAAAAAGGTCAAGCGGGATTTAGGTCACACAAGGGCAAAGAGAGGTGGAGGAGATATGTTGTCTAGCCTCTAATAGGACACACTACACTAGGGAACCAGGAAGGTATGGGATCAATAGGAATTTTAGGAATCTTAGATAGAAATAGGAATTGAGATGAGCACAAAGCTGAAATAAACCCACACAAGTACAGCTATGTGATGTTTGACAAAGATGACACAAATATATGTTATTGAAAAGACAGCATCTTCAAAAAAAGAATGCTTGAAATACTGTGTTTCTACAATAGAGAATATAGAACACAAGATTCCTAACTTTTACCCTGCCAAAACAAAAAGCCATCTTGGGGCTGGGAATGTGGCATAGTGGTAGAGTGCTTGCCTAGCATGCATGAAGCCCTGAGTTTGAGTCCTCAGCACCACATAAACAGAAAGAAAAAGAAAAACAAGAAAGAAAAAAAGTAATCTCAAAACATATAAAAGAATTTTGTGTAAGACCTAAAACTTTGAACCCAGAAAAAAAAGCACCTTCAAAATATAGGCTGTGATGTTCAGAATGGTATTCCACCCACCAAAAAAAAAAAAAAAAAATTGACTAATGAGATTACAGTACATAAAACTAAAAAGCATCTGTATAGTCAACAAAACACTTCTTACAGAGGAAAGGCAGCTTATAAAATGTGATTAAAAAAAATCTTGACTTGCTTTTCATCTGACAATGGACAATCTCAACTATATAGAGAACTAAAAAAACAAAAACAAAAATAAAAAAAGGAACAGACTTGACCAAAGAGTAAACAATGTATCCCCAAAATGGTAAAATTCATTGAAGAAGGTGTCCTTAAAGAAAGGTATGAATGACATATTTATGTGAAAACCATTTTTATTCATAAAGGAAATGCAACCAAAGCTACATTGTGTTTCCATTGCATTTGAGTCAAAATGGCCATTATCAAGAAAACAGGTAACAATGAATACCAGGGAGGATACAGGAAAAAGGCAATGCTTTTTAAATGCTGGCGCAAATGTAAATTAGTGCAGTCATATGTAAATCCGGAGGGAGATTCCTGAGAAAAGTGAAAAAGAAAACTAACTCTGTGATATGACTTCAGCGTATATACCTGGAGGCATCAGCATGACCTGCAAACTCATGCTTATTGAAGTACTAGATACAATAACCAAGTCATAGGATCAGCTCATCCAACATGAATGGATAACAAAAATGTGTACCTACCCATATGGTGGATTATTCAGTCATCAAGAAGAATAAAATGTCACTTTCAAAAAAATAGGTAAGAGTGGAGACCATCATGTTAAATGAAATATGATTAAAAGAATGGTCAAAGGTCAGTGGTTCATGCCTTTAATCCTATCTATTCAGGAAGCTGAGATCTGAGGGTCAGGGTTCAAAGTCAGCTTCAGCACAAAAGTCCATGAGACTTTTATCTCCAACAAACCAGCAAAAAGCCCGAAGTAGAGCTGTGGCTCAAATGATAAAGCACTAGCCTTGAATCAAAATGCTCAGGGACAGAGCCTATGCATTGAATCAAGCTCCAGGGTGGGCACAAACAAAAAGCAACAACAACAAATGTTAGAACTGGCACTGTGGCACTGTGGCTCTTAAGAATGCCAGCCTTGAGTTCAAAAGTTATGGGACAATGCCTAAGCCCTGAGTTCAAGACTCAGTTCAACACACATACAAAATAGTTAAAATTTTTATTGTAAAAGTGATATACAGAGGGATTATAGTTATGTAAGTCAGGTAATAAGTACATTTCTTTTTGAACAGTGTAACCTTTTCTTGCGGTTTCTCCCATTTTTTTCCCTCCGGACCCTCTCCCTCACAAGTTGATAAATCATTTTAATATAGTGTCTAGTGGGTATCCCTGCTGACTTAGTTCACCCTTTGTCCCACTATTTCTGTGCCCCTCTTACCTCCCCCAAACAGATGAATTTACACACAAGACAAAAGGTACAGAAATCACAAATCCTGACCAATGAAAAAACAAAAAAATAGAACAAAAACATTCACAAAAAGCAAAGTAACAAAAAACCCCTCATTTTCCTTCTTTAGAGTTAATTTCGGTGAACATCATTTTATATGCTGATATGCACTGTTAAACTTTTGTGATCTTCGCCTAAGAATATCCTCCTTTTGTATTACTGTGTGAATGTTGAGGCTCTTTTTTAATTTGTCATGTCCTAGTGTAATTTTTTTTGTCTTACACTATCCATTGTGTTTATTTGTAGATTTATAGGCACATTCTAATTACTACAATTGAGGGAAACTATGCAAACTATGATTCTATGATTCTTTGGGTCTGGCTCACTTCACTTAATATGATTTTTTTCCATCTTTCCATTTCCTTATCAATGGGGCAATGTTATTCTTTCTGTTGGAAGCATAAAGTTCTATTTATTACATATATATCCCATTTTCTTGATCACCTGCATATAAAATATAGATTTTTAAAATAATAAATTTATTTTAATTGTTTATGTATTTTACTTTGTTAATGACACCTTATAACAAATTCTGTGTGGTTTTTATACCTGATTTTTCTTTTTTCAAAATTATCTGTAAGTTAATTTAATAAATTCTACCGTTTCAAATTTTAAGGTTGCTAAACAAATTTATTGAAAATTAAAAAACAAACTGCAGGGCTGGGAATATGGCCTA
Source organism: Perognathus longimembris pacificus (assembly GCF_023159225.1). Lineage (NCBI taxonomy): Eukaryota > Metazoa > Chordata > Mammalia > Rodentia > Heteromyidae > Perognathus > Perognathus longimembris. Next base: position 79,545,882 of record NC_063162.1, read on the forward strand.
GTGGCGAAAGAGCTTGCCTCGTATACATGAAGCCCTGGGTTTGATTCCCCAGCACCACATATACAGAAAATGGCCAGAAGTGGCGCTGTGGCTCAAGTGGCAGAGTGCTAGCCTTGAGCAAAAAGGAAGCCAGGGACAATGCTCAGGCCCTGAGTCCAAGGCCCAGGACTGGCCAAAAACAAACAAACAAACAAACAAAAAAACAAACAAACTGCATTATATCAACAGAAAAGTACAAATATCTGTTCATTCTCAGCACTGTATTACTTTAGCCTATGTATCTTTCTTCATATACTTCTTGAAAATCATCTTGAGATATAGGTTTTTCAAAACAGAAAGACATGAAATAAGCAGGAAGAGGCTTTCTGGAAGCATCTGGAGGTGGGAAACGAGCCAAGGAGGCTACTGTGGCTGAATAAGATCACAGGAAGTCACATACAAGTGTAAAAATGTCATAATGAAACTCATCATTTTGTACAATTAATTTTAAAATGAAATAATTCACTTTATTCTTAGATAAAATATACTCTAACACTTAGGCTTACTTTTGTTTTATTATTAGACAAAAAAACTCAGATGAGAAATTTTCTAGTTTGTAGTGTTTTATACATCACAGTAGTGTAATTTTGAATCCAAAGTGATTTAGACTCTTTTTGGAGGGGGTGTCGTTGGGCTTGAACTCACAGCCTGGACACAGTCCCTGAGTGTTTTCACTCAAAGCTAGTTCTCTACCACTTTGAGCCACAATACCACTTCCAGTTTTCTGATGGTTACCTGGAGATGAGAGCCTCACAGACTTTCCTGCCTGGGCTGGCTTTGAACTGTGATTCTCAGATCTCAGCTTCCTGAGTAGCTAGGATTACCGGTGAGAACCATCTGCTCCTGGTTTAGGCTTTTCTTTTCTTTTTTCAATTTTATAACTTTGTTTTGCTGTAAAATAAAATATTATAACGTGGGATAAGGCCATGCACCAGTGTCTCATGTCTACAATCCTAGATACTGAGGAGGCTGAGGATCTGAGGATTGTGATTTGAAACCAGCCTGTGTAGATCAGTCTGTGAGACTCTTATCTCCAATTAACTGCCAAAAAGAAAAGAAAATATCACAAGTGGAGCTGTGGCTCCAGTGGCAGATTGTGATCCTTGAGCAAAAAAAGCTGAGGGACAGAAATCAGGTCCTGAATTCAAGCCCTAAGTTTGGCACAAAAACAAAACAAAGCAAATCTACAAAAGGGAGTTAAGCAATGAAGAATAGAGAGGCAGGGGAGTAATCCATTGTGCTCATGATGGATCATTCCAGAAGTATAAGGTGTGTGTGTGTGTGTGTGTGTGTGTGTGTGTTCATGCATGTGCATGTGTGCATGGGGGTGCACAATCATATGTATGTATACATGTGGTGTTGTAAGTGTGTGGTGTTGCATGTTTTCACAGGGAAAGCAAGTTAAAGCTTCCTGTGAAAAGAAAAAGGATCCTAGTAAGAATGTTGGGGTACAGAAGGGCAAATCAGGAGGAGTGTCACTAGAGAAGGAGGGGTGCATAATTATTTGCCGTGAGAGAAGCCCAGGTTCTTCATTTGGTCTCCCTCCTGCAGCTCTTTTAGTCCCTTGTGTGGAATAGAATGAATGCTTCACTTTATAAAAGCCTCTCACCAGCCCCAAGTGGTGTGCTTGCCTGACATGCATTTGGGGCTCAATCGCCATGTAAAATGTAAAAACAGTTCAAAACAAATAAACAAACCCCTCATCAATTCTTTTTTAAGTTTCCATGTTTGAAAATGCTTTTTTATTACTGTCTTTAAGCAGTTTGACAAAAGATTTGCCAGTTAATATAGCAGTTTATGAATACAATGCATGTCAGTCAATGTTAACCCTTCCAACATTTTCATGCATCTCTTCCCTACCTACCTTTCTCCTCACTCTTCTTAATTTTGTAGGATATACATTAGATTCTTGTCTGTACTGTCTCCCTGTTCTCTTCATTTGTCCACCCCCTTTCCCCTTTATCCTACCTCATCCCTCTCAAGTACCACTTTCTGGTATTGTATTTAGTCGAACTTTGCCTTTCTAAGGAATTACACTATTTGAGTTCTCTTTTAACTCTACCATATTTCAGTTAATATATTTGTATATACTTGCATACCACCCAACCAATTTTCATACAAATGTATAAGCTATATCTGGCTTCCATATATAAAGAAAGCATGTCTATTTCTCTCTGGGCCTTTACATGCCTCCAAGTTCTTATCTCATATGCAGTTCCATTGATTTCTTATGTAAATTACTAGAGGATAGTGAGGAAGAAGGGGCATGAGGTGTGGCCTTGCCCAATCAGGGATGCCTGAGCCTCCTGTGCACTGTCCATGACAATGTCCATGACAGGCACTCATACAGAGACACAAGAGGGCCCAAGCTGCTGAAACCTAGAGTTAGTGTCTCCATCAGAGCCACCACTTGGATAGTAGCCTTAGCACCAGTGAAGTGTCTGTATCTACATCTATTTCTATCTTCTTATCTATTATAGTTAGTGTAGTGGTGATATACAGAGGGGTTACACTTACACAAGTCTGGTAACCGGTACAATTCTTTTTGAATCAGTTGTTCTCTGATGAGTGTGTCACTAATTCCAGGACTCCGGTTCCAAAGGGAGCAACCTGAGTATGATTCTGCACTATTCTTTGAAACAGTCACAGAAACAGATTGCTTACATCGCAATGTAAGACAGTGTCAGCATTGTGATGTAATTCTGAGGGTTTGTCTTTAAAAGTGGAAACATCTCAACTTCCTAACTTTAATTGCAAAAAGTATTCTCATGATCTCTTGGTGAGTTTAGAAGGCATTAAAATAGTATAGCCACACTGATGTTTCCCAAGTGCGTAATTCACTACTTACTTTTACATTTTTATTATCATAGAAGCTGTACACAGGGTTTTCTTTGTGATAGTTCCGCACAATGCTCTTTGATCAAATTTACTCCCTACATTAATCTTGCTCAGCCTTACCCCTTTAAAATAATTTTAACAGGTTTCACTGTTTGATTTTCACACGTGTGCAGAAAGAATATATTCACTCCCTATCACCTTCTTCTTTTGCCTTCCCTGGTCCTGTTTCCAACCACTTTCTCCACAAGTGTCTATTTTACATTTTTAGGAACTACATTTAGCATATGAAAGAGAGAATGTCATGCATTTGTCTCTTTACCAGTAAAGAATGTTTGGTTAACTATTGATTTCCAGTTCCTGCTAATCATTTAATTTCATTTTTCTCTATAACAGAATCACACTCCATGTGTATATATACCACATTTTAAAATCCAGACATTGGCTAATGGGCTCCAAACTCATCTGATGACTTGATTTTTATTAATAGTGCTTCTATAAATACAAATGTGTAGGTATCTCCACTGAATATTGACTCTGACATGAAATCCAGTCACTGGTGATTTTTCTTTATTAATATTTATGTATTTATTCATTTTAGTGTTGCTGAAGATAAGCTCAATAATATTACAAGGCTGTGAATTCACAACCTGGAGTTTAGTAGGAAAGTACCTCTTGAGCCATACTCTCAGCGATTTTTGCCTTAGTTATTTTTCAGATGAGGATTTTATGCATGTAACTCATGTAGTTGGTACACTGTAGCTGGTAGACTCAACAGTTGCAGTTGAGTACATTGCCACTCTTGACTTCACTGTGGATCTTTTGGTGAGTATTTTATGTTTTTCCCTGGTGACTTGATTGCCTGACCTCTCCGTGACCTAGATGTCTATGCTGGTATGAGGCACTAGCAAATTCTGACCTGTGATGTACTCTTACATAGCACTTATGGTCTTGGTACTAGAGGAACATGGGTTTGTAAAGACTCAGTAGCTTCTATGTGAGTTGACAGGTTTTCCAGATAGATAAAACCCAAGAAAGAAGGCTGGTGAAAGTTGAAGGACAGTACTGCTCTACAGCTCAAAAGGTAAAATCACTTTCACTCTTTCCAGAGACTAGGGGGCAAAAAAAAAAAAAAAAAAGAATAAACTCATTTTTATGACATTCACTGAAATGAAGGAAATAGAGGAAGGTACTACATTGCAGACTGAAATGACTGCTTGCTTCTATTTCTCAGTTCCTATTTACTGTCAGAGCCTGCTTTTTTATTTTTAGAATATATCTTTTCTCCATCCTTTAAAAGAAATTCTCCAACAGAGAAGAGCTAAACGTTTCTTAGCTTCAATGATATCCAGTCAACTTAATTTTAGTGATACAAATATTTAGTAGTCTCTACAGACAAAACTGTAAGAAAAGACACTAATTATCAGATTATATAGATTGGCATTTTATTGTAGGTCAAAACTCTTAATAGAAATATCTTTTTAGGAATTGTTAAGAATATATGAGGGCTGGGAATATGGCCTAGTGGCAAGAGTGCTTGCCTCCTATACATGAAGCTCAGGGTTCGATTCCCCAGCACCACATATATGGAAAACGGCCAGAAGGGGCGCTGTGGCTCAGGTGGCAGAGTGCTAGCCTTGAGCGGGAAGAAGCCAGGGACAGTGCTCAGGCCCTGAGTCCAAGGCCCAGGACTGGCCAAAAAAAAAAAAAAAAAAAAAAAAGAATATATGACATATTACAAAATTCTGAGGCCCAGAAAACCATCTTGTTGAATACCTCTAAACTGTAAACTGAGAAAACTGAAGCTCAGGTAAGTACAGAAAGAGAATTAAGTTCAGTCCAATTTCATTGACAGTCTGAATCACAATATTTTTTCTTTACTTTTTAGCCTTATCTCTCTCCTTTCTGCGAGGAATCTCTATGGGATTGTTAAGTATTTAAGAGCTCTTAATTCCTACTAAATCATCTAGAGAGTGGATGCTGGCCAAAGTTTTCCTAATAAAACAGAACTAAAGACAATGCACGGTCCATTCATCTATTTATTTATTGGCTTTCTATTTGTTGAGTGAGGCATAGATATAGGAAGAGAACCCAAGATGGAAATGGAAATGCATATTTATGATTCTGTCTTAAACAAGCTTTTCTTCTTTTTCCTTTCTTCTTTTTTTGGGGGGGGTGGGGGGGGGCTGTAGTACTTGGCCTGGAACTCAGGACCTGGGTGCTGTTTCTTAGGTTTTTCCGCTCAGGGTAGAGCTCTACCATCAGCTGTTTTTGTTAGTAGCTGGAGATAAGAGTACTGTATCTCAAATTTGTATGCCTTTTCTGGGTTTGAGCTGTGATCCTTAGATCTCAGGCTCTGAGTTGCTAGGATCACAGGTGTAAACCTCCAGAGCTCAGATTAAGAAAGCTTTTAAGAAATAAAGCAAAAAGAGGACAAAATCAGTGAATAAGATACAAATAATAGTTTGTAAAGGAATGGACATGGGCTGAGAGACTAAGTGGTGATGGTGGGCAGTCCTATGGTAACAAGGGGAGTTAGGTTCAGATGGGCAGGGACAAGCTCCATATATATACGCGAAAGAATAAATAAGTACATGTATGCATTCCTGCATACATACATACACACATATGTGTATATTTTTATTTTTGTTGGTTATGGGGCTGATCTCCTTTGCTCATGGCTAGCACTCTACCACTTTGAACCAGCAGCTCTGGTTGTCTGGTGGTAAATTGGAGAGAAGAGTCCCACAAACTTTCCTGCTTCAGCTGTCCTTGAACTGTGATCCTCAGATTCAGCCTCCTGAGTAGCTAGGATTATAGACATGAGCCACTTGTGCCCAGCTCTAAGAAGAAATATTTTGTCCAGAACTTTCATAGTCCACATTGACCTTCTCTTTGGTGCATCCTAAAACAATCCTGTGACATAGTTAATCACAACTTTTCAAGCTTACATCATTCATGAACCACTTAATGTGTTATTTTATCACCTCTGAAAGAATTGATTTTCAGTACTAAATAAAGAATAAAAGAACGGTAGCCAGGGGCTGGGGATATGGCCTAGTGGCAAGAGTGCTCGCCTCTTATACATGAGGCCCTGGGTTCAATTCCCCAGCACCACATATACAGAAAATGGCCAGAAGTGGCGCTGTGGCTCAAGTGGCAGAGTGCTAGCCTTGAGCAAAAAGAAGCCAGGGACAGTGCTCAGGCCCTGAGTCCAAGCCCCAGGACTGGCCAAAAAAAAAAAAAAAAAAAAAAAAAAACCGTAGCCAGGCACCGGTGGCCCATACCTATAATCTTAGTTACCCAGGAGGCTGAGACCTAAGGATCATGGTTTGAAGCCAGACCAGGAAGGAAAGTCCATGACATTCTTATATTTAATTAATCAACATAAAAGCTAAAAATGGAGCTGTAGCTCAAGTGATAGAGCACTAGCCTTGAGCAAAAACTCTCAGAGAGAGAACCAAGGCCCCAAGTTCAAAGCCCAGGACCAGTACCCACACAAGAGAAATAATAGGAATTGCACAAAGTTTTAGATAATCCAAATGTAGAAATGGAGAATCTAGTGAGTAGGCCACTAATGGTGGTAGAAGAAAGATATTAATAATATCTCCATAAATCTCTGAGGCCTGGTTCAGCAATGGATAATGGAGCCCTAAGCTAGTTCAGATACAGTTCATATACCCCATTCTGAACACTATAGATAGATAGATGATAGATAGCTAGATGTAGATAGAGAGAGCATATATTATAGAGAGATACATATACTATACATATATGTATATTATATATAATATATATGCATATGTATATATATTCCATAAAAGTATTTCAGTCTGATTCAATACTAAAAGCAGGTAAGAAAAGGAGAAATGTTATGCAGAGTCTGGGCACTGTGTGAGGATCATGAGCTCAGACAATAAAGGAAGTTCTTACTACAGATTTTGTTCAGCATCTTTGCAGAGAAGTTGACAGACATGTCAGAGTTAATCATGGGATGCTTACATGCTGAAATCTGCCTTTGTGGCCATTGGATTTCTTACCCATTCCTCTAATCTTGTTCTCAAAAATATTAACTTCCAAGCTGGAAGTTTTGTTACATGCTTATAATAATCCCAGCATTCAGAAGGCTGAGGCAGGAGGATAAAGAATTTGAGGCTAGCCGAGGAAGGAAAAAAATAGTGTTTACTCAATAAGAAAAAGTAGTGTTCTTTTTTTCTATCCCATCTTTAGGAAACAAATTTGTGCTTTGTTTTGCTTTAATGCCTAATAAACTGTGTTTGACTTTTTGCTCTGATGTCCAGTCTTCTTAACAAATACTATGAGCTGTCTACAATGTTAAAAAATGTAAAATTCTTACATTTACCTGCTTCTTGAGCTACAATGGGGGGGGGGGTGAATGGAGAAAGGAGAAAAGCAAAAAAGTTTTTGCCTGGGCTGTCTTTGAACCATGATCCTTCTAACCCTGCCTCCACAGAAGGTAGCTAGGATTGTAGGCATGAGCCATGATATGGAACTCCATGATCATGGGTTTCAGTAATTTAAATAAGTAGCTGCAACTACAACTAACCTTTGATCAGGACCCAGAATGTCAGAATGTCCCACATAATCAAGTCAGTATCTATGCTCCTCAAGTCATTTGTAACTGGATGAACACATTCCATCCCAGCATGGGGTCCCCTGGGGGAGCCCTCTCTGCAAGCTGTGACTTCCCTTCAGTATAAATTGCATGAAATTTCAAAAACTTACTGGTGTTACTTTTTTCTGGCAGGTCTTCCTCATATATCACAAAATTCTGTTGACCACTCTGCTCATTTCTTGAGTAATTTGGCTGTAAAATTGCATTGCTTTTGACAAGAGGGTAGCTACTGTCTCAGATGGAACATCATTCACTGAATCAATGCAGCAGAAAGGTCTTCCATTAAAACAGTATATTCATGATTGCGTAGACTTCCTATGAATATATTACAGAATCTATTATAGGCATCCCTAGCTACACCATTGTTGTTCTAACAGTAATTGTGTATTTAATTGAAAAATGTCAGTCATATTGTGGAGCAAAAATGCCATTAGCAGGGTGTGGATGCTTTCTCTTAACTTAAAAATATGTGAGAACATTTGTGAGTATTTGGTTAAGTGGGCAAGACCATTTACTGTTAATTATAAGACCCAAACTGTCTCATCGTAGTCCTGATGACCAAATTTATTAAATATTTTGCTCTGCTTTGTCTGTGTCACTCAAATGGGGTCTGTTGAGCATTTAGTTCCAAAACAGCAGTTTTGTGGTTTCCACAAATGAGAGGCCCTGAGGCCTTGGGGTTTTGTCTACTTGATAGATAAATGGCATTATCTGGCAATTGGGTTCTTCCAAAAAATGGATGAGTTTTTACTCCTTTCTCCTCTTTTCTCCATCATCTTTCTTGCTCTGTTTCTCTCTCTTGTCTTTCTGTCTTCATTCAGGGATATCACGAAAGAAATTCCTTTTCAGAAGTCTGCCTCTGTAGTCTAGAGTTCCTGGTCTACAAAAGCATAAACCGTTGTATTTCTATTCATTAACATTTTCTCAGCCTTAGGCATTCTGATATAGCAACACCATGTGGACTAAGATCATCTTCATTAGCCTCATTTTTGAGGCCTTTTAAAGTGAAAGCAGAATCTAAGTATATTTTGTGTTTGTGGTTCTTTTGCCTCATCTTTCAGAATTTTCTAATTTTGTGTTAGTGCTTTCAGCAATACCATATACTTGTCTTAATCTAAAGCATTTACCTTGGTTTTGGTTGGAATACTTCATGGTTTCCATTTCCCAAAACATATTTTTTTTTAAGACTGAAGAGTTGTATATAGAGACTGGAATCCCATAGGTCAGATCAATGTTACCCCTGCCATTGTTTTCCTCAATTATCCCCTCTGTCCTTACCCTCAAGTTACATAGTTGAAACTTTACATAATATACTTTGAATATAATGACTTCATCTTTCCTCTGTCTATTCAATGTGCTGCCTTCTCACTGTGTCCTCCCAAACATGTTTCTGCTTTCTGGTATCCATTTTGTTAAATAGATAACATTCGGATGTTGTTGGTTCATACCTGCAAATCCTATCTACTCAAGAGGCTAAGACCAAGAGAATCAAGGTTTGAAGCCAGCACAGACAGAAAAGTTGGACAGAGACTTCATCTCTAATTAACCAGCAGAATACTGGACTGGAGGAATGGGTAAGTGGCAAATCATGGACTATGAGCAAGAAAGGTGAGCAGAGTAGGGTTCCTTGAATTCAAGCCATGGTACTGGCACACAACACACACACACACACACACACACACACACACACACACACACATAAACATAACAGTAATGGGTTTAGTGCTATGGACATATTTGGAGTAAAGGTAAATGATGAAATGAAGTCTAGTGTGGCAGAGCAGGGAAGGGCCGCAGGAGAGCCCTGAAAATGGGCCTGCTGTTGATGGAGGTGCCCTGTAGGGAGCTGTGGAAGTCAGTGTTCATTAGCTGAACAACCTGCATTAAATGCCTCACTGCTGGTGTCCTGTGAATGCTTTGCCCTCAGCTCCTCAGGAGGAGAGTTTTGGAGTGCAGAGGCAGGCACTGAAAGACTGATCTCTGTAGTTCTGTTCTGATTTTCATGTAAATAGTTTTTGTCACTAACCCTGTTAGAAAGACTTACTTCATACCAAGCCAAAACAAAAGGTCTGATTGACTTAAGATGTTTTAGTTTATTATTACCATTTTTTGTTGACAAAGTCATTTCATACAAGATTACATAAAGGAGTTTATAAGAAGATAGATTGCTGGCCTCATAAAATCCCATTTTCAGTTATATACCCTTATACTTCTTAATGACAACATTTCCTGACACTGTAGTATGTGTCACAGACATCATAGCGTCACAATCTCTATCCACAATGGAATCCTATTTACCATTTGGATTTTCCAAAGTTATTTAGAGTTGTGAAAAGAAAGTAAAGTTATTGCTTGTATCACCAATTTTACCCTTAAAGAAATGTGTTTTTGCAACTATTTTTGTGAGTTATATAACACAACATAGTTATACAGACTTATGAGCTATAGATTACATTGAAGTAATGTAAATACTTAATATAAACACATGAGATCAGGCCTAGATCAGCTGATGGATTGTCAGCCTCTATGCTGACTTCCAGTTCCTCATAAGAATTAATATGGATGTAATGAGTTTGTACTTCAACTCAGTTCTGTATATGAGGAGTATGCGTGTGTGTGTGTGTGTGTTTGTGTGTGTGTGTGTGTGACAGAGATAGAGAGAGGGAGACAGAGAGAGAAAGAGAGATAGAGACAGAGACAGAGAGACAAATAGGATATGCACAAAGAAGCAGAGATGCTGAACTGCCAGAGAGGGTGTGGAATGCACTTTGGTATGCAGTGCCTGAGGCCTTGAGCACTGATCCATCCACCTGCCCTCATGGAGAGTTCTTTGGCATCCTGTCCTACTCCATGCTTGTCTAACAAAATAACCAAAATTGGACACTTTATAAAGAAGTAGAGGTTTTATTTAGTGCGCACTGTTGCATCCCACAGGCCACTCTTGTAGACTTCAGCCCAGAGCCTTGAATGGCAGAAAGCCTATGAAAGAGAAATCCCAGGACAAGAAGCAGGAGATGAGGAAGTTCCAGGCTAGCTTCTTTACCTGTTCCTATAATAAAAATAATCCACCCTTGTGAGGTCTAACACACTTTAGGAAGCCAGTGTTAGTCCCTTCTTTCCTCATGACCAACTAACTCTTTTCCTGTTAGGCCCCTCCCTACCTCTAAAAGGTCTGCCATCTTACAAGATCATCATTATATTGGGGACAAAACTGAACTTTCAGGTGACAAATCCCAGCAGGACCTTTATTTACCAAACCCCTTTCATAGATCAGTTTCCTAAAGGAAGTGTCTTTACCTCCCAGAGTCTAGCTTTGTCAGCACTGTGAAAAGCAGCCTAGAGGCTTCACAAAACCAAGGGGACATGCTGACTCTACAGATTCTGCTTCCAATCAAGAACACATGCTTCTATCACCATGCCTTCTTTTCCTTTAGATCTTTGGCCTCACTGGCATTTCCATTAGAGCTACATGAAGATGCTGTTTTCACAATGCACAAACACACATTCACATGCACGACAGATGCATACATGTACACACATGAGATATGCATGTGCACATGGTTACGGTGAATTAGATTCTTTTCGGGCTCTAAATTTTGCCAATGTTTTCCTTGTCAAGACTGAAGAAACACATCCCATTATAGAAGGTCACTGCGTCACTGATCAATGATGACAACATGCAGGATTGGCCATGGCGAGTGTTGCCATTGTGGCAAAGAACTAGAAAAGACACTTGGATTTTAAACAATCCTGACTTTCCTCACAGTGGAAGTCACACGGAGATAGTTAAAAATGCCATTTGTTAAATATGATAGTTAAAAATGCCATGGTATAGGCAAAATATCATTACCCAAGTTAAATGAGAAACAGTAAGTTATTACTCCTTTATAAGCTTTATTTTAGTTCCCAATGAAGTTTTTGGTGGCTGCAATATACATGTATTTATGTGTAGACATTAACAACTAGAACTTAATTATCATACTATATCTTCTTTGACACTGAGAGTATGTAGTGGTCGGGGTGTAGGGGGTTATTTCATTTTCTTTGTAAAATAAAATGCTTAGAAAAGATATTATGGAAAATGTTGACAGGGCCCTGCCAGAGGAAAGCAATAAAAACTGACATCAATTCTTCAAGCTTTGTGTAGGCATTTTATTTATTAACTAGCAACAGCTTTTTGTGTGCTAAAGATCTCATGTCCAATCTTTGGGTCCCATGTCACACCTAGCCTTTATTTCTTTCTTCATTCCCCACTGATTTTCAAATGACAAGGAACAGAATTCTTCCTCATTCTTTTCTTCTTTGGTTTTGTGAGATAAGATCTCAGAAAGGTAGCCCAGGCTGTGATTCTCCTGCCTCAGCATCCCAAATGCTGGAATTACAGATATGCACCACCGTGCCTCCCCCACCCCCTGCCAATTTTCTCAGTAATCTTGGCAGCTAAGTAATATCTACATTCTTTTTTCTATGCATCCCAACACCTATGGCAATTTGAACCCATCTCCTCCTCCATCAGAGCAAAGAACTTGGTATGGAATTGTCTAACTGGGAACTGGGGAACATGAATTTGAGATTAAAGAGAGTGATAAGAGCATCTTCAGCAGGGAAGAGCAATAAGAGAAGGATGGGCAAACTCAGCAACAGAGAGAAAAACAGCTCTTTGCTGACATCCATCTCCTGGCACTCACATGGCTCCACAAAGACAAGTATTAATTGCCTGTAATTGTTATTCCTTTAGGCTGTTGTATTTCTTCTCTCTTATCCTCTACTCTTTTGATTTCCCCTTTCCACCTCTGGAAAGTTTGCTAGTCATTATTTTTGCAAAAAACATGTATTGCTCCATGGCCCTGTGTGCTTTTGCCTCAGTTGATTTCTTCTGCAGGTCACAAAACAGTAGCACAAAGGAGTTTTTAAAAATCTTGAAAATATACAGCTTGGATCTGATACCAACTAAATACAAACAGATGGTACTTGATTTACAAGAGTTTGACTCCCGAATTTTGGTTCACAATAGTCTAGGAAAAAAAAAAAAGATTAGAGCTCATTCAATAGAAAAGTGTAGCTTGGATTTTGCACATGGAACTTCTGAACACATATGATCCTGATATATGATATATGATATACTGACTCTTTACACCGGACAGAAGCTTTGAGTTGTAACACCCAGTCAGCTATGAGTTTACAAGGAAAAGTTCCAAGCGGTGTACACTCTCAACTTTGTGGCTAAGGTAGAGTGTTCTGCAAAGAGGCTTGTTTCTGAGTTTTAACTTCTGATAGACTTATTGATATTTAAGGTTAAGGATTTGAATTTGAGGAATACCATTACTAAAACATATCTGTGGCTTCTCATTCTCTTTGCCTAACAGGTCTTAATTTTAGACTATAAGGTTAAATCCATTTAGTAAGAGTTTAGAAATAGAGGGGCATATCTTTAATGAAGAAGCAGAAATGTGTAACTACCACACGTATCTGACCTATGCTCAGATATAATTGATTTGCTATCATTTTTTAGGCCCTAATGAACTCTTATCGAGACTTGAGGTTTACTAAATTTTGGAGTTTGAAGTATATGTATATATCCCTGAGTTACCTGTTTTTTTCTTCTCCAGCAATACCTGATTTCTTCTACAATGCACTCTGAAAATTTGTATGGAAATATCATCAAGGTTTGAATCTGTAACATTTCCTAAAGGCTCATGTGGTTGCTTCTCTGTGGTTTTATTGGGAGGTAGTGGAAACTGTAAGATGTGCAACCTAGTGAGAGGAAGTTAGGCCATTGGTGAGATGCTCTTGAAGTGTTCATTGACAGTTCAGTATCTTCTTCTTTCTGCTCCCTGTTCACAATGGGGTAAACTTTCTTCCTTCGGCTGCTATGATGTATAGTCTCACCAGAGGCAAAAACACTTTTAGGGAAAATAGCCAGGGGCTGAAACCTCTGAAACTTAATCCCAATAAACCTTTCTTCCATTTATACTGTTTATCTCAAGTATTTGTCTCTTCCATGAAAAACACTGAAGCAATTGGACATTTGGCTTAGAAATGTTTCAGCAGATGTGACCATAAGTGATCCCAACTGTGGAATATGAAGAGAGGAAGGTAAAAGCTAAGGAACAAGATGGCTTCCTCTGCCTATTACCCCCTGGGTATCCAGATGGTATAGTATAAATAATAAACTGCAGCAATGTGACAAATGCTGATCTGATACCAGGCACAGTGTCTGGGATGGAGAATTCTAAGAACACTTCTCATTTATTCAGGGGTCCCTGATTAAGCTTTCCCTTTGGCCTTAGTCTTTCTTGTTTTGTGCACATCAATGAGTTTTATTGGAAGATTTTAGCCTTTGAAGGACTCTTGTCTGCTTATGTGAAATATTCAAATGAAGATAGGAATGTGCACATGCATACACATACATAAATACACAGGAATGAAATATGTTTGCATACTGTGTGAAAAAAGACTCATGGAAAGTGAAAATAGTTTAAAAATACATTCAGTTCAAATGACAGATTCCTAAATGTGACTTCTTTCAGCTCTCAGTAAATTAGAGTAAAAACCACATACAGAACTCTGCAACGTGCTCAGGTAGCTCCCCGGACAGCTCTCACCTCCAGGCAGTCTACTGCCCAAAACAGAGGACTAGGATTTTGTGGTGGACCACCTTAAATAGAGAAAGACAAAAAGTAAATGTGAATGTATTTATAACTGAAATTAATTTGCTCATATTCTTGGTAAGAAAACTTAAAATTTTTATTTTTTATATCAGCTTCTTTCTTTATGTATGGTGCATTTGTATGTATATCATTGGGAGGTGGGAGGGGACATACAGAGCTCCAGGGGAAAATGGTGTAAAAGTGCATCAGTGGAGCTCACTGCACCCTCATGAAAGTGAACTATTCACCTCGTGGGTGGAGACAGGAGGGAAGGACTCAGAGAGAGTGAGGGAACTGAAGACACTGTACAAAAAGTAATGTACTCACTACCTGATTCATGTAATTGTAATTCCTTTGTACATCATCTTTGTAAAAATAAAGTAATATGTAAAAAGGTTTTTTTTTAAAGAAAACTAATGCATAGAGCTGGGCATAGTGGCTCAAACATGTAATTCTATCTACTCAGGAGGCTGAGATCTGAGGATTGTTGTTTGAAGCCATCCTTGTTAGGAAAGTCTTTGAGAGTCTATCTCCAATAAACTACTCAGAAGAAACTGGATGTGGAGTTGTGGCTCAAGTGGCAGAGTGCTAGACTTGAGCAAAAGAATCTCAGGGACAGTGCCCAGGCCCTGAGTTCAAACCCCAGGACTGGCACACAAAAATTACTAAGAAAAAAAGAAAACTAATGCCTGGATTTGCTATCCTGAGTATCCCAAAGCACTTTGAAACTACTGAAGAGAGTGTTATTCTATTATAGATATAATTCATAGCTTTTGATTTTTAAAAATGTCCTGAATTCTCACTCCCTCATCCTGTCCTTCCCTTCTCTTATTCCTCCCTTCCTCCCTCCTTCCCTTCTCATCCTTTCCTTCCCACCATTCCTCCTTCTTTCCCTCCTACTCTCCCTTTCTTCCTTCTTTTCTGGTAGACATATACTAGTTCTTTGTATTATATGTTAATTCATGCATGGGGTGCACCAGTCTCTCTGATTCACCATCGTACCATTTGGGATTTTATAAGACCCTACTGAAATTTGTTTACAGCACTCCTATGAATCCAGAGCTTTCGCAAATACTCAAAAGAATGCATTTTCGATATAACAGGAGAGGAGGCATTTCAAAGCATTTTTACATCCTGAGAACTATGAATTACTTTCTTCTCTTTCGAAAACCACTTCCCTGGATTACGTTCGTGGCGCAGTGCTGTCTGGCGCAGTCTATCTTGTATAATAACTGTCCTACACTTGGTGATTCAAATAGCTTTTGAATAAGCAGTTCTATATTTCCCTCAATGCCTGGGCTTCCAACAGAGACAGGTTCTGCTAGGAGTTAGAGAATAAATAAAATGTATTGTTCGGAAGAGTCTCTTCAAAGCTTATGACTATGCTAATTTATTTAAATATATACATTAGAATAGTGTGGATTTAAAGATTTAAGAGATTTTTGGATGCCTTCTATGTATAGCATCCCTTTAATTTAACATCTTGCTGTTGCTGATGTAAGTTTTGTTTGTTGGCTTTGTCTGTTTCTAGAAACTTATTTACTTCATGAAGATTCTCTTATCAAAGTCTAATTCTTAAACTATGTTAAAGGTATACAAACCTGCTCCCTATGAAGCTTTGTTTAAGCCAAACAATTTGATGTAGGCCCTATGAGATTCTCTCATTTGGGGCATTTGGGGTTGTGTAAATTGTTTCACTTCAGTTGCAACCTGAGAATTTGAATCAAGAATGCTAATGATACAATGATAGATGACTGGCAACTTTTCATCAACTGTGTTCCTTTATGGGACAGGGAGTCTGCTTGGCCCACTAACACCCTAGTACATGCTGGAGGGCAGTGGTACCCTTTCTGGCCAGGCACGTCATGAAATGCTATGACCCTTACTTGGCAGAATGACACAAGCAAAAGGACAGACTGTGCCACCACCTGTACTTGCAGGATTGTCTGGGAATGCAGTTCCTTTGCCAGGGCTCAATGACTCTGAAGTCAACAATGTGGAAGAATGAGAAGGAAAGTTTTGAGGGTGTTTTTTGTTTGTTGGTTTCCTTGTGCTATACAAATCCTGCGCTTAGTTGCCCAGTGTTCAAATATTTGCTCCTCTGTGGAGGTGCTGGGATGCAATTCCTCTCACTCACCTCTCTGGTGGTGGCCCCTCCCAGACATCATAAAGGGAAAGGCTAGAGGGGAACAAGTGTGTCTTATTTTTTTTAATTTATGTGTGTGTGTGTGCATACATTTAGGCTGGTGCTGGGGCTTGAACTCAGGGCTGATTAGGAGCTGTCCCTGAGATATTCTATTCAAAGATAGTGCTCTAGCACTTGTGTCACTGCTCCACTTGATATTTCTGGCAGTTAACGGGAGATAAGAGTTTTACAGACTTTCCTGCCCAGGTGGGATTTGAACTGCAGTCCTCAGATCTCAGCCACTGGCTCCTGGTAAAGTCGGTCTTTTTGATTCTCTGTGGTGCCCCTTCTAGGACTCAGCCCAGAAACAGCAGAGAACAGTGAGACACACCTTTTCCTAAATTTTACTCCCTGGAGTTTAGTTTTCCCTGGAGTTTAGTTTTCGTACACTTGATTTCTCATGGATGAACCTACAGAGAGTCAAATTAATGCTTGTATTTACAAGCCTAATTACATGACTTGCAAAAGCACTTGTTTCTATAGTAAATATTTACATAATCTTAAATGTTATATTTTCAGATTATATAATTGATACCTCGACAAAGCAAAGAGGACGTAATTATAGGCATAGAACAGAATGTAAAGGTTTTAAATCTTAGTGGTAAAAGCAGGTACTTTGTGAAAGCACCAGAGTATGAAGTGGGGAAAACCAGAGAAACAATGTCTTCCTATATCTTTTCAATTAGTTAAAATACACTGTTGAAAATTAAAATGCAGAAAATATGAATGATCTGGGCACTGGTGTCTCACACCTGTAATCCTAGCTACTCAGGATTCTGAGACCTGAAAGACCAGAGTTCAAAGCCAGCACGGGCAGAAAATTTTGTGAGATTCGATTTCCAATTAACAACAAAATTCTGGACAAGAGGTATAGCTCAAGTGATAGAGCACTAATTATAACCAAAGAGCCAGCCTGAAACCTTCAGTTTATCCTAAGATTGGCACCAAAAAAGAATATAGTGTTAAAAAGTAGATATGGAAATTATATATACATATATTATATTTGTTTCTGCAGGACTCTAGGGATTCATAAAGGAGAATATTCTTAGGAGAGGAACACAAAGGCACAATACCTATGTGCATCTGATCATATAAAATAATACGTATCAAAATGAACTCCAAGAAATGGAAATAAAAGGCATTTTTCTTTGTTGTTGTTTGCTTTTTGTCTTGTTTGTTTGTTTATCTGTCTTTAGGAGGATAAGTTGGACACAGAAATGGTGGGACAAAGGGTAAACTCTATATTGAGAATGAACTATACAATTTGTGGGCAGGGGCCTGAAGTGAAAACTGGGAGAGAATGAGGGAAAGGGTAATATACTCATTTCCTGACTTATATAACTGTAAACCCTTTGTGCATCCCCTTTGTAGTAACAATTGAAAAAATTTAAATATTGTTTCTGAGACAGTTGGGTGCAGATTTTTTTTAGATGTCCTCTGGATTATTTATTTTGTGTTACTCACGAACACGTGGTAGTTTTCAAATTTAAATAGGATGATTTTGAAACAGCTAAGGACTACGATTGAATGAGCCAGAGGACAGCAGGGCAATGGGTTTTGTGGGTCTTGCAGTAGTCCCAGTTGCTGGGAGGGCTGGGCTGTAGGTCACAGTTGTCCACATTGTCTGTGCTAGAAGGAGGTGGGACCCTGGGGGCTGCAGAGAGAAGCAGTCCCTTCTTTCTTCCCTTCCAAACTGCTTGCCACCTTTCTCATGTATCAGGTGCCATGTCTCTTACTATTCTTATGGTTACTTTGAATGACTCCTCCTTAGTAGCCTGTAGGTACTACAATGAAAGATCTGTAATTCTCCATTCATGTACACACAAACACACACATAAACCCACCTCAAAATACACTACATAGAAATGCATATATTCACAAGCACATGGACACTCACACACATAAGGAATATACACATAAAAACAGATAACAGCCAAACACACATTCATCTAGATGTCTCTATTACCCACACTTAGGCACTCAATAAGTATTGTCTTAGCACATAAACACATTTGATATTTAGTTCTCCTGCATTCAGTTATTCATTTTCAATTCATTTACTTGTCAAAATATGTATGTGTGTATATAAATATATCAATAAATATCTCTCTACATATACTTTTGGGGTTGGTGCTAGGTATTGAATTCAGGGACGTGAACCTTCAAAGCAGGGATTCTACCACTTGAGGCATACCTCTAGTTCATTCATACACACACACACACACACACACACACACACACACAACATACACATATTGGCTAACCATTTTGGAGCATGTTCCCTTCTTACATTAACAGGCAATGATGACAGAATAAGCTGAGACCCACATACTTTCTTGTGAACTAAACTAACATGCCTTGGAAGTGGAGCCTGAGATTTGTATTCTTTCAAGGAACTCAGCCAAACATTCAATTTTCTTCCTAAAGCTTTGTCTTGCTGGATGGAGTCTCACTTCCTACCTATGTCCTGGACTTCCTCTCCTGTATGTAAAAGTGTTGTTTTGAAGTGATGTAAAGGACCCAGCCTCCATAATTTCCCCAGCTTGTGAGAGCATACACTTAGTGTGCACTTGACTGCCACAGTTTTAATCTGGGACCTAGGGTAAGAGTTGAGAGCCAGTGTGGCAATGAATTCAAGAGTCACTTACTTGCCTATACGGAAGATGAGTATGGGGTTAGAATGGGCACATTCCTTTGGTGGGTTGGGTGTGACTTCCTCCTCTCTGTGGGGAGGGGAATGGTTTGACAGAAAGTCAGAATTGTACCCTCTAAACAACCATGTCCAGGGTAGCAGTTCATGTTGAATGTTACTACAAGTATTAGGTTATTTTACCTTAAGGAAACAAATAAGTACATTAAAAAGAAGCTATAAACCTTAGAGCTATTGGGCATAGATAGTCTTCTGGGAGAGGTTACATGGCGCTAACTTTACCTGTGTATAACAAAGCACATAAAAGAAAATTCAGCAAGACAGAGCAGACTTTGCTGGCTCTTCAGTGATGGGGACCAGGCTCATTTGGCCAGGTGAGGAATGGCAACGACCACACGGGTGACTCTGCAATGACTGTGGACATAAGAGGTATGTCAGCTAGGATGTACTGATGTGACACAGCTCCAAATAACACTTGCCATGCTGAAGTTCAAAGTAGGCCCTTACAGAAACATTGGATGAGGGAAATAGTGAAATGATTCTGCCTTTCTCTTGGCCTTTCTTTTTCAACTGCTATCATCAGAATTGATTTTTCAAACAAGTGAGAAGGACATTGGCAGGAGACTCATCCTTTGGAACCTGTTAGTGGACAGGGAAATGGGTTCAGGGTCCAGTCTTTTTCTTTGGTCCTGAGTACAGCTGTCCTCTCTAGAGTGGAGAGATGTCTACAAGATGTTTTGTTAGTCAAACTATACATCATTGGGAAGAAAGATGTGGCTAAGATGCTCCAAGGAAGAAAAGGACTTATATCCTCTTCAGCTTATGGGGGAAATTCTGATACCTTGCTACATCTGCAAGGAGAGCAGGGGTAGGAAGGTTTGTGAGAGTCCCCATCAAACAATAAGCTGGTTGTAGCAGTCCATGCTTATCATCCTAACTATATGGGAACAGAAATAGGAGGATAAGGGGCTGGGAATATGGCCTAGTAGCAAGAGTGCTTGCCTCGTATACTTGAAGCCCTGGGTTCAATTCCTCAGCACCACATATATAGAAGACAGCCAGAAGTGGCGTTGTGGCTCAAGTGGCAGAGTGCTAGCCTTGAGCAGAAAGAAGCCAGGGACAGTGCTCAGGCCCTGAGTTCAAGCCCCAGGACTGGCAAAAAAAAAAAAAAAAAAAGAAAAAAGAAAGAAGGAAATAGTTGGGTAGTTGTCCAGGTAATCTGGGGCAAAAATGTATGTCCCTGTTTGAAAAATAAATTAAGCAAAAAGAATGCCTGGAGGCAGAGCTCATGTTGTATATAGCTGCTTAACAAGGGTTAGGCCGTGGCTTCAAACCCTAGTGTTGCAAAGAAAAAAATGTAAGTAGTGATCACTCTTTTGAATCACTGTAATCAATACATAATATACTATTTTGAATGAGTAGTAACTGAAGTCCATGTGTAAATTCACACTACACCCTAATCACGAAGCTTCTACAGACCTGTATACAATAGTGGCCTATGCACAGGGGTAACCAAAGCTCATTGTGTGTTCATCTTGAATGCCATGAGAGCTTTGGGGTATACAAAGGAGGCAGTTTCATTTTTTTCTTAGTTAACTTTGTGATTGGAAAAAGCAGGTCTTGAAGTGTGAACTCTTTTGTCTGAAACCAGGTGAAAGGTGATAAGGACAGGAATTGAAGCTTTAGGGAGACTTGTCTGGAAGAATAGTCAGTACACAAAGTCCACAGTATTGTCTCCCATGAGGTCTTGTTCAGTTAGGAGCAGCTATATTACCTGACACTGGGCACAGAGGGGGACCTTTGTAATGTGTTCTGAAGACTGGGTAAGGGAAGAATAGGAGTGGAATGGGGGGGGGGAGGAATACAGTGGGAGAAAGTGTAATTAGTTTTAGATTCATTGAGCTGGATGATATTGCTGAATACTCAGTCACTTAAAGCAGGGGCAGTGGTGGAGTACTTGGATGAGAACTATGCCATGAGCTCTGGGAGACCTCTGCATGCAGGAGAGAGCTCAGGTCAAAGTCCTTCAACAACCAAATCATAAGAGCAGAGAACAGCCACAGCAAAAACAAAGCCAAAGCAAATTGTTTGCCTGGACTCTAAGAGGCAAGGAGAACGAAGGGCATCTCAACTTTGCATGTGAGCAGAGCTAATAAGCCAGGCAAAGATAAAATCAACTTTGGACATGATGATGGCAGTGGCAGTTGATGGGTGTTTGGGTGCTGCATCTGGGCTCTGAGCTGCAGAGAGATATGAGTTGATTTAGGTACAAACAAAGAAACTATGTCACCTTAAAGGAAGCAAATACATTGGGAATATGCTAGATATAGTGGAGAAGGCAGAGGGAAGGAGAGCAGGATGGAAGAAGGGACAATTCATTCAATAGAAAAGCATCAAACTGGACACTTGTGGCTCATGCCTATAATGCTAGCTATTAAGAAGGCTGAGGGCTAGGAATACGGCCTAGTGGCAAGAGTGCTTGCCTCATATACATGAAGCCCTGGGTTTGATTCCTCAGCACTACATATATAGAAAACGGCCATAGAAAAGTGGCGCTGTGGCTCAAGAGGCAGAGTGGTAGCCTTGAGCAAAAAGAAGCCAGGGACAGTGCTCAGGCCCTGAGTCCAAACCCCAGGACTGGCAAAAAAAAAAAAAAAAAAAAAAAGAAGGCTGAGAGATGAAGATCTGAGGATTGTGGTTTGAAATTAGCCTACACTGGAGAGCCCAAGACAGTCCTGTCCCCAATTGAGACACAAAAAATTAGAAAAGAAGCTGTGGCTCAATGATGTAGTGCCAGCTTTGAGAAATAGCCAAGGGGCAGTGACCAGGCCCAAATTTAAGCTTCAGTAATGGTATTAATAAATCAAAAAAAGCAACCAACCAACCAAACCAAACAAACAAACAAAAACAACAAACCCAGAATGACATCTAGACAGACATCAATGCTATAGAAAGATAAAGAAGCAATTTACTCCAACAAAATATCTTTGAATCTTACAGTATATAAAGGAATATTTTGGTTGCTGCTTATGTTTTAGGGAATGGAGGATATAGATAAGGACTTTCAAATTACATGTGATAATTTTTTCTTTTAAAAAATGAATTGAATAGATTTACAGAAAGTATATATAACAAACATATATGTGTGTATCTATACATTCTTTTGGTTCATATGGTTAGTCTTTGTAAACTTGGTAGTTCCTGAGATTCCATTACATTCTTTAAAAATATGATTGTGTCTGCTTTTAATTAAAATTTGTTCATCATGGACATAGCATGGATTTAGCAGTAATAGGGTCATTTGTCATCCTGGACTTTACTAAGCAGGGGCTTGGTGTTTGCCCTTAATTGTCCACCAGGACATATTGCCTTCTCCTTATTATTTGTTTGTATTCTACTTTTTTTTCCCATCCAAAATTGCCTTCAGCATAGTAGGCAGATGGGAGGATTTTTGTTCTGTGTAATTTATAACATTGAATTTTTGTGTCAAAAACCTCCAAGGATTGATGGTGGTTCTTGTATTCTATAAGCTATATGAAATTTTTCTTAAAAATTATTATTTAATGTTTTTGATTTATTTGAAACATTCTCTTCATACCAATGAGAAAATTACCAATGAACAAGGGCTTCAGCAAGGCAATATCCTCCATTCACATCATCCTTTGCCTCAGAATTTGACTGAAATATACAACTCCCCTTCCCCGAGCAACCACAGGAGCATCAAAAGGGCTTTTGCAAAGATTGACCCCTGCTTCTTACTAGTTATGGGCTGTTCTTTCTATTAGCATCATGTCTTAGCTGTCAGTCTTCATCTGATATTTCTGTTTGGTTCATTCCCAGCTGCCTTAACTAAACTGGAAAGTCCACAAAGCTCCCCCAGTCTGCAAAGCTTCACAGTCCTGCCCAGGATGGCCCCAGAATTCACAGTTTGTTTAGGTGACATGCTTTTACAGAATAATCTTAACATTCCTCTATAGTCTCCTTCCTTCCTTTCTTCCTTTCTTCCTTCCTTCCTTCCTTCCTTCCTTCCTTCCTTCCTTCCTTCCTTCCTTCCTTCCTTCCTTCCTTCCTTCCTTCTTTCCTTCCTTTTTTCCCTCCCTCCCTCCCTCCCTCCCTCCCTCCCTCCCTCCCTCTCTCCCTCCCTCCCTCCCTCCCGCCTGCCTGCCTGCCTTCCCTCCCTCCTTCCTCTTTCTATGAAGCATTCATTTCAGCCCTTTCCTCTTGTACAGAGAGTCTATAGGCAGGGAAGATAACTGCTGCTCATCTACATAGACTTTGCACTTCCTCTGTGCTCCCCCTCCCACTAAGAGATGGCATCCTCCAGCTATTAGCATCCCATAGCCCTGTGGGGCTTCTCCCACTTTTTCCTTCCAAAAGTGTCTCCCTGTTGTCTTCCCTGCTCTGTGTGCTCATCCTTTCACATACTTTCAAAGTGGCCAGCAATTGAACAGGCTTTGATCTCTGAACAAGAAAGGCAGCACCAGTAGTCCAACATTACCTTCTTCACAATGGAGTGCTTACACTGAGCCCCACCCTTTTAGAGAATACCATTGTTCTGATATTGAATGTGGTGCTGTGGAAGCAAACTCTACAGAGCATGAGCTATATCTTAGGCACTTGCTTGCATGCCTGAGTTCACCATTACCTGGATTCATTTGGGCTCCTAGATCTTTAACACAGAAATTTATATTTTGACCCTACCTACCATACCTCTAGCTGATTTTGAAGCTCAATGTCCAGTAGTCTCAGTCTGAGTGTTTGCATTTCCAGATTAAACTTAAGCTTTCTCAACTTAAGCTGATTTTCCAAATAAGTACTAGAAAAATTTGCACCCTGCAGTCACCTCTAGTGTGAGGATCTTTAAGTATCATCTCTCATCAGTGCAGAAGCTCTGCTAAAATTCTGTTCACAAGAATACCTTTCACTTCAATTCTTTTTCTCTGAGCTGCTAAAATGGACTTAAATATATTCATTCACTCTTTTCTTGGATAATGACAGTTATGTTTTTTTTCAAAGACTGGTGGCACAACTATAATTTAGCCATACTATCATTTGGCATAAAACAAATAACAGTAAATAACATAATGAGAAATTTTCTCTTTTAATTGCCCCATTTATAAGGAAATGGAAGGACTTGGAAAAATTATACTAAGTGAAGTGAGCCAGAACCAAAGAACCATGGACTCTATGGTCTCCCTCATAAGGAATAATTAGCACAGGTTTAGGCTAGTCACAGCAGAAGATCACAAGAGCCTAATAGCTACACCCTTATGAATGCATACGATGATGCTAAGTGAAATGAACTCCGTGTTATGGAAACGACTGTTATATCACTGCTGTAATTACTTTCAACATGCCATGTGAAACCGTAGCTTCTATTGTTGATGATCCTTTTGTATCCCCTTCCTGTGGTTGTACCCGCACTATCACTGTGTCTTATCTAAGTACACTGGAAACTGTATATACTGGTATTAGAACTAGGGAAGTGAAAGGGAATATCAAAATTGAGAGACAAAGGTTAAAAAGACAAACAACTCCAAAAGCAATACTTGCAAAATCATTTGGTGTAAACCAACTGAATGACTCATAAGGGTAGAGGAAAAGGGGGAGGGAGGAAGAGGGAATGAGGGAGGAGGTAACAAGCAGTACAGGAAATGTACCCAAGGCCTAACCTATGAAACTGTAACCTCTCTGTACATCACTTTAACAATAAATAGAAAAGAAAATTGACTGAACATTTTTTTCTCTCAACAATTCCTATACTATCTAATTCATTGCTCTGATATTTTTAATATCTTCTTAATATATTTGATCATTTTTCAGTTTGCTTAAAGACATATCAGATAATGCAGTCCCTCTTTTATTTTGTTTTTCTTGTGAGGTACCTGAAGAATCATCCCCATTCCATAGAGACATGTTTATACATGATTTCTACTGTAGTACACAGATCACCATTTTTTTTTTTTTTGCAGAAGACAAAGTTAATTTCTGCCACCAAAGAGCAAAGACTTGCCTCTCAAGAAATTGTTGTTTAGCATTCCTATGTTAGCCAAGAATTTTTTGCAAGTCCTGGGGCTTGAACTCAGGGCCTGAGCACTATCCCTGGCTTCTTTTTGCTCAAGGATAGCACTCTGCCACTTGAGCCACAGCGCCACTTCTGGCTTTGACTGTTTATATGGTGCTTACAAATTGAACCCAGGGCTTAATGCATGCTAGGCAAGCACTCTACTACTAAGCCTTGTTCCCAGCCCTATTCATTTTCATTACATGCATTTTTGTAAGAAAAATTATAATTTCCTCACTATTAGAAAATCATTTTTCTGTATTGAAAGTGTATAAAACTCTATTTGCTTACAGGATTCAGTTAACATAAATTATGCTCTATTGGCAAATGTACAGTGGGGAAATGTGTCTTTCGAAAAGTGTAATAGTTCCAAGAAGAAGAAAGGACAATCAAGATTTTAGGAATTTTGTGTATTCATCTAAGATAATGTGTTATAGTTTGCTAATATTTTGAAAAGCATAATAAAATCCAGATTGATGAAAGTTTCTTTTTTTTTTTTTTTGGCCAGTCCTGGGGCTTGGACTCAGGGTCTGAGCACTGTCCCTGGCTTCCTTTTTGCTCAAGGCTAGCACTCTGCCACTTGAGCCACAGCGCCACTTCTGGCCGTTTTCGGTATATGTGGTGCTGGGGAATCGAACCCAGGGCCTCATGTATATGAGGCAAGCTCTCTTGCCACTAGGCCATATCCCCAGCCCTGATGAAAGTTTCTTAACGATATCTATTTTCACGCAGTGCCTTCTAGAGTAACTACTCTGAAAGCAGCCAATTGGTGCTTGGAATTAACTAACACAACCAGTAGTATGGACTTCCTCTACAAATGTAAAGAGAAAAAGCTCCCTGAATTTCCCATTTCTACTGTGTGTGAAATGAAAGTGCCCTTGGTAATACAGGAATCTGATTACCCTGAGTGAGAGTGAGGGAGAGAAGGATAGAAGCAAAGTTATGACCTTGATGGTGACCCTGGTTTCTATATCCACATAAAGCTTATAAATAAATATTATAAAGAAAATATTATAAAAAATAAATATTATAAAATAAAGATTATAAATGAAAGTCTGGAACTCACCTGGCACAGTCTGTGTGTGCATCAGGGCCAGGGAGAGTCTGGCTTATGCACTGGATAGAACTTCTGCTTCCCCATACCTTGAGAAGCTGCATGGTCCCATGAAGTAGCACCTAACAAAGTCCCCATTTTCTCATCTGACACAGAGTTAGAAATATACTCCTTATGATGTTACTATGCCAGAGAAAAAATACCTCCTCCTTACATTATCAAATTAAAATTCTGTTTTTTTTAAATAAATTGTCCTTACTGAGGTCTGATTTTTTTAGAAACGTAAAAGAAAAAAAATACATATATATATATATTTACCAAGCTGTCTCTACAGATGAAGAATTTGTCACATCTGGTCTCCATGACAGAAATGGCTATGGGTTCATTGCACTCCCTGGTGATATTTGCTTTAAATAATTATTTCAGAAAATGTTTAATGCATCTGTCAAATCTACCCTTCAGTTGCAGATCAAGGGACTCATCCTTAAGCTTCCAAAAAATAAGGGAATTGGTGGAGAAAATATGCAATATCATTCTCTGGTGAAATCCAAGAGAAACAAGTTTAAGTAGAAACCTATCTCTCCCACAAGAGAGCGGAATTAGACTCACAAATAAATTATGATGATTTCATGAGAAGCCTCAGGAAATAGACCAATAGGGATATTGTCTCTGAGAACAGCAGAGTCTCCCAGAAAAGTTAAGGGTATACAAACTTATACACTCAAATGTCGACTTAAAGAATTCAATAACTCTTAGCACAGTACTTTGTGCATAAAAAATAAGTCTTTAAAGGACCTTTATTATCTGACAGTCCTGAACTAATATCATTGGAACAAAGTGAACAAATGAAGAGGAGTGTGTGTGTATGTATGTGTGTGTTTTGTTGTTACTTTGTTTTGTTTGTTCATTTCTTTGTTTTCCAGTTCGAATCTACATGACTAGAGCAAAAACCAGGAACTGGAGTTAGAATCCAGATCCTGCCCAAGGAAACCAGAACAACACTAAGGCTGTTCCTCTGTTTTGGGAACATATTCTGGTAAGAATAGTACCTTGTTGTAAGCTTGGAAGTGGGTATGGAGAATGAAAGGGGGAAAAGAAGGAAATGTCTTCTTCTCTGCTGGTGGAAGAGTAAATATTAACAGGAGGATGGAGACTCATCCAGCAGAAGGCCAGGCACAGAAGAGGGGATGAAGTGCTTAATCCGTAGATTGTTCTGAGCATTTTGGGATATTATCTCTGAGTGACAAGATACAGGGTTGGGTGTGAGATGAACTCAGAAGGTAGGTACGTTGGGGGAAGGTTCTTTAATTTTGTCCTATAGGCAAAGTGTGCACATATAGCATTCACTTGACAAAGACTTGTTCAATAGGAAATATAAAACCCCGACTGCATTTGGAGAAGAGCCTGCCTGGTACTCCACAGTCTCTGAGATACTCCTCGATCATTTAGAGAATGTCATAGAAATCACATTGCATATTATACAACCCATATTCATTTTCTAAAAAGAAAAAGACCCTCACTGAGCATTTCAAAGACCTAGGCTTTTAGACAGGTACAAGTGGCTCACAACTGTAATCTTTGCCACTTATGAGGCTGAAATCTGAGTATTGTAGTTTGAAGCCAGCCAGAGTAGGAACGTCCTGAGACTCTTATCTCAAATTAATCACCCAAAAAGCAGGAAATGGAATAAAAGTGGTACAGGGCTAGTCTTGAACACAAAAGCCTAGGGACAGTGTTCAGGACCTGAGTTCAAGCTCTAGGCACAAAACAACAATAACAACAACAACCCACAAAAAAATAGCCCAATGTTAGTGGCTCACACACGTAATCCTAGCACCCAGGAGGCTGAGATCTGAGAATTTGGGTTCAAAGCCAGCTGGGGCAAGAAACTGAGACATTTATCTTCAATTAACCACCAGAAAGCCAATAGTGATACTGTGGTTCAATGTGGTATAGAGCTAGACTTGAGTAAAAAAGCTCAATGACAGAACCCAGGTTCTGAGTTCAAGCTCCATGACTGAAAAAAAAAAAAAAAAAAAAAAGAAATCACACAGAAAACTCCAAACCCCAAACCAACCAACCAAACAAAAAAAAACAAGAAATGGGCTTTTTCATTAGAAAGGAAAGGAAACCAGGTTCCTGTCGTTGCCTTGGCACAGGTTGGCAGCAAGCATCTATCATCTGGCCTTAGCTGAAGTCTTTGCTGAGATTTGCTGTCAGGAGGTGACCTTTTCCACGTGTTTAGAAAAATTCTGAGTTACCAAAAGATTAGCAAAGCTTTATCAAGAAAGATCTATATGGAAACTCCAAAATGAAGATTCTGAAATGTTTCTAATTATTTCCCGGGTTTTCCTGTGTCCAGGGACTCGCTTTGTCTTGTACATAGCTAACTGTTGATAAATGTGAGCAAAAATCAGTGGAAATCTACTTACTGGAATTCAATGAACATAATTCAATTAGGTTTCTGTTCTTTAGAATTCAACTTAGGGCATCTAAGAAAAAAGATTTTATAAGAAAAAAGGGTTTGACAAGCCTGAGATTTATGAATCATTTCTAATCTGTGGGACCATTATTTCTAAAGCACTAAAAGAGTTCACATTCAAGAATTATTCATTAATTTATCAGGAGAGTTGAACAATGGGTAAGAATGTAATTTCATAATAATTTTTACATTTTGTATGAAATGTTATTTGTGAACATTGAAATTAAACATATGCAAATTTTTCCCAATAAACAATAAAAAACCTCCCTCATCTTTCATCCCTGTGTTTTTGTTCTTGTTTTAGGGGGAGTTCAATAGTAATTCAGAAGAGTGGTATCTTTTAGGGAAACTTCTGTATTCCTTGGGCAGAAATTCTGTGTTCTGGGCTTTTCCTTATCATGAACAAGGCTTTCTTCACTCTAGGTATTCTAAGGGCCACTTGATTTGGGCTCCTTGCCTGAGAAGATGTCACGCCTTTGGAGCTCCTCTCTCGTATGCTTCTTCTATATTTCTGTACTGAGATTTCTTTTATCTTATTTAGGTCTTCTTATTTATCATGAAATCTGGGAGGAAGGGAACATACTTATTAAAGAATAAGAAAGAACTTGACATACCAAGGGTTTCTCATTAGACATACTGTACACTTTTTGGGGAACAACCACTTCAAAATAAAAAGAGGTGCAATAAAATTTTAAATTAATAGAAAAATTTGAGCCCCTGTAGCAAGAGTGTCACTACTGGAACTATTATCCTCAGGCTCTGCACAAGCTTATCTGAGAGCTGGAAGCAGGTGTAACACCTGGCTTCTCACTAACCTTGCCAGGTACAGATGTGCATTCCTGGCCGTTGCTGTAAGGATTCTTTTAGCTTTTCATTTAAAATCAAATGCTATCTCTATATCTAATTTATACATGTCTATGTAAACATATACAGGGATATATGTAAACATATACAAAGATGCACACACATAAATATGTTAACAAAATTATTACATATGTAGGGAGGAATTCCAATGGTGTAATTCCTTTGAACAACTAATTTACATTCTAACAAAATGAATACTGAAAAGCTAGAACTTGAGGTGTCCTAAAAGGATGAGGAGAGGGGGTTAGACAAGTGAAGAGAGGAAGGATAGGAGAATATATCCATGGTGTCCTGTGTATACATGTGAAAATGTAAGTAAGAAAATCAAGGAGATGGGTGAAATTAGGGAAGATCGGGAGAAAGGGGTGACACTGATCAAGTTACATAGTGCTTATAAACTGTTCTGTCGAATTCAAACCATTTTGTATAACTACTTAATTGATTTATATGCAACAAAACTCATGCTAATTAATTCAGTGGCCAGATGGCCTTAGGAAGAATTTGGTTCTCTTTTGTATTTCTGACCTTTGTTTTCCTCATGTTGTTTAATCTGCTTTTAGATTCACCACCCCATGATCTAAACATGGCAGAGGCAGCTCCAGGTATCTCTTACTCTAATAAGCACAGCAAACGAACTCTCTCCCTGAAAATTTTAGAATGGAGGAACCTCTCCCTGAAGCTGCCTGGAAGACTTGCTAGCTTGTGAGGAGTATCTGACTGATACAAATGAGTAAAATGAAAAGATTGGGGAGGCTGTTTAGAAAAAGACAACCTACAGAGACAGAACAGGTCCATGATGTCACTGAGGAGGAGCTGTTATTTTCAGGATCTTGTTGTGAATTACTGTGGAGAAGTGGGGCAACCACAGCATTCTCTGAATCCCGAGGTCCTTAGTCTTGTCCTTTCTCTTCTACCATCCTCCACTCTCTTGTAGATGACCAGTAGGTTTCCCAATGGCTCATTTGTTTTACCAAGTACTTATCTTAGTCCATTCTGACTGTAGTAAGGTAAAATGTCACGGCTTATAAATGACAGAGATGGAAATCCAAGACAAAGGAAAATTCACATTTAGTGCCTTGTGTGGTCTCTTTTCTGTTTTCTCACTGGGTCATCAGTAGATTGGGAACTCTCTAGTACTTCATGCCTCATCTCTTCTCAAAGACCCTACTTTCTAAATCCTTCAGCTCAGAGGTGTCAGGGTTTCAAACATGGTTGAACCAGGGTTGAACCCATGGTGCAGCCAGGGGTCAACTGTGGTCTTTTCTTGCTACCATGAATATTCATCAGTTTCTGGGATCTTCTATTTCTTCCATATCCCTTGTGGGTTTATGAGTGTCTGGAATATCAAACTGGGAAGGTGGGTTGCCTGGGGTCAAGGGCACTTAATGGGGATTTCAGAGCAGAGTCAGCAGCACCACTATGTGGCACCTAGAGAAAGCCATGATGGAAGTAGGAGGTGAGCTCTCAGACCAGAAAGATGGCACTAGGTCATGATGTCTCAGAGGACCCTAATTCTACTCTTGTCTTTCTCCATGGTTTTGCTGACATGCTTCTCCAATCTGTGTACAGCCTTGATATATCTCTCCTGGGCCCCTCATCTCCTTTACTCTTATCATTGTCTATCTCCCAGTCTCCATATCTCCTTCCCCAGTGAACTGGGAGGTCTTTAATCTGAGCATGAAAATGAGAAACCCCAACTTCCCTTTGGTTTGTGTGTGCCCAGAGTGATACTTGTCTCTCTCAGCCTTGTGGAAAGTGTACCAAAGAAGATTCTTCTCATTTTCTACAGTAGAAGTGACACATTTTTTTTATCCTGTGGAGGGAGCACAAGGGAAGGACAAGTCAAGGTGTTGAGTTATGGAGAAATAGTGCCAAATACACATCTACTATGTTGTATGGGCTTGCTAAGGATGCTGAGACAAAGAACCACCTGAGTACTTTAACATGATTGTAATGGTTACCTCAAAATCTTAATGGCTAAAGTGTGAATTCCTTGTATCCAGAGGACCAAAAGTGAGTGGGAAGGATGCTGCTCCTGGGATTTGAAGAAACATGTTAGAAGTTGTGAGTATAGTTCACCGACTGAGCAATATGGGTAGTATATATAAGGTCTTGGATTCAACCTTAGCAACAAAAATGAAAGGAGAGCATGGGCACAACCACAGGAAGGGTTTACAAGAGGTTCATCAACAAAAAAAGCTACGGTTTCACATGGCATGTTGAAAGTAATTATAACAGTGGTATAACACTCATTTCATTTATTTAACAGTTCATTGGACTAAAAGTCTAGAAAGGATTTTTTTCCCTTATTTTAAGGCTGGGCCCGTGCTATCACTGTATCTCATCTGAATATCCTGGGTACTGTATATATTGGTATTAGAACTAGGGAAGGGAAAGGGATTATCAAAATCAAGAGACAAAGGATAAAAAGACAAACAGCTCCGAAAGCAATACTTACAAAACCATTTGGTGTAAAACAACTGAACAACTCATGGTGGGGAGAGGTAAAGGGGAAGGGGTTAGCAGGGGAAATGAGGGAAGAGATAACCAATTGTACAAGAAATGTGCCCACTGCCTTACATATGAAACTGTAACCCCTCTGTACATCACTTTGACAATAAATAACTATTTAAAAAAAAGAAAAAGATAGGAAGGGAGAGATGAAATATCATTCTCTATTACTTTGACTTAATCAAAAGGGCTATTAACTCACCCATGTGGGTGAGTCTGACATAAATCCTGAAAGGAACATGCTGAAGGTATTAGAAGACTAAGGAAAAGGCCACAAGGCTGAGATTTGAGTCTTTAGAAGTTGCTGTCACCCAGAATTAAAGTGGAGACTTCAGTCCTGCAGCCACAGGAAATGAACTTTGTTACCACCACAGTAAGCTTGATGAGGAGGCCCTGAGCTAGAGAAAACCCCACCGCTAGGTGTCACATCTTTTCTTATCCCAGAAAGACTTGAGCAAAGAACGTAGCACTTGCAAGACAACTAACCCACAAGCAAAACAGGTGAGAAATAAATGTACATCTGGAGAGTTTCTGATACTTGGCTCCTTATCAGAAGAAAATTTGCACATCTGCTTTCATTAAAAAGAGTGAACTAAACAAATGCAGAGTAAGGGGGTAAGATTATGAACAATCTCATATGAACCAATCCCAGGTGTCTTTCATTACTCTATTTGGCCTCCTTTCATCAGTGTCTAGGTAAACTCATTGCTAAGCTAAGTCTTGGGCTCCTAGGCTTATTTTAATTGTATTTTCTAGAGTGAGGTTTGGACTGCTTAAAGCTCCTTTTTTTTCTTCAATGTTTGTACTGTCTGAAAAAGTTCCCATTTCTAAGGCTACCTCACCAGACTCATATCAGGACTGGTCTGTCATCAGCTTACTTTTATATGGTATGATCATCTTGGATAATCTTTTCATTCCTCGATTTCATAAAAGCATTCATTTGCATTATTGCACAAAGTATCTACAAATAAAATTAATCTTCAAATTTTTGCTACTTTTCTGTAAAAAATCTTTTCAAATTTATATATTGAGTGTGTTTAAAAAGTTGAAATTTTTTTTTTTGCTAGTCCCAGGGCATGGGATTCAGGGCCTGAGCATTGTCCCTGGTTTCTTTTTGCTCAAGGCTAGCACTCTATCTCTTGAGCCACCGTGCTACTTCTGGCTTTTTCTGTTTATGTGGTGCAGAAGAATCGAATCCAGAGATCCATGCTAGGCATGCACTGTACCATTAAACCACATTCCCAGACTCCTGAAATTGTTTATTGTCCTACACCCAAGCGTTGGATTATTCCGTATACAAAAGGATAAGTTCTCAAGCAATTGTCACACATATATTAGGAGCCCAGGCAAGGGTTAACTGTGCTTAGGGTTTATACCCTCATTGGGTGAAATCAACCTGTAAGGTCATGCTAGGCTCTCACCTGAATCTCAGGGTCTTTTTCCAAGATCAATCAAGTTACTGACAAAATTAATTCTTTGCAATTGTACAGCTGGATTGAAAAATAAATATTAATAAATAAAATAAAGCAAAGTGGTCCCTCACCACAATGAGTTTAAGAATCAGTGAGTTAATTGATTATATGATGCTCTTATTTGTGCATTCCTATTTTAACACACCTCTTTCACATGCCCTAAGATGTACTATGGGCATAAAACACTTTACTTCTAATGTCATCCATGGTGAATTTTGGTTCTCAGGGTTTAGAACACCTTGCACTTCAGAAATTGTGGATTTGTTCAGCCTGAAAATGCAAAGCTTCAGATGAAAACACTTAAGGCCAAATTACATACTTGAAGTGCAAGATAAAGCTGATTACAATCAATTCATAGAAAAGTCTAATGCTGCACTGCAATGCTACATTGACAAAAGAAACCATAGAATTTGGTAGAAGTGTTGTGGATGCATCAGACGTTAATGCAAATGAATCTCCATAGGCAGGAAAGCAGCCTGTGTGCAAAGGTCTCATACTTAAGACTGATTTGTGAAAAGAGGCTATGCACCTTTTAAGAGATTTTCAGAAATGAACCAGGTATAGTCTTTGAAATGGGTAATTGGTCATTAGCCGATGATCTCACTTGGCGGACCTCTGAGGACCCCTTCTCCCCTATCTCCTGGGGAAAATGCCTGAACCCAAAAAACTATGAAAGAGCACTTGGCCTTGTCTTCCGCCAGCAGAAGGCAAAGGTATACTCTCGTGGACTGCGTTTAGCCAAGGAGAGTGAGTTACTGAAGCCTCCCTCCCTGCCCCTTCTCACGTGTCAGAGGTTGGCATGGAAAGAAAGACTCCAGGGAGCCAGTCTGAGGTTTGAACTGAACTCCGCACCTAGGGGGTGGGGGGAAGGATTTATTATGGTGATGGAGGCGGGAAGGCGGGAAGGGAAGGACTTGGCTAATTGGCTGAGCCGGCAAGAGTGTCTTGTCTTGGCAAGCGTGGCATCCTGGGACTCCCCCCACAGGCTGACGTCATGCCCCAAGAGGACCACCCCTGGGCTCCGGCAGCGCCATCTTGAAAGCATCCATGTTGACCCGAGATAGGGACAGGAGGCGGGCTGAGCCAGAACTACTCCCTCCGGTTCCGGACCCGGAAGGTGTAGGAGTGGCTTCCGGCCATACAGCCCTAGGACAAGAGGAGGGGAGGGTCAATCGGGGACTGCCCCTCTACGTATGCAGTCAGCATCCCCACATCTCCCCCTCTTTTATTTTTTAAACAGCAGGAGGTGCCTCACTTGAGGGCGCGCCTGTCTTAGGTTGCCTCCCCCGTGGGAGATCTTACCCGTCATTGGCAAAAGAACGCCCTGGCACTTCAGGCTAACCTACCTGCCGGGTGGCCAGCCCGATGAGAGAATTCGAGGAGAGCAGAATTGGCACTCAAGAGAAAGCCCTGATATTTCTGCTCCATGCCTGTGGGCCCCGGTCAGTAGTGGGTCCTAGCATTATGACTAACCTCGTGGGGTTCCCAATTGGTCAAAAACAAAAGCCACTGTTGACCCGAACAGCCCTAGCCCGTTGACACAAACAGAGACCTGTTTTGACTGACAGAGGGTAAGGTAAGAAGGGTGCAAATGTGAACATAAGGCACTTATAACGTGAACAATTGTAACATGGAGCGGATGCAAATATGAACAGTTGTAGCACATGAGCAATTATAACACAGGTACAATGCAATGGAGTGTCTCTTATCTGGCTCAGTCCATAAGAGATAGAGAGGTCCTGAACCAATCTGGTGCCACCCGAGATGACGCAGACAACATTCCCCCTCTCTAGTAGTGAGGTAGTAACAGGTCCAAGTTTTGGTGACTTTCGTTGGTCCACAGCAGCCAAGGCGCTGGTAGCTTAAAGCATTGGTTAGTAAACATTTTAACGTAAACATTTGGAGCAAGGTGCCAATTTCCTTGCTTATTGCAAACATTTATCATAAAACATTAAGGTGTCAAAACCCTTTAGCTCCTATTTCCCCCAATGGGACCCCTAAGGTAAGCAGCAAGGGGAGGAGCAAAGGAAGGAACAACAGTGTGCAAAATTTTCCTTTAGTCCTTGTGCAACGCTGCAGATGGTGCCACAGCAAAACATTGCACCATGGGATGCCAGGCGATGCCCAGGAAGCAAGCAGAGCTGGCACTGTTCCACCGCCAATGTACACAGGCAGGCTTTCCATCTCCCCATTGAGGATCCACCAGGGTCTCTATTTTTCCTAGGGAGAGAGTAAAGGGAAACATCCCTCAAGGGCAGGTACCCTTGGGTGATCATTCAGATGAACAATATTTTAAGTCTCTAGCTGGTATCCAGATTGGATTTGGTTCCCCAATTGGGAAGACACATGCGAAGCCCCTTCCCACACTGATAAGTGGGTCCGGGCCTCGCCATGCTCCTGTGAGGGGGTCCTTCCAATGGACTTCCACCTTTACATAAGGTGTTTGGCTTGACCAATGTTTCTGGAAAGCCGACAGAGGTTGGTCCTTGGAAAAATTTAAAATATTTAATGTAAATATTACTGTCCTCAGCTGGTCATGGGGGCTTCCCCCCCCTTTTTGTTTTAATAATTGATCCTTCAGGGTCTTATTATGCCTCTCAATTATGGCCTGACCCTGTGGGTTGTATGGTATTCCAATGGTATGTTTAATATTCCACGTTTGGAAAAAGGCCCGTAAAGGCTTGCTGGTGAAACAAGGTCCATTATCTGTCTTTACTTGTAGGGGAAGGCCTAGGATAGCAAAACATTGTAGGAAGTGGCTCTCAGCATGCCGTGCTCTTTCCTCCGCATGTGCCGTGGCCCAGCAGGCCCGAGACTGGGTAGCTATGGACATAAATATATATTTTAACCTTCCAAAAGGAGCATAGTGGGTTACATCAGTTTGCCAGATAACATTAAGCTTTAAGCCTCTGGGGTTGACTCCAGGACATTGCAGGGGAGGGACTTGCAGAAAAGGCATACATGCCTTGCAAGTCCTAATAATCTTTTTTAAATCCTTTATAGGAACTGAAGGAAATCTCTGATGTAACCCTCTCCAGTTTAAATGCATATGGTCATGGAGTCCTTGGGCCATTTGAAGGTTTTGAGGCTGCAAGACAGCCATAGCTGTAATAATCCCATTAGTGGCCAGATGATCGGCCACTTGATTACCTTGTGCCAGGCTCCCAGGCAGTCCTTGGTGTCCGCGAAGATGCTGTAGGAATATAAGCTCAGCCCGCCCTTGTAGCAGAGACCTGACTTGGATCATTAGAGGGGTGATTGGGTTCTCATTTAACTTAATATATGAGGATACTAGGTTTGGTAACAAATTAACCACATACAAACTGTCAGAAAACAAATTCATCGGCTACTTGACATGGGTCAGTGCCAGGGCGACTTCGTATAGCTCCTTAAACTGCGCAGACCCGGTAACTGCTTAAAATAATGGGTGTTTCCTTTCCCACAGGCAGGGGAGGAGGCAGGGCATACCACCATGGCAGACCCTGCCCTTCCCCCATCTGTAAAAACATTTGCAGCCTTGACAAGAGGCCTGGTAGAAAAAAGCACAGGCGGGGTCCATTGTAGCTTGGAGAATGAGGTCACCCACCTCGAAGTTCCATAATGGCAATCTAACTTCACTATAAAACCCTCTAAGGCACTAGACACCCAGTTATGGTTCCTTTTGACCCATTCAATATCTCCCAGCCTGTAAGGGATGGTTATCACATCGGGATCTTGCCCATAATGTCTCAGGGCAGTATCCCTGCCCTTAATTACTAAATCAGCTAGCTGGTCCAGCTGGGAATAAACTCTGGGAGCTCCTCCCACCGATGCATGTACCCACTGAAGAGGCTCGCCGGACTGGGTAATGGTGACTGAGAAAAGCTCAGATCCAGGGAGGACCCAAAGACAGATTGGACACTTAGGCTTATAGTGAGCTAACTGTGCCTCATCTAGGGCCCTTTGGATTTTCTGGAATATTGCTTGGAGTGATGGAGTTATTGTAATAACATCAGCGGGTGCTTTGCCCTTTAAGGAGTCATGGAGTGGGAGCAACTCCTCTGTAGGCAGGTGAAGCCAAGGCCTTAGCCAATTAATCTCGCCTAACAGCTTTTGCATCTCTACCAGAGTGTAAGATGACTTGAAGGATACCTGGGGTTTAAGGGGGCACACAGAGTCTAATTTAAATTCTGCCCCCAAGATCTCAAAGGGGTATACTTTCTGAACCTTGTCTTTGGCTATATGCAGTCCTCCTCCTTGTAGGAGTGTTTGTAATTTCCTATAGGCCAAGTCCAACACTCCGACATCAGCTACCCCAATAATGATGTCATCCATATAAACATATAGAATAATATCTGGCTGACTCCAAAGAGGTTGAAGGACTTGTGACACATAATGCTGACAAAAGGCTGGACTATTAGCCATGCCCTGGGGCAGAACCACCCACTCATACCTTTGGTTTGGCCCCTGGTGGTTAACTGAGGGCACGGAAAAGGCAAACTTTTCACAGTCTTGGGGGTCAAGGAGGATGGAAAAGAAACAGTCCTTGATGTCAATTACAATCAAATGTCTATCCCGAGGAATGGAGGGAATCCATGGCAGCCCCCTTAAGGGGGTGCCTACGGGGACTATCCGCTCATTAATCTTCCTTAGGTCCTGTACCATCTTCCATTTACCTGAGGCCTTTTGTATAACAAATACCGGGCTGTTCCAAGGGCTCAGCGAGGGTCTAATATGCCCTAGGGACACTTGCTCTGACACTATTTTCTTTAATTTCTCTAATTTGTTTGAGGGGAGTGGCCACTGTTCCATCCACACTGGGGGTCCTGGAAGCCATTGAATGGCAGGGACAGTAGGAACAGTGGCCTTTAGGATTGGGGGTGAGGCCCTGTAGAAGAAGCAGGAGCCTCCTGATTTGAGGTCTCAGGAGGAGGCACTCCCTGTTGGTCATTAGGGCCACCTGACGGGTCATGGCCTTACAAGACCGCGGCCTTAGTCTTCGCTAAGATGTCCCATCCCAGCAGATTGTCTGATAAGCCTGCTATATTATCAGGGGACGCACTTCTCCCTTATTACCATCCAGATCATTCCAGGCAAGCCAGTTCCTAGTTACTCACTGTCAACTTAGCCCCCTACTCCTGTCATCTGGGGCCCGGCGACCAAATCCCACCAAGGAGGAATTTCCTCCTTCCTTAATACAGTCCGGTCAGCTCTGGTATCGAGTAAGCATCGGAACTTTTTCCCGGCTATAGTAACCTTCATGCTTGGCCTGGCTTCTGAGACTATCAGGACTACCCAGTGGACCCCAGGTTGGTCATTAGGCTGGTCGCCGGGTTGGTCACAGAGCTGGTCACTAGACTGGTTGCCTCCTTTGGGTGACGGGGCTGGAGGGTGCCCCACTACTAGTTTAAAGGCTTTCCCCCAGCTTCAAACTTGGACTTGAACTCGCTCCGCCAATGATATCCCTTCTTTCATGGGGGGCAAGGTGTCTTAAGCGGCACCTTAGTTTGGCCGGAGTTTCATCCTGATGAGGCACTGGGTCTTACAGAGCCTGAAGGACAGTCTCTCTTGAAATGGCCACAGCCACCACACCCATAACATCGCCCTCTGCTTACCTCGTTGGCTGTGGCAGGAGCGGGCTCCTCATTAAGCGAGGCAGTCAGCGCCTGTCTGGCGGGTCCAAGTATCGAGATCCCGACAGGCAAATATCCAGCTTTCTAGAGGCTTGTCTTTCATTCTTGCACAAGCTAGTTTGTGGTCTGGGGCCATTCCGTCCCACACCAGGGACCTGACAAGTTCGTCCATCTGAGACCAAGGAGCCTTCACCTGAATACTTTCCTCCACCCTCTTGATAAAGGAGGCGCCCCTTGAGTAACTTCTAATGTCGGGGTCTTTGAGGGCTCTTTCCCTAAGGATCTCCATGCCCACATCCCCACGGCCCACACCCGCTTTCAACAGGATGTGGGAAGAGGGGCCCGTTCAAAGTCAGTAACATGGGGATTGGTGGGCCCATACAACATTTCAAAAGCAATGGGGATTGGGGGATTGTTTGCTCAAAATTTCTCAGCCTGTGCAGAGCATGCATCCCTAAAGGATGCACACCATTTCATGTAATCTTTCTTAACAAGCATGGTCTGACCTACGCGTCTCCACGTTTGTGCGTCAGAAAACCACACAGTAGGGCGTGAGCCCAAGGGGAGTTTGGTCCCCTCTCAGTGACCATTTTCCTAAGATCTTGAAACTCCTTGACTTCCCCAGGTTCCCACCCAGCTGTGATGCTGGCTACGTCAAAGTCTACCATCTCCTCTATACCTGGTAGAAAGTCTGGCAGCGGCTGATCGAGATGTGGAGGAAACGGCGACAATGGCGGTGATCACGGCGGAAGCGTGGTGGGCCATCGCGGGTCCAGGGCCATGTGTCTGGTGGGGGAGGGAGGGAGCGGCAGCCGAGGCTGCCGGTTACCCCCATCCCTGGCTGCGTGTCTCGGGAGCACGGCATCTAGTCCGGGATTCTGGAAGCTAGGCCCATGATCGAGATTGGCCCACTGCCCAATCGAGATTGGCCCAATGGGTGGGGCATCAGGCCCTCCTCCTGCGGGGGGTTTGCCTCCTTCTCCCCCAGGGCTCTCCTTTGCAGCTCCTGCCCCACCCAGTGGATTCTCTCCTGTAGAAAAGCAAGCTTTGAGAGAGGCAATAATTGGGAAAATTACAAGAGGTAGATCATTTCCTATTTCCTCTTCCTTGCCATCCAGCTCCCTCTCCAGCTCGTCCCAGGTTTCCCAGGAAAGCAGGTTAGCTTTAAACAACCATGGGATGGCCTGGGTGAGCTTCTCCCAAATCTGCTTGGTGGCAGAATCTGAGATAGTCTGTCTGGTATTTTTGAGCATGAACCATAATATTTTAACCGTTGGTTCGCTCCACTGGCTATGCACTTGGCCCATTTTAGTGGGTCTGTCTCCTCTTAAACACAATCACTAAACACAACCTGTGGGGTCACTGTACCCCGAAATTCCCGGCCGTGTGTTCTTGCCTGTGCCCCGCGTTCGGGTGCCAGATGTCGGGCCTCTGAGGACCCTTTCTCCCCTATCTCCCGGGGAAAATACCTGAACCCCAAAAACTATGAAAGAGCACTCGGCCTTGTCTTCCGCCAGTAGAAGGCAAAGGTATACTCTCGTGGACTGCGTTAAGCCAAGGAGAGTGAGTTACTGAAGCCTCCCTCCCTGCCCCTTCTCACGTGTCAGAGGTTGGCATGGAAAGAAAGACTCCAGGGAGCCAGTCTGAGGTTTGAACTGAACTCCGTGCCCAGGGGGGGAGGGGAAGGATTTATTACAGTGACGGAGGCGGGAAGGCGGGA
Source organism: Perognathus longimembris pacificus (assembly GCF_023159225.1). Classification (NCBI taxonomy): domain Eukaryota; kingdom Metazoa; phylum Chordata; class Mammalia; order Rodentia; family Heteromyidae; genus Perognathus; species Perognathus longimembris. Next base: position 79,586,656 of record NC_063162.1, read on the forward strand.
AGGGAAGGACTTGGCTAATTGGCTGAGCCGGGCTGTCTTGGCAAGCATGGCATCCTGGGACTCCCCCCACAGGCTGACGTCATGCCCCAATAGGACCACCCCTGGGCTCCGGCAGCGCCATCTTGAAAGCATCCATGTTGACCCGAGATAGGGACAGGAGGCGGGCTGAGCCAGAACTACTCCCTCCGGTTCCGGACCCGGAAGGTGTAGGAGTAGCTTCCGGCCATACAGCCCCAGGACGGGAGGAGGGGAGGGTCAATCGGGGACTGCCCCTCTATGTATGCAGTCAGCATCCCCACACTCACTTGCTGTTATTACATAGACAATGAAGTCTTTCAACACAGTGAAACTTCAAATGTTCAAGAACACATATAAGAAGCACCTGGGTCTGGCATAAAGATACTCAGTTGGACATTTTCTTTGCCCTACAGTATACTTCTGAGTTGTTGTTGGAAAAATAATTCCTTACCATTAGCTGCCAGTATGTCTGTGTACTTTATTATTATGGTGATTACCTTGAAAACTGCAGCACTGTTTTGAGAACACAATCAGGTATCTCATTTGAATACACTGGATACTGTATATACTGGTATTAGAACTAGGGAAGTAAAAGGGAATATCAAAATCGAGAGACAAAGGATAAAAAGACAAACGACTCCAAAAGCAATATTTGCAAAACCATTTGGTGTAAACCAACTCATGAGGAGAGAAGGGAAGGGGGAGGGGGCAGTGAGGGAGGAGGTAACAAACAGTATAAGAAATGTACCCAAGGCCTAACGTATGAAACTGTAACCCCTCTGTACATCACTTTGACAATAAAAAAGTAAAAATATATATATATATACAAAAGGCTAAACTTACAGTTAGTACCAATATGAGATGAGAATATTTTATATATGCTTTCAAATTATCTCTAAAAATTAGGAGTATATGGTGTACTTTTTCCAGTATACAAATATTTGTGACCAGTGAAAATATTCATAAGAATACTGTACAAAAAACCACTAGGACCAGGTATTCAATTCTAAATATCCCCATTACCAAATAATGGAATAGGTGAGTTATTAGTTTTGTGGAAATAAGGAGTTCCCATGTTATTTCCCTGTACTTGGTTTTGAAAATATTCATTATTTTTTTGTTTTGTTTTTGGCTTGAGTGCCAGGATTGGAATGCAGGAGCTTTCTCAGATTGTTTGCTCAGTGGACTTAACCTATTACCACTTGAGCTGTACCTCCAGCTTGGTTTTTGTGGGTTATTTTGAAGCTGGAGTCTCACAGACATTTTGCTCCGCTGCCCTTGAAACTTCATTCTTTGGAACTCAGCCTCTTGAGTAGCCAGGATCACAGCTATAAACCAGCAGAACTTGGCCTAAGCCATTATTATTTTACCCAGAAATTTTCTACAACTCTTTCCTGAGATGATTTTAATAACTACAGATTTGTTAAAAGAGTAGCAAAAGTACTTGAGTTTAGCTAGTAGGAGAGCACTTGCCTAGCATGTCTGAGGTCCTAGGTTTAATCCCTAAAAATGAAAAAATAAAATAAAATAAAAAAGAAAAACAATTACATTTTTAAAAACCAACAACAGAGAAGCTGCCTGTGAACTAATCTAAGAGCACCCAGTCCTTAGCTTATTACTGGAGTGGGTTGTTTACAAAAGTTAAAGATGCTAAACAAAGTTAAGCAGAACTTGCTGAAAAAAATTGTAAGTATTAGAATTTTTATTTTAAGGGGTAGCTGCCATTTCTGAAGATACTACAACTCAGGTTCTAAAAAACCCATAGATGTGATACTTTTTTCCTTGAGAAAAGTGTCCTGTTCTCAATTGATTGCCTGGATAATCATCAACCCCTTGCAAACCAACCATTTGTGAATGTAAGTCTTGACCAATGAGAAGGGCAGAGACCCATTAGGTAGAAAACCTGGTTAGAGTTCCTGCCCAGCACACTTGCTTACTTTGTCAGTAGCATGTTCATCTGCCAGAAAACTTAGTAGAATTTCTACTGGGTACCTGAATACCTTTCAAATTCTCTAAATTTTTCCTGTTTCTTCTTAAGTAAGACTGGGTAGAGAAAGTTCTAGGCAGACTTGAAAGTTTAGGGAAGTCATTTTCTAAAAGAAAACAATTGTTCTAATGGTATAGAAGCTTCTACTAAGAAGTCTAAAACTATTCTCTCCAAGGAAAAATGGCACTTCTGATTTGGAAACTGCTTTGAAAAGCATATCTCCTCACCATTAGGGTTTTTTCTATGCTTCTGTTCAAGTTAATAGTTGAGAATATTCCACAGTAACTAGAGATACTGTGACTGTTTGGGAGCAGACGATGAGAGGACTCTATAAACTGCAATATTGCCTTTTTTGTGCCTATTGAAAAAGTCATGTGATTCTTGTCCTTGCTCCTACTGATATGGGGAAGTACGTTTATTGACTTGGATATATTAAACCAGCTTTGCATCCCTGGAATGAATCAGTTTGTAGATAGTCTTAGCAGAAGAGAACAATAGCTCACTAGCTATGTACATATGAACACAAAAGATGATGCTAGGTGAAATGAAATGCAAGATTTTTGTTGTTGTTATTGTCAACATTCCATATGAAATTATGCTTTTTTCTTTTGTCTTTCTTTCCCATAGTTTTACTGTAACTGACTTTGGTACCCTGTGTATTGTATATACGTTTATCGGAATTAGAGAAGGGGAACACCAAAAATGAAAAGACAAAGGGTAAAAGGTGAACCAGTGCAACAGCAATACTTACAAGACAGTTTGCTGTAAACCAAATGTACAACTGGGTGTGGGTGGGGAGGGGAGATGGTGGAAGAAGAATGAAGGAGGTAACAATTTTCATAAGAAATGTACTTACTGCCTTATGTATAAAACTGTAACCCCTCTGTACAATAAATAAATAATAAATAAAAAAGAAAGATAAAAATAAAAAATATTATAGTAACTACAGAAATGTTTCCATGAAGTCAGATTCTCTCTTCAATGACAAGGCAGAAAATCGAGGTGGCTTTTAAGACAAAAAGATATGGGATAGCTAGACAACGGTTCTCAAAAGACTTGAGCCTGCCTGATGGCTGGTGGGTCAACAGAAGAAAATAATAGCCTCCAGACAGGCAAAGACCCCCTTTCTCCATTCAGCTTGTTACAGTGGGCCTGGTGGATTGGACCTCTCCAGGAGATAACTTTAGCCTGTCCTCATGCAAAGATCTTTATCAAGCTTGATAAACTACTTAAGTGCAGTAATACCGGGGCCAGTTATCTTTCACTAATCTTAGGTCAAGACATTGGGGGAAGCCCCTAGATAAAAACTTAAAACCAATGAACAGATAAAGAAAAAAGGCTTTTTGTAGATATGACCCCAGGACTTCTCTATGGCTTGAGGTATCCTTTACCCTTCCTGTGTCAGAGCGTTTCCCCTCTTTAATAGAAAACTTCTTTTGCTTTGCTCTGCATCATTCATATGAAATATTTCATATGAAATATTCAATGTTTAAAATAGATACAGATCTCACCTGGTCTTGCTCATCAAGACAGGTGTTCTAGTGGTAGAATGAACTTGGACTAATGTCACGTGAGTCTTAGTTACTTCATCTTCCTTTCAAAAGGAACAAAGGTAGGGTGTCACATCTGGATCCTACCAAACTGACACTAAATTTTCCTGTTCCTGGTACCCCTCTGGTCCTTGTAAATTAAAACATTACTCAACTTCATAATGCCCAAGTGATAATTTAATATATGGGAATCATGTCTTGGTCTCAGGCGACAAACCCCTGAATAAGACTCCAAATTCAAGTCCTAAATCCTTTACTGTTGAGCCCAAACATGGTTATTTCTTCAATTCTGAGAGAATCCACTTGATATTGGTACAAGGTGTTAATCAACCAGAGTTTAGAGCTAAATTTTATTTCTTAAAAAAACTAAACCAAATGAAACAAAACTGGCCTATTCATTATGGCCCAGCTGTAAAAGTAAGAAACTTTTAAAAAGAAAAATAAAGTATATATATATATATATATATATATATATATATATATATATATATATATATATATATTGCACCATGTTTCTTCCTTTCCTCTCCCCCTGCTGCTTGGTTTAGGGGATCCCGTTGGAGGGAAATAGGAGCTGAGGGTTTTGAATCTTTATTTCAATGTTTCATGATAAAAATGTTTTGAAAAGTAAGCGCAAGGATTTAGCGCCTTGCCCTCAATGTTTATGAGAAAAATGTTCAAAAAATAGGCGTTAGAATAGTACTTCACCTCAATGTTTATGAAAAAGGAATGTTTTACTAACTATGTGTGTTAAGTTATCAGCTACAGTGGACTACCAGAGTTGCTGGAATTTAAACCTGCTTCTACCTCACTGCCAAAAGAGGAATGATGTCTGCATTTATCTTGAATGGCACGGAAACAGACTGGGATTCCAACTTCTCTGGACTGAGCCAAATGAATGGCTCCCTTACCTACCCCTTCCTTTCATGGAAGAGGCCCCATATGTATCTTGTCAACATTTGCCTTATGCCTACATATGCCATATGTTTACAACATCCCCTGCTTATTTAAAAAAAACAAAAGAGAGGGAGATGTGGGGGTTGGCTGTGCCTTTAAGAGGGGACGGCCCAGTAAGCCCCTTCCGGTTTCAACCGGAAGAGAAGTCAGGCTAGCCCCCACCCCTCAGCGGCAAGCACGTGTGTCAGAAATGGTGCTGGCTGGCCCAGGAGGCAGAGCCAAGAGGTCTCCGCCTCTGCAGGAAGTTCCATGACATCTCTGTGATGGACACGCTCATAGCCTATCGTTGGCTCCTGGCCAGTCCCTCTCCTTCAAGCGTCTCTGCTGGTATAAGACTGTTAGCCCCTCCCTTATTAAACTCAGAACATCCCTTGAGAGTTCTCTAGGACCACACACTACCGTGTCTTCCTTGGAGAAAATGGGGAAAGAGGCAGGGTGCCCCGCGACCACGCGCTGACTGAGGCTGCACGTGGTCTTCACTCCTGCAGTCAATCCCTACTAGCCAGGGGATGTGTGAGAGCGATAAAGGACCACACAGGAAGAGGAAGAGAGGCCCAGGACCTCCACGCGGATGGGAGGTAGAGTGAAGCCCGGCAAATGGCGACCCAGATGTGGGGCGGGGCAGGAAGCCAGGAGTCTGGAGCTATCGGTAGCCCTTGGCAAATGGGAGGGGATTCTCCGGGGCGTGTTGGTTCGCTCATCAGGCTAAGGTGGTGGGGCAGAATCGGTTCGTGTTCCAAGGGACTGGATTGGGCTTTTGGGACATTTGGGCCAAGGGCCAGGAGCGCAGCTTTGCCACATCTCCCGGCGCTGGGTGGAGCGCAGAGGGTGAGCAGGGCGGTTACTGCCATCTGGGCCGGGGTTCCCCACCGGGGACTTCTAGGTCCCGATCAGTGGCGGCTGCATGCTTGGGACCCGGGGCAAGCAGCGTGAATTCCATGGTGAGCACCGCAGGGGTCGCAGCCCCGGCAATGTTTGGGACATGGCGGCAATGTTTGGGACATGGCCGGTGAGAAAGAGACGAGGCTCATGGGGCCCCTGGAGCGGCTTGCCCTCACACCGGGCCTCCCCCTACCCTGCTTCCCCTTCCACTTCTGGGGCTGCTGGGCTCAGCTGCGGTGGCGGTGGCAGTGGTGCCTGGAGGGAGAATTTTTGGGCTGGTGTGATACACAGGGCCCACGGGTGCGGGCAGCACGGAATTTTTGGGCTAAAACTGCCTTTGCGCTGGCTCCCTCCCCCCGCCTCTGAGGCCTGGGAACTTACCAGGCTCACCTACCTATTATCTAAGGCTGGCTAATCTGCTTTAAAGGAGACAAAAGGGTTCTTGGTTTTTGACAATGTTCACTAGTTGGAGATTTGTTAAGCTCTAATGTGGTGGGCTAAATTCTAAGCTTGGCTAACAGATAAAATGGATTCTAACAACAGCCCTAAGTGCTGGATTCTTGGAAGCTGGGAAGCGGGGCAGAACGACAGAGGTAAGTCTGAAAACATTAAGTTCAGTAACAGGAGGCTACTCAATATCATTCTATCAGCCAAAGGGATGGGGGAGAAAATGGAAAACGATGATTTAAGACCTCACATGACTGTCAAAACCCAGCCCAATTCTTAGAATTTGGCAAATACCCTCCTATTTATCAAATTTTGAGGATGATTATTTGCTGTCATTGGTCAGCTCAACCCTGCAAACTGTTCATGCTTGAGGCCCTAATTGGGAACAAGCCAGGTTTGATCAATAGCAAAGGGAAAGATATTATTCACAAAGAGCTTATTCAAGACCTGAAAACTTAAAATATCTGAAGAAATATGTGCTGGGTCTTTCCTCTGCTTTGGTTTCTCGATTTTGTTTTTTTCCCAGTTTGCAAGGCCTGTTGGCTAAAATTATTTGATTTGTTTAAGACTCATCCTATGTAGAGACTTTCTTGATTATAAACCTATCCAACCTTCAAAGGACCATACCAAGTCTTGCTTACCAAGATGACTGTTCTAATGGTGGAATGGTTCCTCAAATGACCCCATGATGGTAACTAGAGGAAAAGTAAAGGAGTTGAAGCAGACCATAGACATTGTGACTGGATATAGAGAGACTAATGCTTGGGTGGAATGGATTAAATTTTCTATCTGTGTATATAATAAAAGTGACTAATTAATGCTTGTATAGCAGGGAGTCCAGGGATCAAATAGTCCCATTACCTTCAGGATAATCCTCAGACCCCATGGACATGGAATACATGATCTACATCAGGAAGATATGGTCCAGGGAAACTTGTAAAACCCTTTTATTTCTGTTTGTGTCACTTCATGTCTAAGACAAAATCTCCCCTAAAAGCAGCTGAATCACTTGTCCCAAGGCTAAATATACCCCTTGCCTCTTAAGGTAGTGGGGACAATTGGCATTTCTGGGAAACTTGTCTGGATACAGTGAAGCCCAATCCTGTGGACATACACTATCAGGACTAACCATAGCCATGACAGATGTCTGGTATTATGAAGGGCAACTGTGGGGGCTTTGCTGGCAACTGGGATGGCACCTGCTTGCTGGTTCAACCAGCCATCCCTTTTTTTCTAGCATTTTATCAACCTGATAAATCTCAAACACCACCTAGTATGGAAAGATTTCATCCCTAAGAGTCTGACTCAACCATCATATTTATGTAGATAATATTGGGGTTTTCACCTCAAGAAACTTAAAAGAAATTGAAAGCTAGAAATCATATTGCAACAGATTTTGAATCAGTCCTACTGTGGTGTTTTGCCACAAATGAAAATGTAGATTGTGGATTCCTTTTCACATTTATTGTGAACAGAGGTTTAATAATGCTGACTAGTTTAGATATAAATGTAGGAGGGGTGAATCGTCATTACATTACATGCAAACTATTTGGGTTTCCTGAGAAACTTTAACAAATTAAAAGCTAGAAATCAGATATTGGCTAATTTTAAATCATCTCTGCAGAGGATGCCCTAATAAAAATTTAGATTGGATTGTTTTTATTTTTAAATTTAGTATAAGCAGAGGTTTGCTAATTGTGCTCACTAGATTAGAAAAAAAAAGCAAAATAAAAAGGGTAGGAACTGTAGAAGTTATAGCTTCTGTGAAAGTGGATTTTTAACATAAGCATTTGAAGGGTAGTTGCTATCTTATAAGAAGCAATATTAATGAAGCCACAGCTAATAATAAGAGTTGATCAAGATGGCATTGTAGTTATAAACTAATCCTAAATCACAATCTCTCTGAGGGATTGGAGTATGGCTCTGGTAGTAGGCTACCAGCCAATGTGTAAACCATCAAAAACCAAGTTTGAGTCCCAATCTTGTACAAAAATATTTTTCCTAATTTTTGGATAAATTCCCAGGAGTGGTTTTGCTGTATAAGATACAGCAAATTCACTAGCACTTCCATGTTCATTCCAATACTATTCACCATAGCAAGGGTGAGGAAGCACCCCAGATGAATCCAGAAAATATGATATAAATATCTGGAATTTTACTCCTCCATTAGAATGATAGGCATCATTTACAAAGAAAAGGACAGATGTAAGGTGAAGCCAGACCCAAAGAGACAGAGGTTACATGTTATCTCTCATATGTGCAATCTAGAATTCATAAATATTTTGGGTGGTATGAAAGTGTACACAAGTATATTAACTGAAATACAGAGGCTTCAGGGGAAAAATTAATTTCTTAGGCTAAACCAAAGGTCAACAAAATAAATATCAGGAAAGTGTACTTGAAATGGGTGGGTTGGGGCCGAGGGGAGTGGGCAGACAAATGAGGGGGTAAAATGCAGTAAAAATTTCAGTGCGTATTTGACAAAATTGTGTTTGTGCTGGCATAGCTCAAAGAGCTCAAATAGCTCAAGAGCTGTGCCAGTATGAACACATAAGATGTTCATAAGCGAAATGAACTTCAAGTTATACAAACAAGTGGTATATCACTGTTGTAGTTACTTTCAACACACCAAGTGAAACCATTCCTTCCTTCCTTCGTTCCTTCGTTCCTTCCTTCGTTCGTTCCTTCCTTTCGTTCTTTCATTCTTTTTTGTTTTTTTTTTTCTTCTTTTTTCCATATTCCCTTCATGTGGTTTTACCCCTGATAGCACTGTAACTGATTTTAATACCCTGGATACTGAATACACGTGTATTGGAATTAGGAAAGGGAAAAGGAATACCAAAATCGAGAGACAAAGGTTAAAAAGACAAACCAATGCAACAGAAACACAAAATTTTATGGTGTAAACCAACTGTACAATTCATGGGGGGAGAGGGAAATGGGAAGCGGGGGAAATGAGGGAGGAGGTAACAAGCTGGAAAAGAAATGTACTCACTGAATTATGGATGAAACTGTAACCCCTCTGTACTTCACTTTGACAATAAAATAAATTAATTAAAATAACCCAAAAATTGTAAGGGAGGGAAGGGGTCTTATGAGCAAGGAAGGGATGAGAATGACCAAGATGTATTGTATTCATAAACAGCTTTGTTGAGTGAAAATTCCTTTGTACAACTAAAAAATGGTTTTTTTTTTAAAGCAGGAGATGTGGCTCAACTGGTAGAAGACCCATACATTATGAATTGTTTTTGTGACAAGTTGTTTTTGGCCAGATTTCCTGTTTTTTGATAAAACCTAGGTTGACTGTCTTCACTGTTCATTTACTTCATGGCTTCCAGTCAGGAGCAGGCTTTTGTGCAGATTTAAACTTTACCTTGCTGAGTTCTATTCAAATTCATGTCCTTATTTAAAAGGCACTCCAACATGCCAAGAGATTGCCAACATAGCTTTAAGCTGGTCTTTATACCTGTTAGGATAGCCATGTCTAATGGTAAAAAGTAGATATTAAAACATACACGGGCTGGGGATATGGCCTAGTGGCAAGAGTGCCTGCCTCATATACATGAGGCCCTGGGTTCGATTCCCCAGCACCACATATACAGAAAAAATGGCCAGAAGGGGCGCTGTGGCTCAAGTGGCAGAGTGCTAGCCTTGAGCAAGAAGAAGCCAGGGACAGTGCTCAGGCCCTGAGTCCAGTCCCCAGGACTGGCCAAAAAAACAAAAACAAAAACAAAAAAACATACAAATCCTCACTGGATGCTATGTTGTAAAGAAAAACAAAACTATACAACTTGTAGGAGGGACATGGGAGGGAAAACCTGGGAGAGAGCAAGGGAAGGAGTGATGATTATTCAAAATCAAATGTACTCTTTTCCTGACTTGTAACTATAACCCCTCTGCACATCATCTTTTGTTTTTTAATTTAATTTAATTTTTAATTGATTTATTTATTGTCTAAGTGATGTACGGAGGGGTTGCACTTTCATATGTAAGGCAGTGAATACATTTCTTATCAAACTTGTTACCTCCTCCCTCATTTTTCTTCCATCTTCCCCGCTCTCTAACTCCCCCCCCAGTTGTACAGTGAGTTTACAGCATATAGTTTTGTAAATATTGCTGTTGCATCTGTTCCTCTTTTACCCTTTGTCTCTCCATTTTGATGTCCTTCTTCCCTTCCCTACTTCCAATAAACATATACACAATACCCAGGGTACCAATATCAGTTACAATGATATCAGGGGTAAAACCATGGGGAAGAAAGACAAAAGTAAAAGGCATAATTTCATTGAACATAATGAAAATAATGATAAATCACTTATTTCCATAACAGAGTTCATTTTGCTTATCAACATCTTATGTGTTCATATGTACATAGCTATTGATCTATTGTGATCGTCTGCTAGGACTTAGACATGTACTAGTTATTATCAGTGAGGCAAACCATACAGTCTATGTTTCTTTGGGGCTGGCTCACTTCACTTAGTATGATTTTTTTCTACTTTCCATTTCCTTACAAATGAGGCAATGTCATTCTTTCTGATTGAGGCATATCAACTTTTTAAAACGAAAAATTTTTTAAAGTGTCTAACTGGGAGACTCAATTAAACATATGCCTAAGTAGGATATTCAACTATTTACCTCCTCTATAGAAAAGTCCCAAGAAACTGAGTGTAATATAGCTGTTACTATATTTGAGCTTATCAAGAGCCACTGGGAAGCTTGACTCCAGTGGCTTGAGCCTCTACTCCTAGCAACTCCAGAGGCTGAGATCTGAGGATTGTGTTCAAACCTTGCCCAAGCAGGAAAGTGCCTGAGACTTATCTCCAGTTAACCACAGGGGAAGGGAAACAACAACAAAGCTAGAAATGAAGCTGTGGCCCAAGTGGCAGAGCCATAACATGGAGCAAAAATTTCAGAGACAGGGTCCTGCCCCTGAATTCAAGGCCCAGGACTGAAACACACACATACACACACACACACACACACACACACACACACGCACACACACACACACGCACGCACGCGCGTGCGAAGCATGAACTTGCTTTACTAACTATCCAAAAGATTTTAGCACTTTTTGTGGTTGGTGTTAATTGACTTGAGCCACAAACTGTTTTGCTGGTCTTCAAATGGTTTGATATCAGCATGTGGGCCATTGTATAAAATGTTCTAGGGTTGCGGTGGTCTGTTTCTGAACTGATCTAATATAGAGTCAAAATACCATCAAATACCATCTGTCTGGGAAAAGTTCCACAGCTTAGTTTCCTCTACAAAAAAGCACAATCACAAAGGGACAAGGAACCTCTGAGACCACAGACCTTTAACTCTGTATAATAAAATAGAATGATCTCATTTAAGCATAGCTTGAGAGGGAAATTGCTAAGACATATGTCTGTTTACAAAATCGAGCACTCTTATTGGCATAAACAATAATATGAATGCAATGGCTGTCCCTTTATAGCCTTAACAATGATAGTGTTATTAGCAAAAGCAAAGCATAATGAAAGAGAAAGATTGAGAACATGAAAGGAAAATTGTTGTACCCTCAATGTGCTGTGGGGATTTTACCCAAACAAGGAATATCAGGAGGGTCTTTCTAGATAATGATTTTTCACAACAGAAAATGATTATGAGCATGGATGATATTCTGAGAGCAGATGTTATTGTTTATATGCTACTATCAAAAGATTTTTAGAATCCTCCCTTGACAGACAGCATTCTGTTGAAATTGAGAGGTTAGCCTTTCCTCAATAATCTACTGGACTTTCCTCAATAATCTGCTGCTTCAGGATGGAATTGGCTTGAAATGAGTCAGGAACCTCTGACTGTTCACCTAAGTGGAGGGAGGCCCTGAAGTTGAGACATAACATTATAGTGAGTGTTTGGGAGAAGGAAGCTTGGTCAATTCAAATTTATTGGGAACCTGAGCCAGGGTAGTTGTTAGGCCATAGGTTCTAATGAACATTTGTAATGTCCTTTCCTCTTCTCTTCATGCTGTGAGACAGACTCTTGTGGAAATTAGGTTAACAACTTTCTCAACACCACAAAGGCTGAGACCCAGTGTTATCTGCTACTTGAGACCCAATAGATGATATGTGCTCTGTTTTCCTCAAGCTGCAAGCATTAGTCAGTGGCTCCCATTATCTAATCATTGATGGAGAGGATAGCTGAGTCAGCTATTCTAAAACAAAAGTCTAACAAATGGAGATAGACATGTTACCACAAAGCCCAGGTTAGCCAGAGCCAACTGCCTCATCAAGCTTGTCAATCTGTGTACCTAGGCTCCTATCCTTAGCAAAACACCTGATCTGTAACTATACTGCCTGTGGTCTATTCAGTGTTTGGAGCCACAATAAGGAGTAGGTTTACTTTTGAGTAAGATTTTGGTGTTTCAGAGGTCTCTTTGACAAATCCTTCTGACACTTTCAAGCTTTTTTTTTTTCATTCCAACTGAACCAGAGCCTCCCTCTTTTTCCCAGCAGTGCCATGTTTGCTAATGATGTGCACCCTATCAAGATGTCAATCTGGAAGAGTAGTGTGTCACAGAAAGCACCAGCAATGGTCCTGGCTGGCAATGGTGTGGGTAGCATGTAAAGGCAGAGAAGAAAGATGAAAGTCAAGATGAGAAGGAAATTTGCTTGAAATAGGCCTCATAAACACAAGTTTTCCAATGAACCTGGTTGTTGCCTACCAGCATAAATGGTGTAGCTATTTTGCATATGTAAATTTTCTTATGGGATGTTCAGATCTTTTTGGAGACTTTTCAAATGCTCAAAAATGCTATAATAATTATATAAAAAGTAAGGCACTGTTGGAAAGAGGAAACATTGGGTGAGGGGAAAGAATAAGGAGCACAGAGGGTCAGAGAGTTTGGGATGGAGAGATTTTGGAGAAAGGAGAGCATGAAGACCAGGATTAGGGGGAGGCAGTAGGTAAACTGACAACCTTGAGCGCATGACCTTGGACATCATGGCTGCTTGTGTGTCAGCTATTCCGTGGCACGGTTGTACATGTGTCAAGACAGTATTCCAAAGTCCTTCAGACATGCCTTAATTTAGCATTATCAACTTAAAGATAAGGAGGCTGCTCCTTACTAGGCACCAGCAGCAGTGACTGGGGAGAGCTGTGGACATGACAGCCTGCCCCCAGCCCCATCATCTGCACCCATGCAGCCTTATAGGCAATGGGATTTCACTCACAGATCTGCTTATTTTATTTTTCTTCCCCTTCTCAGGAGGTGTGTGGTTTGGTGATATTTTCACTCTTTTAGTTGAAGAGGTATCATGTCATGCTCCCCTGAAATACAACTTGCTTTTTTGCCTTGTCTCTATATATCCTGAAATCCTTTGAATTTCAGATTTCCTTTTTAGTTTGATGGCTGTCCTTCCCGCCTTTTCTCTTCCTGGACCTCCTACTGGCTCCACTGGATACAAAGTACAGGCACCTTGACTTATGGAGGTACTTTTCTTGAGTTCCCTGTGTAAACTTGGGACTCCATCCCACTAGTGTGAGCTACTTCAGTGGATGCAAAATAAACACTTCTTAAATTATGTCCATGTTACAACTTTTCCATTGGCCAGAGTGGCAGGGTCTTTTCTTCCTAGGGACAGCAGTGAAATGATAAAATGTAAATGATAGCTGACCATTGGTGCCCTGGGAAGCTCTATTTTTCTCTGACAGCTAATGGCTCCCACAGCCTGTGAGTATTCTTAGCTTTAGGTCTATTTAGAGCATCTAAAATCCTTACAGCTGGAAAAGACATCACTGGAGGTTCATTAATTTGTAACAAGGAGAATTAGTTTCTAGAGAGAAAATATAATTTGTTCCATGGTATGTAGGCAATTCAGAGTCCATTGGAATTCAGAATTTCTCAGCTCTAGGTCCAAAACATTGTCAGTTGATAGCACCATGTCACAAGAATGCTATTTTCGTTCTACAGGTACAAATGAGACTCTGTACATCACAGGTGGTAAACATAAGCAGAGTTCAGGCCAGGAATAGCTGCAGTGAAGGAACTTTGAGTTGCTAAGAGAAGTTTTCCATGGGGTCAACAAGCAACATTGAGAACCAGGGTTACAACCTGGGAAGATGGCATCTGCTATAAAAGAGCAGAACAGAAAATATGGGTAAGATTGAGAAATAGGAGTCCTTGCAAGCAACACGTCAATGTGAGTCCTGGCTCAAATGGATTGAAGACACTAATAGAATAAAAGGAATGAGGGAACATAGGAATTCCATCACTCTTGTGTGAAGACCAGCAATTTCTGGGTGAGTCTGGTATGGCTCAGGTGTCTATGGGCTATCATGGCCATGACATCAGTTGCCCACACAGAAGCTGGGGTAGGAATATGGGATGAGAACAGGAGTTTGAGTATCATGAAGAAACATTTAATTTCTCCATGCTGAGCTACAGCCTGTTGTAACTATGCAAATGCTTCTAGAAACATAAAGCCAAGTACGTTGACTGCCAAGTGTTCTTCTACATGGCTTGTTCCCTCTTGGAATACTTGTTTCCATGACTACTCAACAATTTCAGTCATTCAGGAACATCAGAACCTGGTTCAGTAGGTAGTACTTGCTCTATTCCCATGATGCCCTGCTACAAGTTATTTGAGATCACAGCCCCCTCCTACCTGTGGTTTTCAGGTCCTTTTCTAAATTAAATGGTGCATTCACTAAAACCTGCAATCATAAATACCTGTCATTGCTTCATCAGTGTTTTTTTTTTTTCATTTCAGGACTATAATGGAAAATCACAGATGCTAAAATGGAGTGTTGGCAAGGGCAGAGCAGAAAAGCTTTTATTCTACCTCTTCAAGTATACTTTAATTGTGCTGCTTAATGCTGCATTATCATCTCTGTGGTGACAGCCAGCTAGCAACAATGTTTCGTGATCTTTTTATTATGTTTTTTTAAGACCCATGAACCATAACTCAGTAATAGTCCACTCTGCATAATCAGCATTGTGATTGGTGCAGGAGAAAAACAGAATTACAGGACACTGGGGTTGCCTGAGTGTGGGTTGGCCTTGAGGCAATAAATAAGCACATTCTCCTAGATTTAACAAAAAAAGTTTCTAATGGCTCAAAGATGATACTCTTAATGTTAGAAAGTCTTCAGTGACCAGTTTTGAAAAGTGCATTCTTTTATTTGAAAATGTTAAATACAGAGGTTAGTTACATAAATCAGACAAACAGTGCATTTCCTTTTGGACAATGTTTCCACTTTCCTCCTATCCCTACCCACAAGTTGTATAGTTCATTTTCAACATAGTGTTTGGTGAATACCAGTGCTGCATTTATTCACCCTGTGTCCCTCCATTTCGGTGTCCCCTTACCTTTGCAAAGAAATAAACAGGATAAAAAGAAAACAAAAGCAGCAAAAAAGAAAAAGAAAAAAACTCTTGTTTCTGATTTCTGGAGCTCATCTCCATACATATTTTATATGATCAGATGCATCTAGGCATTGTGCCTTTCTGTAAAGTATAATTAACAAAGTAATTTTACATATGATTTGATTCCCTGTAGGTCTGAGCATGGTACAAAGCCATTGAGTTTATCGATAGGAAAAATGAGAGCACCTGTGAAGGACTAGCCAGTGGTGGGTGCAGGAATTAGAATAAAACACTTGTTAAGGTCAATGGGGGATGGAAGGCTTCAATAATTTGATTCTCTAGTGTTTTGGGGAATGAAAACTCCATGGGTAAAAACAGAGGCTCCCTTTCTGATTCATGGATTGTGCCTTGTATGCTCTCAGGGTGGGGAATACTTTAAAAGGTCCTGGGGTCTTTTTCATAAGGGAACAAAAAGGACCCCAGTCTCATCAAGTCTCATGACCCAATTACCACTCCAATTCTCCGTCTTCACATACTGTAGCATTGGGGTTTACACTTTCAACAAATGAATCTTGGGACAACACACTTGGTCTTCCCCAGTCCCTAAGGTATTAGACTTCTGTATCTTTTTCCATGATATTGGGAGGATCAAAGTCCAAGAAATGTAATATTCCTTCACTCTTTGACTGCACACTGGGAATGTTTTGCTTTACTCCTTCAGTGTTTTGCTCAGTTGCCAGACTTTAGGAAAATTCTAGTTGGGTGAAATGGAAGTAGTTGCTAAGTCAGTGTCTCTGCATGAATCATAAGCACTTCTATGAGCCATAGATAAGTAAACCAGAGTCTGGGTGAGAATGTACCATACCAGCCCCCGAAGAAAACCCTTGAACTCATAAATAACTCTTCAATAATTCAGTCCTTCTTAAAGCATGATCATGCTTATTTTCATCTTAATCTTGAATCCAAAGAATTAGGTTGTGTTAGCTTTCCATTGTGGTAACAAAGTATCTGAAATAATCAGTTCAAGGAGAAAAAGGTTCACTTTGTCTCATGGTTTCAAAAGTTTCTTTCCATGGTCTCTTGGCTCTGTTGCTTTGGCCTATGGTGGTACAGTACAGCATGAGAGCATTTGCCAGAAGATGATGCCTCCTAAGAGCTGAGAAATAGGAGAAGAAAGAGCTGTGTTACCTTGATTTTCTGTTTTCAGCTCCAGAATCCCTCACTCCTGGACTAGATTAATTTGTAAATGTACAGAAACAGCTTTTCTGAGCAAAGCTGTGTTGCCCCCAGATTTTATTGAATGCCCTCGTAAGAAGTATCCATTTGATGAACTGGCATCTTGGAGGAACTCACAATAATTGTCTATGCGTTACAAAATCTCTGAGACAGAAATTCAAGGGATATAGTTTTCACAGCCTTATTCAGGGGAAAGCTTGTCTCCTAAAACATTCTCTGTTGGTATTCATTCTTCAGGGAACATAAACCCTGGGCATCACAGGAAAGATTCAGTGATTTTTTTTCCTCATGTGCTATATCAGTTAATGTGTCAAATCCTCAGTGTGCCTATTTCACCAAAAGGTGTATAGTTTGCACCATTTTTGTCAGTCAACCAAAGTACTAGGCAGAGTCCCTAGGCATCCCAACACTGATTTTAAAAAACGTAGTGAATTTTTCTGGCTATTCAGCAAAATAGAATTGTACGTAATTCAGAAACACATAGAGAGTTGTTCTGAGAGGACTGTGAAAACACAAGAATGACTGAGGATGGGCAGACCTAGTGCCATTAGTGGTTAGGTAGCACAGTGAAGGGCCCAGCACCAGGACTCGAGGCCTGGTGGTAGCTAGGGCCAATGAGGAAGAGGTAAGTCTTCAGTAGGTGCTGAAGCCAGGGAGAGTCCTCCAGGCACTAAAAAAAGTGGAGAGAAATGTCGTTGAGTCTTTCTCCTAATCTTTAACTCATGTCTACCACAAAAATCTGAATAGAAGGATCCTAACTGAAAAGTTTCTCCTAAAAGTTCATATGTTGGAAACTTAATTCCTGTCAAAGGTCCTATCACCTCCCAGGATCATTGATAATTACATTCTTTAGAGAGATGAATGTCTTTCTCATTGAAATGAATTAATTTTTTTATAGAAGTGGGCTAGTTATCATGAAGGGGTTGTTACAATCAACTCTGTCTCAATGCTTTTTTTTTTTTTTTTTTGCCAGTCCTGGGCTTGGACTCAGGGCCTGAGCACTGTCCCTGGCTTCTTTTTTGCTCAAGGCTAGCACTCTGCCACTTGAGCCACAGCGCCACTTCTGGCCATTTTCTGTATATGTGGTGCTGGCGAATCAAACCCAGGGCCTCATGTATATGAGGCAGGCACTCTTGCCACTAGGCCATATCCCCAGCCCTGTCTCAATGCTTTTGCTGACACATTTGTCTCTTCATTGAAATGAAAATCTATTCTTTATAAATCTAGACTCTATCCTAGGTCATATAACACTAAAGAACAAACATAGAACCAGGGAGGAGAGGGCATAAGATACTTACAAAGATGACTTCATGACTTGAGAGCATACCCATCTATGAGAAAAATTAACAGCAAAAATTCAAATCTAAATTCCTATCTACACATCAAGCTTTTTCTACTACATCTGATTTTCATGTTCAATATAAAGTGCTGTGGTATAATGTGATGATAGAAGAGTGGCTCAGATTTATATGGAACACTGTTTAAATTAATAAATGCTGCCTCTATAGGCTATTGAAACAGTAACTTTACCAATTTTGGTGTCCACATTTTACTTGGGTAGTTACAAATGATAGTATGTTAGGCTGGCTAGATTAAATTCTGGGGTGATTTCCATCTGAAAAACATTTCTCTAATGAGGACAAAAATTGCTCCAGGGAAAAGAGTTGTAAGTAAGGCTTTATTAAGCTTTTCAAGCAATATTTAAATTATTAATATTGATTTTTGAAATCCTGATATCACTGAATCTATTGATAATCAATTCTAGATGAGTTGAAAAAATCATTTGGAGGGTTTAAAAGTCATTAGTACACTTAGGGCATTGTTTTGGGTACATTAATCACTTGGAAGGCAACAAAATGTTATAGCTGGTAGCAATGTTCTTCTGATCATAATAGTTATGAAATTATCAATCAATTTCGTGTGGGATTTAAAAGTTTCAGATGATTATGTATAATAATAATGCACTTACAACTATATGCATCTTAGCATGCTAAGGGAGGTTTAGAAGCTAGAAACATTGAGTTTAAATTTGGGATCTGACAAGGGCTAGTGTTTATGCACCTAGATATATTCTATCAGCTGTGAGAATCAAAGCAGGAGTATCACTGGTAATACATAGGCACTGGTAGATTTGATATGATCATCTAGTCCTAGGAACCCTGCTGCTGTAGGAAGAGATGATGAGAGCATTTTTCAACATAAACCCCAGAATCACTCTTCAAAGACAATTATATGACTATTAAGAAATCATATTTTGTTGGACTCATGTTGGATTTTGATTGGGACAGCAAGACTTCTTTGTTTTAGATTCTGTGGTTGTTATTTTACTGTACTTACCCCATGATTTTGGATTACCACTTAAACAACATATAACTTTTTTTTAGAAGTAAAAGGGTGACAAAGTAAACATTACCCCAAGTCACTTTCAATCATTTTGAGGAAACATTACTATTATTAGAATATTTAGTCCTCATTGAATTGATGTGTCAAGTGTTCAGATCTTTAAGAGGTAATTAATTAGATCATTAAGGGGGATTAATGATACTGCCACAGGACTAGATTACTTTACTGCAGAATGAAGTTGTCTTAGGATCAAATATTCTTAGGATTTTCTCTTCCACATGCATTCACTTGCTCTTGCATTTTCTTTCCGTGTTGTAATTCAACAGGGAGCCCTCAGCAGGAGGAAGCTCAGTAACTTGCCAGCCCCATACATGTAGACTTCCTAGCTTGTAGAGTTAAATAAATCTATAAGTTATTAATTCTCAGGTACTTTGTTATAGCATTGGGAAACAAAATAATAGACTTTGAAGATACAGGTACAAATAGTCATTTTCAGAATGCTTACTTTTGAATTTTTTGAAATTAGCTGAAAAAGGGAAAAGTGAACCTTGACATTCAGAGGCTGCCCCAGTACATGGAGTCATGTCACAATGCAGTCAGATAAGTATGACTGCATATCTGGTCATAATGCTATGAATTGTGCATATCTGTTTATAACACTATCACTACTGCATATCTGGTCACAAGGCTATAGCAAACTTTCATACAAGGCTATTATTTTATGGCTACTATTGATCAGACAAAAACAAGAACAATCCATAATGATGTTTGCTGCAAATTAAGCATTGTTCAAACAAATGGTCAAACAACCCCTTTCCTAGAAAATTCTGGGCCCAACTCTTGCTTCCTTAAAATCTTGATTTTTTTTTTCCCGAGGAGAGACAAAAATGGCAAAAATTAATCCCAATACTTGGGATACACAAGCAGGAGATTCTAGGGTAGCCTGGGAACACCATCAAAAATATTAAATCCAATGTGGTCAACCAGATATGTTCATGGGGAATCTTTGGCTGGAGAGAAGTAGAAATGACTTTAAATGTAGATATTACTAATTCAGAGGGTTGTCTCCATTAATTTTTTCTGACAATCCAATCACTTCTTTTTTTACACTGATGTCTTAAAAGCTAAACCATATATGCAGTATTTTAAATTGTGATCAAAGAGACCATATGGTATATTCCTCTCAAATCTGGGATAAAGATATTTTTCTGAAGTTTGGGGAAAGAGATTATTGTTTCTATGATGCTATGTCTTTAGGAACTTTCAGGAAGTTTTTTTCTGGGAAACCGATGGTTAGAAAACAGAAGTAAGATAGAAAATTCAGAAAAGCAAAATGAAAAGGACATGAGAGAAAGAATTCCTGGAAAATCAAAGTCTTGTAACTGAGGTCCCACCTCATTGCAATTAGATAGGTTGTACACATTGGCTTGTTCCTCCTGGAAGTCCTCTCGAATCACAGGAAATAAGAGGGGCAAGGAATGACCTGTGAGTTGAACTGAATGGTTGTCAGCTGGTGAGTTTTTAAGGAATTTCTGCAATGGGGAAGCAGATAGAGCAGAGGGTCTGAAAGCTCAAGAATTAATGAGTCTTTAGACCCAAGGATTCCTTGCCAACTTTCTTTATTTTCTTCCCCACCAATCAAATACCCATTGTTTATCTACCTAAGGGGAAGAGAAAAGGTGAACAAAACAGACAAGGCAAAAACTAAGTAAAATTCCAGGGAGTATCTGTGCCCTTAGGAACCCAAGTATGTGATTCTTTCCAGGGACTGTTGATCTGGCTTGGAAATCATCAGCTCACAGTTTTCCAATTGATTAAAAAATGGCTTGAGGAAATGAGACTCCCTATTTTATACATTATTTAGAAGATATTTGGGAAAGTGATTGACTCTATTTTTTTTTTTTTTTGCTTTTTCACCTACTTTTAGAATTTAGCCTTCAGTAAGATAATGCCCTATTTTATTTGCTCCATAAAAAAAAAACCAAAAATTAAAAGAGAGAGGAAAAAAGGCAGCCCAAGTGCAGGAAACAAAATCCACATAATGTGGAAACCAAGTGAAATGTGTAGGGGAACCCACTTTTTTGAGTCCCTAGAAACAGCAGGCTTAGACAAGGTAGTGGGCCTGGGAAAGGGTAAAACTAAGCCCAATAACAGGAGCCAAAAGCAGCTTGACCTACAGCTGCTTGACCCTTGCAAAAGAAAGGAAGGAGAGAGATCGAGCATAATTTTTACTCCATTTTCATGTCTTAAAGAAGTTAAATACCAATTATACCAAGAGCCAAGAATTAAACAAAGAAAGAGTATTTTGATTGCTTAAATGGTTCACTGCTTTATTTGCCAGAGTTTACCTGAAAGACAATTGCTATTTGTGATCATTAATTGCCAATTCTGCTTCTGTATATCTGGTTTGCTATCACATGCACTATCACTTGCATGTGGTACATGTGATTCTTACCCCATGACCACCTGCCAGTGGTATGCATGATTTTGCCCTATTTGACCCCAATGCTGTTTGTCACCATCCAGGTGGTGGTGAGCAGACGCTGTGCACAGCTAAATAAAGACTCCTAGCCCAATTGACTCAGTGCTGGTGACTATTGTCGTGGGTTTGAGGCCCACCTGGGTATCCAGCATACCACAATAGTAAAATTATGGTGGCTGAAGTACAGATTCATTCTGAAATACAAGAATGGCTCTGGGGATAGTTAAGACATAATGGAAACTTTGCTAACATAGTAAACAAATTGGAGCAGAAAACAGCAATGTTCAATTGGTTATATTTTTAAATTTTATTTTTTCACCTTCAAAAGTGGTGGCAATTTAACATGTCTGTTTGTGTCCAATGCCTCCTGTTCAAGTGCCTCCTGATCAGTTACCACTTCCATTATTCTCTATGACCCCTGCCTGTTATCCTTGGAATCCTATCACATTTTAAATTGGCTACTCTCAAGAAGACTTTAATAAATAGCAAGCATATACCAAGTTAATGATCATATTAAATAAAAAGTATAATAAGAATCAGTTCTATGTATAAACATGAGTGTTAGAAATCAGTTGTACAGTTGATTATAAAATGAAACCTATAAATCCATTGGAAGAAATAAGGTTATATATGTATATAATATATAGTAAGTCTACTTGAATATGTAGTATATTCATACGTGAACAATTGTTGCAAACCTTTGCAAACCACAGAGAGCGCCTTGTCCACTGCTGCCAGGAGCAACCCAATGATGGGGACCGAACTGTGGATATGGTTTCCGAGTACCACGGGACCTGCTGGGAGCCAACAGCAACAGGGCTTTTGTTCAACATAAAATAGAGGAATATACACAGAAAGCAAAGGAGACTTCAAGTCTCCTTGAAGTTACTGACAGAATGGGAGTAACAATCCTAGGATAGGTGACTTCCTGAAAACAGGAGGTGTAGGTGAGCCGTACACAAACATTACTTGGTTAGGTTTCTGCCAGGCTCCAAGATCTGAGGAAGTAAGGAAGTATTTTACACCTAGGGTGGAATCTGTGGCCTTTGTAATGCTAAGAGAAAGAGATCTTTCTCAGGCAGCTGTCAGCCTTCTGAGAGTCAGAGAATGGCATTCCAGTTCTCTTTGGCAGACTTCATGGCTCTGCACTTACAGGTTCCCACAATTAACAAAAAAATCTCCATAGGTGAACACAAACAAGAGAATGGGACAGTAATTGTAGATATTGCAGTCTTTATCTCCCTATGAACTTACTATTTAACAAAGTAGATACTATAAACTAAAGTGAAAGGAGGATGTTATAAACTGAAGTGAAAGAAAATGGCCACTGTATTCTATTTGAGAAAGCAGGTTTTTTTGGTACTGGAGTTTGAACTTGGGGGGAAGGTTGTTTGGTGGGGGGCTCATACTAGGCTGGTCCCTTGTTTGTTGTTTTTGGTTGCTTTTTGGATAGGGTCACTTTTCTCACCAAGGTGCTTTATGAGATTTACTCTGCTTACTTCAGGCTGAGTCTGAATCTGGGATTCTGAGTCTGAATCTGCTGAGTCTGGGATCACAAGCACATGCCATGAAGTCCAACATGCTTCCCTGAGCATGGAGTCTCCAGGACTTTTCTGCCCAGGCTAGCCTAGAAACAGGTTCTTCTCAATCATAGCCTCCCATGTAATTTGGAATGATAGGCATGTGCCACAGCACCCAGTGATGGGTCAAGAAAGTTTTATATGCCTAACCTGCCTGGCCTGGCTTAGAGCTAGTCTTCTTTCTCAGCTTCCATATAACTAAGACTGCAGGCAGGAGCCATGGATGGAGAAGATAATATACTCATATGTAAGAATATATTATGAAGCCGAAATATGTACTGGTGGTGGGGAGGTATCAAGGGGAGGAAGGTCAAGGGGAGGAGTGCAGATAAATGGAGAAAGCATGAGTGAATACTCATATTCAATGTATGTATGTGGAAATGGAGTTAGGTAATTTGAAGGCATGGGTGGGGTTGGGAGAGCTAGGTAAGAAAGATGGGATGGATGACATTGATGAGGATGCATTGCAGTCATAAAATGACGCTGAATTCAACTTCCTTTGTACAACTACTTAGGTAATAAAAAATGTAAAAAAATGTTCCTGCCTAAGCTTTAAAGCAAAATATAAGAAATTAAAAATAAATATTAAGTGTGCCATAAAACTTATAAAAGATCTTTTTGTACATTTTCATATTGAAGGACATGACATACTCCCTTCAAAGAGTGGTTTAGTTCCTCTAATATAGTGATACCATGTTCCAAATACAATAGCAGTGGACAGAGAATAGAAACTATTCACAAGAAGATAACACAGCAGCTGAATTTTCTGCAACTCTTGATTAATGCGCTGAAGTATATCCTGGAGAGCATTGCCTGACTTCATTCCTGTAAATCTGTTTTCTCTTTTTCAAAATAGAGGCAATAATGGTACATTGTATTCCACATTGTGTGGTGAAACGGAGAAGTATAGGAAAATCTGGGTTCTCTGACTGCCACCTAATACATGTGAGCTATTATTAGCACTATCATTATCATCATTCCAGCTTCTAATCATCAGTGATTCAATGAGAAAGGCATTATTTTGTCTTTTGGAGAAAGCAATAGAATAGAACACATGGAGGAAATAGCAAGAAAAAAGATTCTAAATCCGAGCTTTGTTTTTCAGGAGATATGCTTGTCTCAAACTCTATTGATATAAAAATCATTGTCATTTTAACGTTTTAAAGTCTTCAGCTCTTTGGATACCTTATCTCCAAGCAAGCACAATGTCCTTGTTTTTGCCCAAAAGGACTGTAAGCATCAGTCTACTGGTTCATTAGCACCCATTGACATTGCTCCAAAGTGAGGTTTCCCACAGATTTTTTACCATTTGTATATTTGTGTACAGTGCACAAATGTATACCATACATTTGTACATCAACTGCCAAGCGATGCCTCTGCCAGAGGTGACTCTGTCTGCCTTCCATGTGCATTGTTTTTGGGTTCTGCTTATCTTCTGTGGATATTTGTGGAGCCCATGCCTACATTCATTTTCCTGGAATCTTTCAAGTATCCATCCATGATTTAGTACAGGGCCATAATCTCCCATCACATAGACGAATACCTTTTCAATGGCCAGGAGTCATCCAAGCAATTTAATAGCCATAATCCAAAGTTCATGAATATCCCAAAGAGAACTCCCAGTGAATGGAGTGGAGTTCCCTCTATGTCTCCAGGCCCAATGTCCTCCTAATTTTGAAAAGAGACATATCCTCTCAGAAAGACTTTTAAAGTGACGTCAATATTTTCAGAAGAGATCATACCACCTTCAGAAACTTGAGCTTACGGTTCCACATTTCCTAAAGCAGTCCCTTCCAAAGGAAAGCTGAAACTACACTCTTCAGACTAGAGTCTAGGATCTGAGGGTTAAGGTTGAGCTTTTCCATATTGCTTCTGGGAGCCACACCTTTCCCAATGGAAGTGTGAAGAGCACTGTCTGCTGAGTCCATGGGTTAGCTGAGCTCAGATGAAAGGCCTGGGTGAATGAGGACACAGATACATTTGTTGGTGCTGGAAATAGGGTAGTGAAAATACAAAGTTGTGATTGTTGGGGGAGAATGGTTATATTTACATTTTATAGGTCTTTAAAAGGGCACGTTTAGTGTAGCTGTGAAGTTCAATGGACATTGATGAAAGTGAGCTATACAACTTGTGGGTGGAGGTTGGAGTGAGGAACTGGGAGAGAATGAGGGAACAGATGACACTGTACAAAAGGAAATGTACTTATTACCTTACTCACGTAATTGTAATTCCTCTGTATATCACCACTATAACAAGAAAGTAAACAAATAAAAGTGCACTTTTAGCATGAAATTGTATTCATTTGTCTCTAGAGTCAAAGGTTATCATTCAAAATCAGAAAGCGTCTGCCACACATATGCATTATTTGCAATATAGTGTGTTTTAAAAATGAGAAGTTAAAACCCAGGCCCAAGGTTGAGAGACTGGATAGTATTTCATGGTTACATGAATTTATATATTATGGGATACTTTTAGTACCTGGTGGTTTCATGATATTTTAATCTAATTCCTATAGAACATCATGAAAATTCTTCTGATATATCAAACAAAAACCATAATGAAACTTGTGTCGTGACTGATTTTATTCAGTACATGTACACATGGTAAAAAGCAAAAGAACTACATTTCTGTTCATTGTATTTCAAACGATTTCCTTTCTTCTTCTGGTCTTATTCATGCAAAATCAGAAGAAAGTCTCGTTGTCTCATGATGTTGGAATTCAAACATCCTTGGCTCACAGTGGGGTTAAGTCCTGACAAACTAATAATAAACTGAAAGTATCCTAATTTGAAAATGCATTTGCTATCTCTAACCTTCTGTACATTGAAGCTTAGCCATATGCGACAATGTAAAACTCGCACTCCTTCCTCTTGCTCTTACTGTAGCTTCCCACTATCACCACAGAAGTTGTGCTGAGTGACCTCAAGTGACCACAGTGCAAAATCTGGAGTATGGTTCCTACTGAAAGTGTACTGCCTGTGCACTCAAAAAACTAAAAAAAAATATTTAAGTCCATCCATTGTAAACTGCAGAAAATTAAGCATTTACCTTATTACAATAATTGTATGTACAATTCTTCAAAGTACAGGGTGATTTAGTTTACTTAGAAAATATTTCCAGGAACATAGTATATTATCGAGATAGATGAATGCATGCTACCATTTGTACTTCTGTTCTAGATTTGGTTTCCAAGTGATATTTCTTTTCATTAAGTATTGTTCTTAAACATAAGCATGAATTTATGATTTTAGAAGTTTTGAATATTTTGGATTCATTCATTTTTAAATCCTCTATTTGTCGTGTTCAATCTGTGATTTATTTTTACATTATAAAATGCAAACTATTACCATGTTGATCCAAATGGGCTCTATTTAGTATTTCATAAGCTTAACCAAGGATTCTGAGGCCTCAAAAATTCTCTCAATATTTTTCAAGTGCAATTTTATCCATACAAAAGAAGACAGCTTATAAGTTAAATGCAAACAGTCAAGTTCAAGTCTTTTCCTTAAAGACAACCTTACTCCCTGATCTAAGTCAATCGCACTATTACTGAAATAGCAGTCACAAAACTTGGTTGGAATCATCATTGCATTAGGAAAAATATCCGAGAACAAAATATAAATGAATTAATCAACTGTAGTCCAAACTGACAAGAATTTCTTAATCTCTTTGCCCATTTGCCTATAGCAGATTTAAAACTGACAGACTTAGAATTGACAGACAACATGAAACAAAACCTGAGAAGCATGCATCTGCAGATTTAGCTGTGGTCCCCTTACCAGAGCTCCAGGGAGCTGAGTGTTTCCTGTGTCATCATGGTCCATAGGGGTGGCCCATTTGTATACCCAGCATGCTGTGTTTCCTAATGCAATCCTAATTCCTAGGGTCTCATTATAATCTAACTATGCTGGAAGATGTGGTACTGTATCATCAGAACAGGAGACCAGACCAGAAATAGTATTAAGAGGGCAAATTTGGCAACTGGCCCTAAAAAGTTCAAGACATTCATCCCTGTACATCTGCTTAGCTCAGCATGTTAAAGTATTCAGCAAATGAATGGGATATGTTGGATAGCATTAGCCTTTTTTTCAGTACAACCTGTACTCTTTCCACTTACATCTGGTTCAACAACTGTTACATTGATAGTATTGGTTCCCATGCAAAGAAACTTGAGGTTTAGAAGAAGGCACTTGAACTCCCCAAGACTTTTGGGGGCTGCACTTCTATTGATAAATCAAAACTATTTTCCTTTCTAGAACTGGTGACATATAAGATGTCTTTAAATATAAATTATGTCCAATATTGTCAGCAGGTAGGGACTGTGTGATTAATTTTGGCTGAGTTGTCTGAGCTGTCAGAGCAGAGGATTTGGCTGCAGTATATAGCTAGCTTTTCTGATCGCCATCTTTACTGTATAATGTTCACTGCAAGATGAACAGAGTTATGAAAGCAGATCTTGGGTTCTGTTGGAAATAGTCTTTGATTATTAATGTACATATTCCTTGCTGTAATGGTTGTAATTTTAGCTAATAAGAAAGCTGAGGAGGAAGATTGTGGTTTGAAGCCAGCCTGACCAGTGATCTCTAACCCCTTCTCCCTTCAAAGTGGCTCAAGTAATAGAACGCCATACTTGAGTGAAAGAACTAAGGGACAGTATCTATTCACTTAGCTCAAGATGCAGTACAAACACACACACACACAAGCACACACACACACAGTAAATGTATATAAGATTGAGGGATATCTACAGCAGAAATGTGGGAAGAGATGACATCTCACTGTGGTGTGACATAATGTCCATGGCCCACAGTTACTAAGCCACAGTAAAGACTAAATATTCTCTAGTAGAGAATGGAATATCACTAGTAAGCTCTGAAAAAACACAATACATTCTCTGTAACACTGAACAATGGCATTCACACAGATGCACTCGCAGTTTTCTAGTGTCCATGAAAATATTATTATATACAACTAAGCTAGCTTGAAATCAAAATGGATGATGCAGTCCTAAATCCATGGTCAGTATATTTCTTATCACTTATGTTTTTATTCAAAGAATTAAATGAATCTACCACATAGACATCTTTAGTATATTTTGAGTTAGAAATGACTATTTGAATTACAATGCTCAACCTCTGCACATACTAGAGTATAAGAGGAGAAATGAGCAGGGCTTTCCAAATTTGCACTCCTGTTTTTTGTTATTATAGTCTTCATCTCCTTTACTTAGACTTTTCTCATATTTGCTTTTACTCTTCAATTTTGTGTGCACGGTATCCTGCAATAGTCAGGACAGGGTAGATTATGGTATTGTTAAAAATTCCCTCAAGTTCTAGTGGCTCAAAACAACATAAGATTTCTTACTTGTGCTTGCATCCCTCTCATCCAGTCAGAAGGATTCTGGCAATGGGGTACCTGGGACCTCCTGCGGGCAAACCAGGTACAGATAGGAGATGTCCTGTCATGTGAGAAATCTGAGAAGTGATCCAAACTTGGGGGCCAGAATTTGAGATCTGTTAGTTCCCCACCCCAAATCACACATTTCATACCCAGGAAAGACAGTCAAACAATCCTTGGTGAGCAGCATTAATAGTAAATTCAGTATTTTTAAATCAATACTTTCCATCTAAGTAAAACCCTGGGAAGAGTCGTATTCAATTGATCACTAGATTAAATTGGTCCTTACAGTTGAGAGAGGAACAGCAATGACAGAGTCAGTGAGGTCATGATGGATAGCCAGGTGGCCCTGACCATGTACTCATGTGGGTTTAGTTGCTAGGTACCTTTATTAGATAAGATAATTACCTAATTAGAACTGAAGCAAGGATAGCAGTGATGTCTAATCAATTCTTCCTGGATGTGGATGAATAGTCATTGATTTCTAGGGAGAAGCCATCAGTTTTTGAACTGAGACCCTCCTTTGATGGTTTCTGGCTATGCCAATGTGAATGAGGCATTTTCAAGTTTCTCCATTTGCAGGGGGCAGATAGTAAATGTAGCAGATGGCAAGCAATTCAGAACAAAAGATGAGCAATGACTCCAGACAGGAGCTCTGTAGTATTCAAAGGTGTGGTTCAGTTATAATCAATGGCAGAGATTACTTAACCTAAAGCACTCACCTCCCCTCATCCCTGACAACCACATCTTACTCCTTGCTGCCAACCTCACTGAAACATCTCTGCTTCCCTTACCCCTGAACAAATGTACTGGCAGTCTTGGAAGAGAACCTGAGATCAAGACCACATCTCACACTGATGCCTCCAGTGAACACATATGCTGTAGAAACCTTGAAACTCCTCAGGCAAAATAACATTGCTCATCCACCTGCACCCCGCCTCCAACTTGCTTCCAACTGCCTACTCCCCTGACTTCCATCTTTCTGTCTAATATTTAAAAAGACCCTCATTATAATATGTAAAGAGAACCATTTCCTTTCAGTCAGGCTGAAGGAGACTTGTTGCTCTTCTCAAGTTTCACTCCATAATAAAGACGTGTTGGTCTGCTGAATTCACTTTCCCCTTTTTCTTTATTCTGATACCCTCATAACTCAGTTTCCTTACAATCAAGGCTCCTAGATTCTCTATTTCAGCAGTTTGAAATAAATTTTGCAACATAATCCATTTCATTGAAAATTGAATCTGTATTGTCAGTTAATTTCGAAGGGAATTTCATCTTCTTGAAATTCTTTATTAAATCACATGATTTCTGGGGCTGGGGATATAGCCTAGTGGCAAGAGTGCCTGCCTCGGATACACGAGGCCCTAGGTTCGATTCCCCAGCACCACATATACAGAAAACGGCCAGAAGCGGCGCTGTGGCTCAAGTGGCAGAGTGCTAGCCTTGAGCGGGAAGAAGCCAGGGACTGTGCTCAGGCCCTGAGTCCAAGGCCCAGGACTGGCCAAAAAAATAAATAAATAAAATAAAAAAAAAATCACATGATTTCTGAGCTTGGGACAGTTTTTTGGGGGACAGTTTATAACATACCATTGTCATGGTGAAAGGAGAGGCTTTTCCATCACCTGATGGCTGTTGAGATGAAATATAATGATAGAGATAAATTGGGGAAAATATGAGATTAAAGCAAAGGGATAATTTGGGGGGCAATATTAAATGAACTCTAGGGTAATTCAATGGGCTTGGAAATACATGTTTTGAGTCCATAGAAAGGGCACGATTATAGATGATTTTCTGGAATATTGGATGAGATCAAAGTAGAAGGCAACGATGCATAACAAACATCCAGGGATGCTGACAGTTCAGTTTATTTATCAATTTAAGGGGAAATTCAGGAATAGGGCCAGAGATTCTCAGTGGATTTAAATTGCAAGCCGAATACAGATGTTAAAGGAATAATGATTTGGGCATCAACTTCTTTGTCTTTTGGTTTAAAAATAAACAGCACATTCAGGCACTTTATTGTGGATGACCATCCCTGGCTGCTTTCACAGTGAATTACACTGTTGGGAACAGGAGAAGGGGATGTAACATATAGATTATAGGCATTCATACTTCATTTTGTAAGAAAATACTTTGTTAAGATTTTATTGGTAATCGAATTGTTCCAATCCTCACTGGACCCTTTTTCTTGGATGATTTCTGTATAGGTGTTCTCTGATTACTTCTACAGGAACGTGTTCCTTCTTTCTCTTTGGATTCTGAAAACATCCAGATCTCCTGAAAGGGAGGAAAAGTCAGATATCCTGAGATTCTAACATGTATGGAAACTGTGTTGTGCTAACCAAAGTAAACCAGGAACAGATAGATGAGAACTGCATGTTTTCTCTCATATATAGTAGTTACTAACAAGTAAAAGGTCATTTTGAATGTAGATTAGGGAGTACTAGAGACTGGGGATGTGGATGAGAAGAGCCTGGATTTGATCAGTTCACAACATATGCATGAATTGAAATACCAGCCTAAATCCCTATAGTGTGTGAAAATTAGTACCTAGTAAACAAAGATAAAATATGTGGTGAGATATAAATGAATGATACTTGTATAAATAAGATACAGAATTTGAGAGAGGATATCATGTCAGTGGCATTCTGAATTTAGAACCAACACAACACAAATAAGATTTTTATAGTTTTGAGGTTAGATGGTCAAAATGATTCCCACTAGGCTAAACTTGGTGTGTAGGCTGGATAGTTGCCTTCTAAATTCTCTAAAGGACAATCTCCTTCTTGCCTCTTTCAGTTTCTGGAGATTATGTATTCTTTGGTTTATAACCTCTTCTTCTAGGATCAAAGCCTAACAATTCCAAAGACTAGTGATTCCAATTCCTCTCTGACTGGGTAAGAGTCCCTTGTGACTTGGCTGAAAGTAACTAGGTGATTATATTGAACCAACCTGTAAGGTACAAGAGTAATCCTTTTGTTTTGAGATCAATAAATCAACTATACCTCGCATAATCCCTTTGGCTACAGAGTGAAGACAGGATCATAGGATTCTGAAGTGGACATCTTTGTGTTGGGGATAGTGAACATTATATTGGCTACAGCAGCCATGAAGAATAAAACACAATAGAAAATGTAAAGGACAGGCAGAAACTTGCACTAGACCCTGACTACCTCTCATTGATAAGAATTGTTTACTACTGTCTACATAAAGATCACTATTTAAGTCTTCAACTTCTCTTTTGGTCTGTTCAGCATTAAACACAGAAAAGTAATACAAAATGGACTCTCAGCCTCCTTCAGTGACCAGAGAGCAACATTATGTTAACGAAAGATGTAGTTTGACAAGTGACGCATTACTCAGAAAACCACTGAACACTGAAATTGTGTATTATGCAAATATATTCAATTACTGACCCTTGCTGAAGAAGTTTTCATAGGTAATTATGGAAGGCTACAGTACTGGTTTTTTGACTAGAGTTTAATGTTTCCGGTGGCTACACATGAATAGTGATATTACACCTAAGAATAAAATCATTCAATTCCACTCCAAATACTCATTAGCAGGCCAAATGCTTGCATTGTCTGAAACCTGATTAGTCCTGTTGGACTTTGATTAATGTTGCTCATTACCTTACTTCTGTGAAGACTACTTCATCTCCTAATAATGTAAAACATTTTATGTTGAAACAAAGTCAGGTAGACAAATGATAGTATTTTAATCAATTGGCTTAGTTGTGCCATCAAAACTGCCATGAAAGGTCTGGACACATTGGAAAATGTCACCTCTCTGATAGTTTATAATTAGCACTAGGGAATAAGTTGGTTTCACCTGAGCTGAGAAGGGTCACTGCGGTTCACTTTCTGTGTGAGGTGTTGTAGAAATAAGAGCTACAATATGCACACCTCACTTCTCAAAACACTACATTAGCATTAACAGTGGAGCCGCACATTTAAATCTTTTTCCTGATCATTTTAATCCAAGGGATCTATCGCTTATTTCCCAGGGAAGGGAAATCAGGTAGAACCGCAATATGCTGTACCTCTTAATTGGCCTATTAATATGATAGATGAAGACTATTACTTAAAATTTTATGGTGTAGAACAACAAAGCATACAAGTTCTCCTGTGTGTGTGTATAAATAAATGAATGAAGACAACTAAAATTTCATGAAAGTCACATGTACAAAGATGTAATTGTTGAAAAATCTAATATCATTAGACATAAACCATGTACTAATTTTATTCACAAAAATAACAAAGCCTCCTATATAGCCTCCCAGGGTACAGAAATAGAGTGGCAGCATACATATTTAAAGAGGAGAAGACATAATAAGAAATGAAGTTTAAAATTTCTAACATTTTTCTTTACTGCTTTTCTTTTTTCTGTGTGTGTGTGTGTGTGTGTGTGTGTGTGTGTGTGTATGTTTAACCATGGTAAACCAAACAAAAAGACTTGAATCCCTCTCACAGAAACTGTCCATAAGATTACAGATTAGTTGTATTGCTTTTTTTCCTCACATTTTTGAAAATTTCAATCTGGCAATAGTCTCTGGGAATCAAATTCCATAGTATATTTCCATATACCTGCTGAAAAAACAAAAATTCATTTTTTCTTTTGTTGCATGAAGTATTAACCATATCATAATCACTATTTTCTAAGAGAGTAGCTATTAGACAAATATTTGGCCTCTTCTTTCTACCAGACAAGTTCTTTGACTTAGAAACAAACTTTTTTTTTTGGCCAGTCCTGGGGCTTGGACTCAGGGCCTGAGCACTGTCCCTGGCTTCTCTTTGCTCAAGGCTGCTATAGCACTCTGCCACTTGAGCCACAGCACCACTTCTGGCCATTTTCTGTATATGTGGTGCTGGGGAATTGAACCCACGGCCTCATGTATATGAGGCAAGCACTCTTGCCACTAGGCCATATCCCCAGCCCATAAAACAAACTTTTTTGAGTGCACAGGGAACATTTATTCTCAAGTAAAAGCCATCTTAAGGATTTGGGGGATTGGATTAAATTATTTTTGTGTGTGAATAAATCATTGAAATATTCTTAGAAATAGGTAAAGGGGAAAAAGAGAACAGAGGCTGGGAGAAATCAATCAAATCTTCTCAGAGCTTCTCTAGGGAAGAATCACACACACACACACACACACACACACACACACACACACACACACACACACCAGGTTTATGGTTACAAGACAGTGCTGTTATAAAGGAGCAAATGCACTGTGGATTCTGTCTATTCTGAGAGGGAAGCTTATTTTGGATGGAGGTATTAGAGTTTCTTTTCAGTAGAGTCTCTTTTGAGCAGAATATAAGGTGGTCAAGGAGATCTAGAAAAATCTGGTAGTGGCCAATATACAGTATTGGCTGCAGTTTTCCAAGTTGTCCTGTCTGAAGTGCAGGACAGGCAACTGGGCTGTTCAGAAAGGGAATAAGTGGACAGCATGAAAGCATTCCTAAAACAGAATGAACAAATTGAATGATTCAGTGGTCAGAGTTTAGAGTTCACTGACAATCTCACTGGGTAAGGCTAGTGTGTTGGGCACAAATGAAAATTAAATGCCTAAGAAGACAAATACTAAATGCAAGTGTGGATTGATGGTAGGGATTTCAAATAGGAACATGACCATACCTATTATTAGAAAGGTGATTTTTTTTAACGTAAGTCTCAGTTTTACAACTGTTAATAATATAATAGCCCAAACATCTATTTGGAGCCCTTAAGAACTGGCCCCATGACCTCCTGAAGCCATTTGTGTCCAGAGCAGACATGCTACCTTATTCCTGAATAGTTTTAATCTATCATTGTTTGAATAAATGGTTTATAAACTATGGATACAGAGGACGCACTGCAGGTGATAAAATATATCCCAGAAGACAAATGAGAATAGCAATACATGATAATAAAATTATTATTATTATTGCCAGTCCTGGGGCTTGAACTCTGGGTCTGAGCACTGTATCTGGCTTCCTTTTTGCTCAGGGCTAGTACTCTACCACTTGTGCCATAGCACCTCTTTTGGCTTTTTCTGTTTATGTGGTGCTGAGGAATCCAACTCAGGTCTTCATGCATGCTAGGCAAGTACTCTACTGGTAAGCCACATTCCCAGCCCTAGGATAGTCAGATTATTGATAACTCCAGTAAAGTTATTGATAACTCCATTCTAAAAATGAACTGGTTAGAGAAATAAAATGTTTTGTCGTTATCTAAAATATCTTAAATATATTTGAAAATTAAACAAATGATGGCTGATTATCAGCATCCAGAACCCTACATGTGTTTTTCTTTTTTTTAAACTTTGTGTATTCCCATTTTTTTCCCTTTATTGTCAAAGTGAAATACAGTTTCATATGTAAGGCAGCGAGTACATTTCTTTCTTCCTTCCTTTCTTCCTTCCTTCCTTCCTTCCTTCCTTCCTTCCTTCCTTCCTTCCTTCCTTCCTTTCTTTCTTTCTTTCTTTCTTTCTTTCTTTCTTTCTCTCTCTCTCTCTCTCTCTCTCTCTTTCTTTCTTTTTTTTTTTTTTTGCCAGTCCTGGGCTTTGGACTCAGGGCCTGAACATTGTCCGTGGCTTATTTTTGCTCAAGGCTAGCACTCTGCCACTTGAGCCACAACACCACTTCTGGCCGTTTTCTATATATGTGGTGCTGTGGAATTCAAACCCAGGGCTTCATGAATACAAGGCAAACACTCTTGTCACTAGGCCATACTCCGAGCTTCTACATGTGTTTTTCTAATGCTAACTTTAGTTGTATAACAATATCTTGTAATATTTTGAATTGATAGTAGTTTTTATAGAAAATGATAATTAAACTTTCAGATCACAGAATAATACAGAATGTTTTTTTCAGATTGCACAGTATTTTAAACAATGTCCTATCCTATTTGTAGTATACCTGATGCATAAAAATGTAAGTGATTGTACACAGTATTTCTATAGAAATAACAATTCTTCATAAATAGTATTCAGAAGACACAGCAAAAGTAAGCTCTGTGGTTCAGGTCAGTTTGAAGTAGCTGTAGAATAGAAAATTAATCGGTAGATCAGATGGTCAAGTATGACAAACATTCACATTAAAAATAAACACCTTCAGAGGAAAAAGTACTACTGATACTCTATTAAAATATCAGTAACTCAATTTCTACTATCAAAACTTTATACTTATGTGTCTGGTTCAGAATTTGTTGTCATGACAACAGTGATGGTCAAGAGCAACAAAGACCCCTTTATTAGTAGTTTTCTCTTCAAGGGAGGAGAATAATACAAAGGCATTATGGACACACACACACACACACACACACACACACACACACATATTCTGGTTAATTCCTTTGAAGGGTAGATTCAAAGTGCCATACACAAGGATGAGGAGAAGAGAAGGATCTCATGATCGTGAGGGAGATCAGGAAAGCTCAATGACAAAGCATAACTTGTCACTATCAATACTTTCTGAAAATAGAGAAC
This sequence comes from Perognathus longimembris pacificus, assembly GCF_023159225.1. NCBI lineage: Eukaryota > Metazoa > Chordata > Mammalia > Rodentia > Heteromyidae > Perognathus > Perognathus longimembris. Next base: position 79,622,343 of record NC_063162.1, read on the forward strand.
ACAGCATTCAGTGATGTAGACAATGAGGACAGTGAAATGATCCAACTTATTCCTTAAAGAATACAGCCATCTGTAGAGAGGGATTTGGGGAGCAATTGTGGCTAAGTGGAGACCATCTTTTCTTTTTATAAATTTCTTTATTGTTAAGGTGATGTACAGAGGGGCTGTAGTTTCATACATAAATAAAGCAATGCGTACATTTCTTATCCAACTTGTTACCTCCTCTCTCATTTTACCCTTCTGCCCCTTCCTTATCTCCCCCTCCCCAAGAGTTATACAGTTGTTTTACACCATATAGTTTTGTAAGTATTGCTGTTACATTGGTATGTCTTTTATCCTTTGTCTCTTGATTTTGGTATTCCCTTTCCCTTCCCTAGTCCTAGTACACATATATACAATATCCAGGGCACTAAAATCAGTTACAGTGATATCAAATGTAAAAACATTGGGAAAGAAAGACAAAAGAAAAAGGGTATAATTTCACATGGTTTGTTGAAATTGACAACAACAATGATAAACCACTTGTTTCCATAACATGTAGTTCATTTCGTTTAGCATCATCTATGTGTTCATATGGACATAGCTATTGAGCTATTGTGATCTTCTGCTAGGACTCTCCTAGATGTGTACTAATTATTGCCAATGAGGGAGACCATAGAGTCTGTTTCTTTGCTTCTGGCTCACTTCACTTAGTATGATTTTTTTCCAAGTCCTTCCATTTCCTTATGAATGGGGCAATGTCATTCTTGCTGATAGAGGCATAGAATTCCGTTGTATATATGTACCACATTTTCTTGATCCGCTCATTTACTGAGGGGCATCTGGGTTGGTTTCATATTTCAACGATGACAAGTTGTGCTGTGATGAGCATTGTTATGCTGGTGGCTTTGGTGTGGCCTTGCTTGTAATCTTTTGGTTAGATGCCCAAAAGTGGGGCTGCCAGGTCATAGGGGAGCTCTATGTTTAGCCTTTTGAGGAACCTCCACACTGCTTTCCAGAGTGGTTGAAGAAGTTTACACTCCTATCAGAAGACCATACTTTCTTGTTGGCTTCTCAAAAGTTTGCACACACATGGTTTGTCAATCAGGATGTATATTAACAACACAAAAACAAGGTCTTAGCCTTTCTAGTTTGTCGGGTATCAGCTTGGCGTTGAGGAGGAGAGGGCGGTCCCAAGCTGCCGCCCCTCTCGCCCTGGGGCTGCATGACTGTTAGTCACACCTACCCCCTTCTCCGGTCCAAAACCAGAAGGGGCAGCCAAACCAGCCCCACCCCACGTGCTTGTCTGCGAGCACATGTGTCATAGTGGTGAGGTCAGGCACCCAGAGGGTGGTTCTGTGGGGGAGGTCCTAGGGCGCTGCTCTTGGATGGACATGCTCACCAGCCTATCGTTAGCATCTGGTCAGTCCCTCCCCTTCCATCGTCATTACTGCTATAAGTTTGATTGCATCATCCCTTGAATAAACGGGAAGCTCCTGAAGCTTACTTCAAGATGTCCACGTGTACCTGGCCTCCCTGGCGAGTATGGGGGGGGGGGGGAGGGCATTCTCACGGCCACACCCAGCCCGGAGCTTACCTGTGGTCCTAGCTCCCGAATTACTTCCTACTGGCCAGAGGCTATGCGTGAGAGCGAAAGGGGAACATACAGAGGGGGCAAATAGGCCCGGGATCTCCACGGAAGGGGGTTTAAAGCTAGCCCGGCAATAGTCTATCCACGAAAGACTTAGCAAGGGAGAAAATTATAGACTTTTGATAGCGGTAAGAAAAATACACCAGAAAACTGATAGAGGATAAGAGAGGGCCCTGATATCTTGGCGAGTGATTAAGAACTGGGCACTGGAGAGGTCGACAGTTAATCTGAGAGCTCAACATATGTGGGGACAACTGGGGATGAGATAACTGGGATAAAGTCTTAAGGAATGAAGGTGTACAGTGTTAAAAGTTGAGTGAGGATATGGAGTGAGGAGTGTTTACTGCATTAAGGAACTCTGGATATGCAGTTAGTGTTGTGTTATTGAGGTATAATAGAGCTCATGAAGCTGTGTTCCTCTGGTAATTTCATGATAGAAGCTATCACAACTCATCAGATTTGGCTGTCTACAGACAGCCAACTAGAAACTCAAGGGGAAGTAGAAGAAAGAGAGCTTACACAGAAGTTAGGTCAGAATTATTTACTTTTATCATGATAAAAAAGTAGAACATTTAGGAATACTAAAAGACATAAACTTTCATTGACAGTGATTATGTTCTTTATCATATAAGAAATCTAAAAATAAAACATTAAAAAGTAAATTCCTTTGAAAATGCAATTATTTCAAATCTCCAATATAGATGACACTTGGACCACATTAATTCCAAAAAAATAGGTGCTAGTTATTAAACGAAAGAAAAAAAGATCTTCCAGAACAAAATAGGAAAGAAAACATTGTAAGTAATTGTGCAAGGCAGCCATTTGTAACACTTTGATTTGTTTATATATTTTCTAAAATATTTTAAAAATGTACTTATGAATGAAATAAAATATTTCTCTTCCATTAGATTACAAAATCACAAGGAAGTTTATTAACTCATAAAACTGATATTAAGGTCATTACTTAAAGTATTTTATATTTTTGCAGGCCTGAAATTTGAACTCAAGTACTAATATTTGCCAGTCAAGTGCTCTACCCTATGAACCATATCCTCCGCCATTTTTGCTTTAGTTGTTTTTTAGATAGGGTCTATAGCTCTTGCTTGGTTCAGCCTAGAGACACGGCTCTCCTAACCCTCACCTGCAGAATATCTGAGATTATAGGTGTGAACCACTATATAGGTATTATTTGAGTTCTTACCATATGCTTGGTATTCTGGTAAGATGAGCAGTTTCCATGAATAATGAACACCTTTAGTCTTATCTTCATCCTGCAGAGTTGCTTGTCTGTAACAGCTCATTTTATAGTAGATGAAACAGGAACAGAGAAGCTAACCCATGGGTCCAAGACTAAACAACATTGATGTGGCAGAGCCAAGAAATTAAATCAACCACTCTGGGGTGGAACACCTTTAAACTGCTAGCATACACCTTGCATTTGGGGAAGAACCACAGGATTAGCAAATAAAAATAACATAGCTTAATCTACCCCAAATCAGTGGTAGACTTCATTCAGATTCATCATGTATCTTTTTGTATTGACGGGGACTGCATCAGTCTAAAATATAACACACACACACACACACACACACACACACACACATACACACACAAACACATCTGTTTAGAATTCTCTCCCTACGTTTTACACCTTGTTTTTTCCAGTAGACCACATTCTCAGATTTTTGTTTACCAGTTTTTTTTGTTACTATCTAATAAAGGGTGTGGTGTAATTTTGTGTGATTCACAGTAGAAACAGTGGAAGAGAATAACTTTGAATATAGTTGTAAAAAGCAAATAAATAAGTACTACGCATAAAGGAAAGTATTGAACAGTAGAACTTACTCTTCTTGATTTGCAAGGAAATCTATTTTGAGAAGACCATATTCAGGAATGACCCGTGATCACTGGAAGTGGCAGAAAGCAAGAGTCCTGGTTATTCACACATGCATATTTCTGCTGTGGAGATCCTTGGGCCTGGCTTAGTGGGAGAGCTGTAAACCCGGGCTCTGAAATGTTCACATGCTATAAAAATCTATGCCAGTATATGCCTAGGAAGCTTCCCAAAGAATGCTCAGAAGTTGAATGTATGCTCCAGTCTGCTTTTTAGCATGTCAATGTCATTTTCTAAATTTAATTCTTTAGGTTTGTGACATATAGAGCCCCCCTAAAAATTTATTGCTTTGTCTATTTAATACAGCTATTTGAATAATAGCAGAAGAAAATGTGAGCACAATTATATGCTATTTCTAAATTCAGAAGGAGTCAATGTGCTATTTTTATATGTATTGTTAGCTCAGAGCTCAGATAAAATTTAGTATTCAAATATAATCTCCTAAACACCAAAAGCAGCATTTGAAATGAATATTCCCTATCTATAGCTCTCAAAAAGGATTTGGAACACAGGAACACAAAAATGTGAAGAGTAGAAATTATTGTTTAAAACAACTTCTATTAAATTTTATACTAGAAATAAAAGTTCAATATGTGAACAATAACAGGGTTTATGAACAAGTGCTTAACAGGAAGGAAATTCTTCCATCAGTCTTCAAATAAATGTTTTCAATTTTCCAGTCCCTTTATCCTCATCGCATGAAGAAGCCTTCTTGTCATAATCATCCCCTAAAATATAGAAAATAAAAGTAATCCCCACAGTTTGTTTTCTTTAAAAATATCACAGTGGGGCCGAGATGCATTTGGGCAATTACTTATAAAGAGATAAAGGGAGAATTGTTAAAATACAAGCATTAACCACATCTAGAGGAATAGAACAGATAATACCCACTAAAGTAAACATTGTTATATTTGATGTCAAGTTAAAGTATCAGTTCAAATCAGCCAAAACTGGGTCCCCTGAATACAAAATGTGTATTTTGTAATTGGATATCCTTTGTATAACACTTTCATATAAGGCATGATTCTAACATTATATTTTGGTATGGGAAAATATGATGTAATTTCCTACTGTCTAGACAGGTAAGGATATTTTACAATAATTTATAATTTAAAAAACACATTGATCAAGGGTAGGCATATCGCTGTGAGAGAAATAGAAATATTTTTACTTTATTTTGTATTTTAATTCTCAGGACTCAAAGAAAATAAGTACTTTGCCTAATATTTGATAGTTAAATTCAGAGATTGGTATTCCTTCATGTCTCCAAATCTTGGAAAATTATTTTTGTGCTTTATGAATTAATTCAACTCTTCCATTTGAACATTAACTTGAAATTTTAGCACATATTGTCTTTTACTAATAGCCATGGTTTTGGTAAATGCTAATATTTCAGTGTTTTTAAGTTAATTTAAGTAGGAAGATAGTTCTCACAGTCTCATGGGTAAATAATTTTGTATGTGCCTGGCTACCAATGGTCATTTAAAAGAACTTGATTAAAAACATAACAGTTTGGGGATAAATTTTTCATTAGATAGAGATCATTAATTAAGTTGTATATTTGAAAATGGTCAATACTACATGAGAAAAAGAAACATTAAAATTATGCAGTGCAAATTACTGATAAATATATTATTCCCTATTTGATATGCCATGGCATAATCGATATGATGAGTCATGAAACTAAGATCCTCAAAATGCCCCTTCTCTTTTTAAATTCTAGTAAAGTGATATTCAATGTTTATACTTCCTTATTGTGAGGCAGGCAGTGTGAAATATTTTGCAAAATAATTTCAATTCATAATTTGATCAACCATTTAAAGGATTAATCTGTTATGCAAAAGATCCATAACATTAGTTGGAGTTGTGGTGCATGTCAAGTTATTTTATGTGGCAGGGATAAGGGGGATTGTGGTTCAAGGCTAGCCTGAGGAAAAAGTTAGACTCAACTTGACAATAAATGGGTGCCGGCAATGCACACTTGTGATCCTAGCTAGTATGGAGGCATAGGTAGAACCATGGTCCAGATTGACCCCCAGTAACAAATCACAAGACCTTTTCTGAAAAACACTAAAGGGCTGGGGCATGGCTCAAGAGGTAGCAGGCCTACATATGGAAGTTATGAAACCCAAATACCACCCCCTTCCCCAAATCAAGACAGTTGTTTCATATCATATTGTAGAACCGGAATTGAGGGCCTCCCAATAGCTCAGTTTTCTTCATTTTTTGCTAGTAATCTATCATTTGAGTCATAACTACAATCTGCCATTTTGCTGGGTGATTGGAGGGATTTTTTGTTGTTGTTGTTTTGGCCTGGACTGGCTTCAAAGTGAAATGTTCCAGGTTTCCGTCTCCTAAGTAGGAAGGTATATAGGCATTAATCAGCCCAACTGGTACCTCATATATCCAGAATATTTGCACTAAAAAATTCTGCTCTTTCTGTCAGATTACGGATGAAACTGTCAAAATGTTTGTAAGGATAAGCTTTCATGGGATCCAACTTAATGTCAATCTTAGAAACTATTTAGATCTGTTCTTTTTGGTATTAGTAGAGTTTGAACTCAGAGCCTTCAACTGGTTCTGAAAATTGGAATAAAAATGGTAACTAACCAAAGACTTATATGTACTATCTTAATCTTTAAATTATGATATGTGTGAATGTATATATACATATTAATTTCAATTCATTTACAAATTTGAAAATTCAGAGATATACATATCTCTTCCATGTTTAAAGATACTTGTTGAGCAATAAGAAAACACCAGTTAAGAGAAATGTTTTCTATAGAACCTCATCCTGTGTCATTGTGATTATATAATATCATGTATTAAATTATATTATAATCCATATGCATTAATGGACTATGAATTTGTATTGTGATGTCACCACTTACTGGCTATGCAAAGCCAGACATGCTGTGTTAGTATCAATGTTTCTATCAATTAGAAAGGAAAAATATCTATCTCATCAGCCGTAGTAAGAAGTCAGATTGTATATTTTAATTTTCTATGATTACTTTTCTACATTCGAAAAGTTTATCAGTACCAAAAGTGCTTCTGTTTGATACAAAACCAATTTCAGGAGCATCATATCTTAATAAATCCAGGAAACTTTCATATTGGTTAATCAGAGTTTGTCACTGTAGTCTAAATAGCTTTTGCAATATATCCGTAGCACACAAGTCCCAAATCCCAAACGTCAAACACAATTTTTCTTTTTCCTTAATGAAAGATAATTATTGAGAGGTACTTGGCAAATGTTATTCCATAAAATTGCCCCAACCATCTTGCATCTCCCCTACACAGAATCTTCTGGAACATGCTAGAACATTCCAGGACATGAAAATTGAGGAATGGACAAAGTACTGGATCTCTCTCCTGCACTTTCCTTCTCATTCTGGAAGATATGGGCTGCTTCTACTCAATAGCAATTGACAAGAACTTTGTCCCATCTTTCTGCAAAGGGTGTGTGTGTGTGTGTGTGTGTGTGTGTGTGTGTGTGTGTGTGTCTGTGTGTGTGTGTGTGTTGTTTTTCACACACTTAGAAGGAGATGAATGAGAATCAACTACCAGCTATTGGGACCTGCAGAGCCTCCTCAAGCAAGCATTAGAACATCTTCGGTATTTTCTTCAAGTGTTCAGAGAAGAATTCTTTTGTCTCATCAAAATGAATATATGCAAATACCAGAGAGTTGCTAATATTACTCATTTGTCCTTTTCCCTTCTAATACACATCTGGAATACCATGACTCATAATGACAAGGATTTGTAGCCCACAAAGATATTGTCTGAAAAAATAATTTTAATATTGTTTAGACCTTTATATTAGATGGCAAAATTATTCTTAATTTTTAATACTCTGGAATACTGTGAGATATCACAAGATCAAAACAAATGGAAGACAAAAGGTTTGAAACTTCATTTCTCTGTGTTCTGTGCATCAATAGGACAGACTTAGGTAGTTACGCTGTCAATCTATTCATAGTCAAGGACTCTTTCTTCTTGGACTTTTCCCATGCTGTGGAATAGAGTCATTTCCAGGCCTTCCTATCCCTTCTGTACCCTTTCATCATTAAAAACTCAAACTCCAGTTTCAATAAAACATATTTCTGTCCATTTCACTCTTAACATTCTCCCATTTTATTCCTGGATTCCTTAGTATAAATGTAAACGTTCCTCTTTGACTCCAAAAGAAACATGGAGGGTAGAAAGGGCAGGTTCCCAGTCAAAAAAATCACCAGAAATTGTGTCTTGCTTGAGTTTCATTTACTCCTCCTCAGCAAGAAAACGAATACCATGATTAAAAAACAAGCAAAAGATGTGAACAGACATTGCTTGAAAGGATACATACAAGTAGCCAACAGGTACCTGAAAAAATGCTCAGCCTCACGGATCATCAGAGAATTGCAAATAAAGGTGCAATGTGAAGCATAAGCTCACACCTGTAAAATAGCTTGCACCCAAAAGATGGCTGATAGCAAGACTGGGGAAGTTCATGCAATGTTGATGTGATTGTAAATGGGCCAACTCAATATGATAAATTGTGTAGAGGTTCCTCAAAATAAGGAAAGTAGAATCGCCACATGATCACGTAAATTCCTCTTCTGGGTTTATATTAAAACAATCTGACACTGTGTCAAAAGGGTATCTGTCCAGGGGCTGGGGATATAGCCTAGTTGCAAGAGTGCCTGCCTCGGATACACGAGGCCCTAGGTTCGATTCCCCAGCACCACATATACAGAAAACGGCCAGAAGTGGCGCTGTGGCTCAAGTGGCAGAGTGCTAGCCTTGAGCGGGAAGAAGCCAGGGACAGTGCTCAGGCCCTGAGTCCAAGACCCAGGACTGGCCAAAACAAACAAACAAACAAACAAAAGGGTATCTGTCCAGGCTGGGAGTATGGCCTAGTACTAAGCTGCCTCATATACATGAAGCACTGTGTTTGATTCCTTTAGTACCACATATATAGAAAAAGCCAGAAGTGGTGCTGTGGCTCAAGTGATACAGTGCTAGCCTTGAGCAAAAAGAACCCAGGGACATTGCTCAGGCCCTGAGTTCAAGCCCAAGGACTGGCAAAAAAAACAAAAAACAAAAAACAAAAACCACCACCACCAACAAAAACCCCCAAAAAGGGTATTTGTCCTTATAAAAAATTAACAAATAAGTGTGCTTTTATGTAATATAATCAAAATTACAACTAATAATCTTTTTCTATTTTTTCATACATGACTATAAATATAGAGTTTTTTTCTGTGCATAAAATTTTATAAATGTGTTTGCTCATTGTCTTTTCCTGTGTGGTCATTTCCTTTACTTCTGTCTCTTCAGTCATTTCTGTGATATCAACTTTGCTTCTGTCGTTTGCACAAAAAGCCAGTAACATATTTTGAGCTCATTTATTATGAGAACATTGGAATTATTTTCAATTTGGGGGAAAATAAACATGACTTGAATGTTTTTTGTGGTGTCTCAGTACTGACTTATTTTTATTTGAAATAAACTCTTCAACTTTTCTTTACATCTAAAAACAAAATATATTATGGTCATGAGATTTTGTTGCATAAGTAAATAAAACTTCCCTGAGAGTTAACCAGTTAACAACCTTTTTACTAGCACTGTATAGATGAGGCCATTAACTTGTCAGTAGTCTTGGCTGATGTGCTTTACTTATTATAGTGAGCATTTGAATATTAAGGCATATTATAATAAAGGTAGATATACTGTAACAGATGCCTAGACAATTTCATTGCTAAAAAGCATTGACTCCCCACTGAAGCTCACAAGTTAACTAAAATCCGGGTAAAACCTGGCATCATTGCCTCTGTTTTGATCTATCTCCTGTGCTCTGAGTCTCTCTCTTCCCTAATTCACTTTGGATACAGGAAAGGTCAAGACTGACCAATAAGATTTTATGACAAAAGAGAGATAAAAGCTGAGATTACAATCATACTCCACTATCCCTGCCCCTAATATTTTTTTCTATCTGTTCATGTTCTAAATGCTATTAATTTTTTTGTGTAGGAGATAGAGAAAAAAATTCTTCTACCCATATTTAGTTCCCTCAGCTGGGGGTCTATAAATTACACTGGACACAAGTGGAATCATAAGTGATAAAGCGAATAGAATTTTATTAACCTGAGCATTATTTTGGTTATTATGATTTAAGTCAATGCATTCTTCACTGATCAGAGCTGTTTAGAGCAAAGAAGTCTACAAATATGAATCTTCTTTACCAAATGAAAACTTGGACCATTCTGAGTCTGCTCATTCTCCATAGCCTTTGTGTTATAATTATCTAAGTATGAGAAGAATGTTCTGTACCCTTCATGTTTCTGGACATGTACTTTATAGGATTTTTTTTGTCATTATTGGTAGTGGTCTCAATTGTGGGGCTTGAACTCAGGGCCTGGGTGCTGTCCCTAAGCCTCTTTGTGCTCAAGGCTAGCGCTCTACCACTTGACCCACAGTCCATTTCCAGTGTTGTGCGTAGTTAATTGGCGATGAGTCTTATGAGGACTTTTTGAACCCTGATCTTCAGATCTGAGCCCCATGAATAGCTAGATTACAGGTGTGAGCCACTAGTGCCTGTCTCAAGGCTTGTTTAAAAATAGAAAAATCACCTTTTCTAGGACAAAATATGACCACTGTTTTTGTATTAAATCTACTTTTCTTTAGTGATGTATCATTGGGACTTGCAGTTTTTTCTTCTCATCTACTTTCCAGGTAATTCTTGATTCTAGGTTCTGTAGCAGAGATAAGTGTTGCTCAAAAGTCATTATTGAGAGACAAGTAGGTGGGGAACATGACAATGCAGGTGATAAGTTACACTTGGGAGTCCAGGATTCAGACCCCTAATCAGAGCTTTGAAAGATAAGTAGAAGACAGAACAAGTCTTCTACTTATTCCTGGGCTAGGAAATAACTTATTTTCTTTAAAGATAAATAGTTTTCTATTCAAATCATAAGGTAATCATAGTAAACTGTGGGTTTAGAATTTTGTAATAGAAGACAGAAAATCATGTTGAAGTGATTAACATATCTTGTGTCTACATGAGAGGTTTTCAGAGAACTGAGCAAATCTCCAGAGTAGGTCTTTAAAGAGCTGTCCTTGGCTTTAGGTTTAAATACCTCCATTTACTGAAACAGAGAAAGAGGATATGAGAAAGGCTGCCTATGTTTAGAAGACCAGCAAAAGCACCAAAAATGAAGTTTGTTATTCTAATCAAGTTTGTACTTTTGGCATTTATAAGAACCATTTAATTTTTAGCAAAAATGAATGTGCAAAATTACTAAAAAAATAACAAGTAGAATGTGTCTATAAATATACAAGAAAACACACTGGATGGTAAAAGAAAAAAATACATTGGGGCATGATAAATTATACAGATCTGTAGGCACAGTGAGACCAAAGGAGAATATTCTTTAAAGGATCACAAAGGCACAATAGGCATGTGTATCTGATCATATAAAATATTTATCAAATGAACTCCAGGAAAATGGAAATGGAGTTTTTTTCCTTTGTTCTTGTTTTTGTTTTTCTTTTCCTTTTGTCTTGTTTGTTTATTTGTCTTTGGGAGTGCAAGGGGAGCACAGAAATAGTGCAAGAAAGGGTGAAAAATGTATTCACAAGGTACTTTATTGAAAATAAACTATACAACTTTGTGAGTGAGATGGAAGGGAAAAACTGTGAAAGTGAAGGAAGGAGTAACATTGTTCAAAAAGAAATGTACTTATTAACTGACTTAGTTAACCATAACTCCTCTCTATACTACCTTTACAATAACAATAAAGAAGCTTTAAAACAAAAGTAAGGGAAGGGGTGGTTTGTGAGGGATGGGTGAGAATGTGAAAGGGGTGAAACTGATCAAGATACATTGTACTCATAAATTGCCTTCTAGGGGCAACTCCTGTATACAACTATTAAAATTAAGGAAAGAAAAAGGAGAATGGTAGAGTTGTACTAAAACTGCTGTGGTATTTAGAAGGGCTGTTTCACCTACAAATTGACCAGCAATATTTACCATCTGACACCACAAGAAGTTTTATCAGTTTGCTTACACATCATCCAAGTGAGCATTGTGTGCAGTAGAATGCCTTCCTCTATTAAGAACCTTGGATACAGCCATCCTCCGATGCCATCATTCTAGGACATCTATACTAGCTGATGTGAAGAGAAAGAACATGGAGTATGTTCATTGACCAGATTTAGATAGACATTCCTCCATTCATATTCCACTGAAGACAACTTTACTATATGACAATATGTTATTACATGGAAGAGAGAAAGTATAATGGGTATGTGTCAAAAATGGTGAGAAATAACCAGATCCCAGAAGCTCATTCCTATAATCCTAGCTTATCGAGAGGCTAAGATCTGAGGATTGAGATTCAAAGCTAGTCCAGGGAAATAGGTCCCTAAGTGTCTTATCTAAAATTAACCTCTAAAATGCCCATCAAAGAGCTCTGTCTTAAGTGAAAAAGCACCAGCCAAGAGATAGTGCCTAGGCCATGAATTCAAGCCCCAGTGTGCTCTCTCTCTCTGTCTTGCACACTGCTCCCCCATATATACACATGAAAAATAACTAATTGAGGGGAGAGGAAAATAGAAGGAATTATATGGAAGAAAGTAGTCACAAAGGATTCTTAGAATGAGAGGGGGAGATCAGGAAGTAGTTCATAAGCCCACAGTTAACATCCTTCCTTGGGAAATTTATGGCCACTGTGTCATTCTCATGGTGCCCATAGAATAAGTGGAGTGTTGTAGGTGTGATGCCAGCTGTTGAAAAATCAACAGCTTTATAATGTTCACCAAGGGGTCAACATTTCCAGTTCTTCCAGAAAAGGAATATCTATTGGTGCCAGCACTTCCTTTGATTATTCTCTTAGGGAAACCTTCAGGGTTCTTAAACACTCTCCACCTCCTCCCAGAGGTGCTAATCCCAGCTGTCTTTTTCCTAATCTGTGATAAATCTGTCTTGTACAAAGGCCTTTACTATGTCTGAAGGGTCTTAGAAGGTTCTTAGTCTGATATCTTCCTCATATCTGGGCTCCAATGTAGCTACGCTGGCAAACTGAAAACAATGTTTTTCTGTGCTAGCTAGGGCCAGATCTCCTCTACATTCTTCCAGGACATGCCAGTGTATTCACACCATAGAAAGACACAAATCTGTTTGGACTTTCCTTCTGAGGGGTGTGAATTGGAGGAACTTTCCTTTTCTGCCTTCTTTGATGACTCATGGGGTTTCAGCTTACCTCCACTGCCTGCTTGTTTGGATTTAGTACTCTAAGTATATATAAATAATAAACAGCAAGACACAACAGGAAAAAGTAACTTACTCTTCTCATACCGTTTCAAAGACTCAGTTGTTTTTAATGTTTTGTTTCCCCTATATTGATCTTTGAGACTGCAGGTGACCGCATACACTAATAGTTGTAAGTGAAGATAAACTCTCAGACATCTTCACTTATACCAATATGACTTTATTCTCATGTACTTGTTTCTTTCCATAATTTAGGGCCTAATTATTCCTATGAATGAAGTAAGATTCTACCTTAGTACTAAATAGCAATTAAATTGCATA